>NC_142219.1:2400000-2700000 GCF_049639895.1 Pseudopodoces humilis
TGCCCATCCCACCAGGATAAAGTGATTTAGTGGTGGCAGCGATGCTGCCTCCTGGAAAGACTGGAAAGTGAAGTGCAGCACATCAGTTCAGCAGAGAAGCCTTCAGAAGCCAGCAGAAAGCATCTTATAATTAATTAATCATCCTCTATGGAAAGGTAAATGCCAGTTCAGTTAATGCAATGTGGTGTTTTCAACATCGGTGCTAAAAACGAGCCATGTAGCACCTCTGCCTCTTTGCAAAAGATATTTACATGTGAATCTGTCTATTAATAGCTGTGGTCTGATTTCCTGTGCCTCAGGTGCTGCTGAGCTGTCCTGCTGCTCCAGAACCAAACGTGGTCTTTGATTCGGTTCTGGGCTGCTCCAGTGCCCAGGGCTTCCCTGGGGAGATGCTTCCCTGAAAACCTTTTGAGTTTGTAACATTCCTCTTTGCAAATCAGCCATAATAAAAATGTCATTGCAGCCTTTTGGGAGCTCTTGCATTAACTCACATTTCTGTGTTTTTGTTGTGCTGCTTTTTCCTGGTGGTTTGGACAAATGTGCCCCTTGTTTAACAATGCAGAATCCTCCCACACTTCGGGAGTTTAATTTGAAAGCAGAAGCAGTTTTAACTGTGTACTTGATTTCCATTTAGCACAAAATGTTTCTGGAATGCAGACAGGGTTAATGATTATAGAAGAGGATGAAAATCTGACAATTTTTAAGTTTAAATTTTGCCTTGGTAATCTGTTCTCACACCTAAAAATAAGTAAATTAAGAATAGCATCAGCAAGGCCTCTGCAAACTGCAGTGACTTTAAAAAGTGATGACTTGGGAATACAGTCAAGGTGAATTGTTTATGATTATTCCAGAAAACAAGTTTCATAAACGTCATAATGTCCTAGGCTACATTAATTATCTATTACTTATAGTATTTGCTGCAGAGAAAATGCCAATGTTTCTGTTTTCCCAGAGGCAGTACTTTCACTTTCTCTTGTACAGAAATGTTTTTGCTTTTAATCACTTTTGATTGCAGTACCATTAACAAGTGTGCAGAGAACTCAGTTTTTCTGCTTGGAACAATTGCTGCAGACTTACTGTCACTGAAAAGAAGAACTTTTGTCATCCTTCCCTAACCTATGACACAGGGGAAAAAACCCAACCCCAGAATAAAAAATAATAAAGGAGGTAGGAAGATTGATTTTCCTTAACTGGAGGAGGCTTTGTGGCTGCCCTTCCAGGCTTGCAGGTACTCTGGGGGGCTTTGAGATTGGCCTCAGCCAAGCTCTGAAACCCTTTGTAGCCCTGTGTCCAGGCCCTGCTAATTCTGATTTACAATTTATTTATAATTTATTTACCAAAGTGGGCTGTAGTGGATGGTTCTTTTGGGAGGATAACCAGCACCTAGAGAGACTTGTCTTGCTTGTAGAAAATGGGGAAAGAATGGATGTGGAAAAATCCCAATGTGCTTGAGGAATGAATTATTGTGTAACTTGTGAAAATTGGTGAGGCTCAATCAGACTGGATGTGTATTGAGTTAACTACATAGCTATAATGAGTCCTTTTAAAAGGGAAAGGTAATGTGAGGATTCTTGTTTACTTGCAAATAATGGTAGAATGGCTAAAAGGACTAATGAAATACTTGCTTTCATGAAAAGGCATTTAAAATTCAAAGGCAAAGCAAGATTAAAATATTATATTTAAATATATTTCCATCATACAGATTTGAATAGTTGCTGTAGAGAGAAAGTCCTTTGGGCTTTGCATCATCGTATTGTATAGAACAGTAGGGGAAGAAACACTTTACATTTCCATCTGTGAGAAGAATTTTTATTTAAAGCATTCCTTAAGAATTTAGTGGGTTAATTCTGCCCCAGAGGACACACACACAATACTGGAACAGGTATCAAATCACTGAATATTATTTCTTCAGTTACAAAGAATTTTAAATTTTACCATTTTAAAAGTAGTGATTTTTGGTGTTAATTTTGTTGCAAGCCTGAAGAGTTAATTTTATTTATCTCCTGGTCTTGACTGTATTAATGTTGTCAGCAAGATCAATAGTCAATGAAAGAAAAGAAAACTAAGATTCAGTTTCAGATAAATTGTGATTGGATCCTAAACCACAGGGCCACAGATTGGACCTGTGGTTTCCAGTTCTGACAGATCCAATCTAAAAGCTGCATCACAGAAGGTTTTGAGATAGGTTAAGCGACTTGATGCCAAACACTTTCATTATTATTATTATTATTATTATTATTATTATTATTATTATTATTATTATTATTATTATTATTATTTTATTACCACCCAGCCTGGAAAAGCAGAAGTGGCATTTGGGCTCTATGTGCCTGGCTCAGCTGTGAATCAGCAAATGACGTTAATAAGCATTTGTGGACTAAATATATTTTTAAGCTGTCTGGCTGCTTGCTCTTGGTGAGATTTCTGAGATTAATGGTCCTGAAATGTTACTCACATTTGCTCTTCCTCCAGGATGAATCTGACCTGTGCAAGCACTATTATATTTCTTTAAATTGCTGTGCAAGAAGTTACAGGAGTGAAGATCAGTTACAGTTTTTTATTTTAAGCTGTTGGCAAGACATAAATTTATGTTAACAGAATCAGTGTTTGCAGCTAAAGATACTGATGGTTTTTCTGTTTTCAGGTTCTTTAGGGGAGGAAACAGAGTATATTGATGTTTTATTTATTTATTGTGTAACACTTTGGTGGCAGGTGCTGGTGTTGAGGTTTGGATCCAAGTCCCAGCAAGGAGATGTGCTTTTATTTGTGTGCTTGTGAGCCCAGATTTGCACATTCTGGTGCACAACAGAGCTCCTGCTGCTGGGAAGGAGAGCTGGGAAGGACTGTGCCCTTCCTGACCTGAAAGGGATATTTCTGCTGATGGAGAATTGAGTGAGATAGAGACAATTTTAATGTGAGCATGTGGGTTTTGGGGGTCCATGGGTGACGTGCCTTGCTCTATCACCATTAGACCAGTGCTGGCTCTGCTCTGGCTGCTGCTTGGAGGACAGAGAAACAAAGATAAGCCAAGACATTAAAGGAGACCTAAACGAATGTGGATATAATTGGGGAAATCATCAGTAGAGAGGGGAGTGGAGAGCACGAGTGTGCCCTAAAGTGCAACCCAGCTGCTTTAAAAGCAGCATTGGAACCAGTGCAGTGGTTGGAGGTGAAGACAAGGCTGCCCAAAGGAATCTCTTAGAAAGGCAACGGGGCTGCTTGGAATGACAGGCAAAGCAAGAACTTGCTCTGCAGGCAGGTTCCTTCTGCCCTCAGCCCTCCTGACAAAAATCAGCCTTGGGGGAGAGCAGGTGGCTGGAATAGGAGTGTAAATGTGGTGCCTGGGCTTTCCTGACCTGGATTTGCCCTCCTGTGTGCTGCTGGTTCACCAGCCCTTCATTCCCTGTGGGAGCTGCTGTCTCCTTGCTCCTCCAGGTGTGGAAGGATCTGTGGGGATTACAAGGGCAGCTCCAGCTCTGCTTCCACCCTCAAATGGGGGATCCTGCCCGGGTTCTGAGGGCACCCTGGAAGAATCTGTGATGTGCTGGGTTTCTCTGTCGTGATGTCTCCTCTGTGGAAGTCACTGAGCTCTGAGTTTAGAAAGGAAATGCTTTGAGGGGAAGTGTTGTACAGAGGGAGCACGTGAGAGTGGTCAGTGCAACGCATGTGTTTTTTCTTCTCTTTTTTTTCCTTCTTAATTTCCATGAGTTAGAGATGACGGTGACTCATGGTTTGGAACACACTTTAAATCCCTGAGGTGCTCATTGCCGCCTACTATCACGTATTGAATTTCTGACATACCGGAGGGATGTCTGCAGAGAAACTCTGATGTGCAATTATAAAATGTTGTAGCTTTATGTTGTTTGCATAGGAGCCATTAGCATGGTGGAACTGAAAAAATAATGCAGCTTTATTCTTGCTCTTGATTTCCCATGGGCATGGCAGTTCAGCAACTGTGTTCTGTCTTTTTCTAGGATGTTGACACATGTGGACCAACAGTGACATTCTTTTTCAGCAATGCTGTCTTTGCTCCCTCCTGTATTCAGAAGCATCTAGAGAGATTTTTTGCAGAAGGTAGGTTCTGACATTTCAGCTGGATGGCTGTTCTTTTTCTTCTGGGTTAGAAAAAAAACATTTAGATGTTACTAGGGAGAATGGTAATTTATCTGAGGGATACTAACTCGCTGCTGGTGAGAGGGGATTAGCCTTAGCTTGGGTTCCGCTTGAAAAAATGCTTGGGGAAAACATGATAAAATGGAGGCTGGAGAATGGCTGCAGGAGCTCTTTGAGGAGGGCTTGGCAGTCACAGGACATGGTTGGCTTAAATTGCATAGATGTGTGCATTGGTAATAAACTTCTTTTGAAAGAAAGCTCACCACACTCCTTGCTTTTATCTGCTTAGTCAGCATCCTCTTCTGCTTAAAATCTTTAAAATAAATAACTATTCACCAGACTGAAATATGTTTTCAGTCTCTCTGGGCTTATTCCTTGAGGTCACAGCAGCTACCCTGAGGCTGCAGTGACACCAGCTCTGTATTAACATGCGATATCTTTATCAGAAATTGTTGAAAACTAGGGGTGATTTGAATACCTTAATTGTCTCCTGTCAGGAAATTGGCTCCCAGTGATTACCAGTTTCCAGGTCGATTTCCTTCCTGAAGCCTCTCTTTGGGATTAGCAGAGCCCAGTGCCAGGCTGGGTAGGCTGTTCCCCCTCTGTGGAATACCTGATTTCCTCAGGAGACAGCCTGGCAGCTCCTGCCTGCCCACTACAGCTCCAAAGGAGCCGTGTCCGCATCTCTCTGGGATCAACATCTGCCAGCAGCAGCTTTAACAGAGGAGTTTATGCTCAGAGAGGCATTGATTGCCATGAGTTTGTGCTGCTGTGCTGAGGGGGAACATCCCAAGAGCTTTGCCTCCTGTTTTAGGTCACACGCTCCCCCACAGCCTCTTGTAGAGGGAGCATTTTTCTCCAAATTAGCAGTAACAGCAGAGAAGAAATGCAATCCTTGGCAGAGCTTAGGGTTTGCTTTGCCCCAAGGCTGAGGCTCCACTCATTTTGCTTGCCTGAAGGATTTTACAGGGCTGATGAGGTGCCCAAGTGGTCATTAATTCTCTGGGTAGGTGAGGGAAAATTGCCTTCAGAACGGTCTTCACAGGAAAATGAATCCCTGCTCTTGCGTCACCAGAGAGGAGTAACGTCTGTGAGTTGGCAGGTAGGGAATGTAGGGAGAGAAATGGGTTTTAAACCTTGTCAGGGAATGCAGTGCTCATGGAGACAAAAAGCTGAACTGCCATGTCCAGGAAAATGCTGTAGGCACCAGGTAATTTCCCCCTGTTCTGCCAGTATTGCTGTGCAGCCCTTTGTTCTTCAGAACCTGGAGGCTTTCAATCCAATCTGCTGGACAGAATGAAAATGTTGGGAGAATGCTCCTCTGCAAGTCATCCTTGGGAGGATTTTGCATAGAGCTATTTCAAAATTTAGGGAAGTGTCCTCAATCCCTGCTGTGAGCAGAGCCCGAGGGACGTGTGTGCGGACGTGAGCCGTGTGTGCCGGTGATGTTGGGAGCTGTGGGACCCAGGCAGGGAGCCAGGGGGGAATGCAGTGTGAGGAGGAGACAGAAAGTGTTGATAATAGGATGGGGAGGGACCTGCTGCTCTGTCCCTCAGCATCCTCACTTCCAGCTGTCCAGGTGCACTGTGCTGCCTTTTTGTGCTTCCACTGTTGCTGTAGCTGCAGAAGCCTGGATGGGATGAGTGTTTCTGTCTGTAAGAAGAGGCAGAGGCTGACATTGGGCAGGGGGATAATAAGAGGGGAAGGTAGATGAGGTTGAATCCAAGGGTGCCTGAGAAGATGTGAGGCAGGCTGGGGACAGGGGACTCGTGCGCTGGGGAAGTGACGTCCCCTCTAAGCAAAGGAAGGAATGTGTCATGTCCTGTCAAAAGGAAGCACAACTTTGCTTTGCAGTTGCCTCCTTCTGATGTCCTTCCAGCACTCCCTGCCTTGCCTCAGCACCTGTCCTTGTGCCTGTGCCATGCTGGGCTGTGATTTTCCACCCCTGGCTGTGTGATGTGACCAGCTTTTCTCCTTCCAGAGCCTTATGTCCTTTTATATGGACACAAATTGGGCCTGAACCTTACTTTTTCTGCACCTTGTACTTACCAGGGGACTTAGTGGCAGACCCGCAACATGAGAATTGAACCCCTTGTAAGGAGTGAGTTTATGGGAGCCGACTAAATGAGGAGGAAATCTGTCTTCATGCTGGATCCTTCATCAACTGGATTGAAAAACTCACTGTAATGAGTTAGATCAAGGGGATAACACTCCAGGGAACTGGGTGATGGCTGCTTTTGTACTGGCAAGGAGGGGAACCCTGTCTGTTGGTATAATGGAGCAGCACAATTGTGACACCCCCCTGTCTCAGTGTGTAAAGGTTGTGGGTTAGAGTGGCACTTGTTACAGTGGGTACAGAGGTGGGGAAAGGGGAATGGGATCTTATAAAAGTGGGAGAGAGTTACAGGTAAACCCATTTAGACCTGACAGGACCCAGATGTTTGGAAAGGTACAGAAGGATCCCTTTTCAAAAAGGATCTGCAGAGTCTCCTGTATCATCTGGCACTATGAAATTTCTCATGGAAACAGGAGTGAGTTTGTCTTTTTGTGGTTTTCCTCCTTTTACAATAGAGACACGAGGAACTGTTTGGGCATATGTCTTTAACTGGGAGGAAAGGGTTGTGATGCTGCTGTGGTTGTAACCACAAACTAACTGACAGTTTCCTGCTGCAAGTAACTTTCTATAGATCTAAACCTCCTTCATTTGTGTTTGTTTTTCTGTGCTGTTTAAATATCTGAGGAAGATTCTGTTGCTGCTAGGCTTCTATATTTTTACAAAGTCTTTGTTATAATTTTGGGGGATAGTGGCATGAAGAGAGATGTTTACAGCGCTAATACAAACTTAAGTGGTGTCCAAAGAGTTTCTGTATTTTACAATCTGGTTTAATGTAGAAGTGAAAAAGTAAAGCCATTAGATGTGTGTCAGGCTGGTTTTGCAGTTACATTTACATGTACAAAGCTCTGTTTATTTCTAAGGAGAGAAGATGTCATCATGTGAACTTGCCTGTGTGGCTGAGATGCTTCATCCAATATTTCCATGGCATCATTACTGGCTTTTAATTCTGCTGCCTCCTTCCCACCCTTCTGCCCTGTGATGTGTTAAATATCACAGCTGCAAAAATGAGGGCTCCTTTTTTCCCTGCTGTTCCTATTCCAGCTGGAAAACTTGGACAGAACCTTCCCTTGTGGTTTGTGATACTGTAAATAAAGGCTTGGGAGGTCACACGTTTTCCATCTCAAGTTATTTTGATTCCAGTGCTGGAATGGGAGAGGAGGAGGGAGGAGAGGAATAAAAATAAAAACAAAAACAAAACCTCAAACTGTTGTAGCTTATTGTGGGAAAAAAAGCTCATTAATGCAAAGGGGAAGCAGTTGGAAAAAAGGCCTTTGCAGACAGGACTTAGTCTTTGACTGAAGCTGTGACTTGGATAATTAGGGTCAAAGATTTCAATGGAGTTTTCTATAAAGCTTTGAAATAAAAGTTATCTACAAAGCTGAGGCCCTGAACACCAGCTCCTGTGATCTGGTCTGTTTCTGTCTGCCTTAAAAGGTGCATCAGCCTGACTCTATAGGCATGTGGGTGAGTAATTTTACCTGTATCCCTCTGAATATGGTTACTCATTCTCTTAAATGTCAGTTAAGTGTGGAGCTGTGAAATTCTGGTTGTAGGTCTCGCTGGCTGTGGTCGGGTGAACCGGAGCCACGTTCGCAGTACCCTGGGGGGTGGGAAACCTGTTTGGACATTTCCTCAAGATTAATGCTGCAGTTCATCCTTCTGCAAATCCCCACAGAATCGTGGCTGGTACTGCTGCTATTCACAGCTGGTGTACCACATCTACAGGCTTGGGCTCCTCAGCTGTGTCCTTCTCGTGTTGGCATTTGAGGCTTTGCTTACTCACAGAAAACACTGTTTAGGTTTAACCTTATTGTATTTTTCTCTTTTGATATTTGTATAATCATGTTTTGGACTTACTAAGAAATGAGCTCAGGACAAGGTCCACTGGGCTTTACTCCTTGGTGGTGATGTGCTGAGTGTGATGAGTATTGGCTTAGAAAGGAGACACACTTACTGGCAGCTGTGTCGCTCACTTTTGTGGAGTTCTGAAGAGATCTTTTCCTGGTAATGATTTTTTCTGTTGGCTTTCTTATCAAAACAGGATACAAAATGTGAATATAATTTGTCACTGCAGAACTCACGTTGTACCTTGACACTACAAAAGTGTATCTTTTTCCATAAACTGTTATATTTATAATGTACAGCAGGAACAAAAGAGGAACATTCCACATCTAGATGTTAATCTCTGCACCTGGTAGTCTTTTGATTCAATAACTTTTCTTCCTTGATCTTCTTTCACATTTTTTTTTATTTTAATAGGCACAGGACATATGGACATAAAAAATAATGGCCCAATTTCACCCCTGCTGTAGCTCATTGACGTCATTAAAGCTACAGCAGGGATGACTTGGCCCAGATTCTTTAAAAATAAGACCTGATGAGCAACCCCTCCTGGAAAAGCTCTGTGGAGAAGGTTGTCCTGAGCACAGCATAGAGCAGATGTGCTGCAATTCACCCTGACATTCAATACCATTCCCCTTGATGTTCCAGTGAGATCCTGGCCCTTTCTGGAGGGGCAAAAGGCTGCAGATGTGTTCTAGATGTGCTTTTACCATGTCACAACAGAGTGATGGGAAGGGGCAATTAATGAAGTGACAGAAGGGCACTTAAGGCAGAGGCAGGTCTGATTGGAAACCTCACTTGCTTGGAAGTTGTGGGAGCTGTTGGTGCCCGAGGATTGGGCTTGGCACGTAGTGAGGCAGAAGATGGAAATGTAGAATTATCTGTGAAAAACTCATGCCCTGAGCAGGTTTTTAAGATGATTTGGGTGTGTTTTGTATTTTTGTACCTTTTCCTCGCATCCTCTGCGATGTCTGGGTATTGACACACAAGGATCAGCCATCTGAATGTGGCAGTTCCTGGCATACAGGAGCACTGCAAGGTTCAGTATCTCAAGGTAGGTCTAAGGTGCAGCTGCTTTTTCAGGGCATATTTCTTTCCTTATAACTGGCCATAGAAATAGAAATTCTAGGTTATGTAGATCAAAAAAGGCAACATGAATCATGGTGAAAATAGTAGATATAACCTTAAGTGCTGAGTCTGAATTCAGCTGAAAAACATGCTTTCAGATCTGAGCACACTGGAAACAGAAAGGTGAAAATGTGAAAGGTTCTCAAGAGCTGTTGGCAGCTTTCTGTTTACTAAAATAGTGGTGGCAATTCATAGGTGGTAGTTCTGAAAATCTTCAGGCTAACATACAAAATGAGTGTTTTGCTCACTGTTATTTATAACTGCAGGAAGAAACACTCTTTAGAGAGCAGTCAGAGCCCCAAAGCTCTATCTGAGGTGGGTGAATTCCTGATCACTTTTTGTACAGCCAGTATTCATTGCCTGGGGTATCTTTAATTTAACTGAATCCTTGGTGGTTATAACTGTGTCTGGCCAAGACAGGTTCTCTTGCAGTGAGTCCAAGAAATCAGATAGTTCTTTTTCCCATGCCAGACTCTTCTGGTCCACTGAATATAACTGCAAGAACACATAGTTCCCAAGGAGGAAAATGCTTACTGTGTTTTTGGTGACAGCTGAAGCTAACTTGGGGGAGGGCAAGATGGAGTAAATGGCACTTGTCTGCTTATGAGAGCATGTTCGTTCTAAGGGAATTTGAGTTGGAAAGTTTTTTGCAGTGAAAAGCCAGAATAGTGTCAAAGTGACATTGACTAGTATAAATAGTGAAGGGAGAATTAAATCTTTAAAACATATTCAGCCCTTTGATTAGTCATCCAAAACTCTGCTGGTAAGACAGGGAAAGAAATCTGGGCTTAACCTGATAAATGTCCTTCTAATGGTGGAAAAAGTCAGAAAACCCAAGAATTTAATTCATGATATCCAAAGAGGCCATGCAGCAGCTGGCAGGGGACTTCTAAGAGTATTAATCCTAGAGGAAACGGGGAAAAGGTAGCTGAAAATTCTGCAGCCTTAACAATTTTTGGAATTGAAAGATATTTGATGTAATGCAGATAAAGGTGATTAGCTTATTTTATTGCATTGAATACATTCTTGTCTGATTAAACTATCTTGCTTGGATGTTCTCTTTCCTTGTATTGTCTTCTTCATCCATTGCAAGCTCCCCTATGTCAGTGTGGGTGGACCTGTTTAGGATCTAACCATGCTTTTACTGAGGTTAAAAGCAAAATTTGATGGGTGTGAAAAGAACCTGCCCTGGGACTTGAAGTGAACCCCCACCATCTCTCTCTAACCAGACTGATGAGCAGCAGCATGGATTGAATATTTATGCCAGATCCAATAAAACCTTGATGATTGCAGAGAAGGGTTGAAGAGAGGATTCTGTCTGAGTAAAAGAATGTATGAAAATTTTAAATTGCATATCTTTGTGACTGACCTATAGCAGTTAATTTTCCTGAGCCAAGGCTACATTGTCATGAGTTTTAGCAGAGTAGAGAAATGATTAATTTCTGGGGTATACAGAGATCTTTTTTAATAATCTGAAACGTGTCATCTGGTTGAAAATATAATTTTTCAGGAAGGAGGGGAGCTGTAAATGGGCAGCAGCTCGTTGTTATGGATGCAGTCAGAGCACACATATCCCTGTAAAGCAAACCCAGCTCCCTCTCTGTGGCACTCAGGCAGTGCTGGGAAATGATGAGCTACAGCCAAGTCTGGTTTCCCGTTCGTCCTCTGGAACGTCAGCGCGTGGATGTCACGCTGCACACACGTCCCCAGGCTGTAGGAGGTTATCAGGGAGATAACCTGGCTGAACCCCAGCGCTCAGAGTGGCTCAGGGCCGCTTGTGATGCTATCTCAGCTTCACAGCCTCGAGTGGGAACTCCAGGAAATTCCAGTTCCTACTGAGGCAGTGTGTTCTGTGTGTTAATCCCTGTGCAGGGGCTGTGAGGGGAGAGAAGGATTCACCAGCACATGCACTGACAGACTCCTGTACCTCTTTTGTTTGTGAAGAGTTATGAGTTGAAATCAATATGCAGATCAGGAGTGCTCTGAGTACTTAAAGAAAATCCTTTGACTGTGGTTCCTGCATCAACCCAGCAGTTTATTAAAGAAATAGAAAGAAAAAGAGGGGGAGGCAAATACCATCTGTATTTATTCAGATTAAAAAGGAGTGTGGGGATTGAGCTGTAGGGAGAAGGGGAACTGTTCAGTGCTGAAGCAGAACTTTCAATTTATTTGATGGGAAATTTTAATCTATTCTGGATGATTTAACTGTTAAGCTCTAGACTCACTTCAGCTCATCACCTGCTAAGTGCTTGGGCTCCACTGGGTACTCTCAAGTCCTGTAGAGGCCCATTAGGTTCAGCTCTATTCCTAAGAGCTCACAGATGATAGGAAGGAGTGAGGTAAAGGAAACTTTCTAAAAACACCGTTTGTGTTTATAAAAGAACAAAGAAAATAACCTTGAAATTAATTTGAGCTATCCCCTTGATCAATGACTCTAGTTTGTCCATTAATTCTTTTGTATATATAGCTAGAATGCAGCCTACCAATAAAAGTTCTTTTCGTTTCTTACTATTTTTAGGGTTTATTTTGATGGATTATGTTTCTAGGTAACAGTTGAAGGTTATTTCTGGGAAATGCTGCCAGAATGTTTATTAACATGTGACTAGACCCAGGTAAAGTCCCTTGAGAAAATCTGGCTCTTCTGTGCACTCTCAGCGAGGGGCAGTGACTGTGCTGAAGGGTGAGAGTCCTCCCAGTTCGCTGCCCACGCTGGGCCTGGAAATAACTCTGTCAATAGTAGAAATGTCACAGCAGGAATGACTCGCTGGATGTGCCCAATTCCATTTATCTAAATGAGCTGTGATCCTGGATTTAATGTGCTGTTTCATAGTTAAGATAAGAGTCACATGAATTAGATTATTGTTGGGGAAAAAATAGAGGGGTGCTATATAAATACTTCTGTGGGAAGTTTGGAGAGCATTAACAAGTCTTTACTTTTATGAACAGCAGTGGTCAAAGTAGTTTCCTGCAAGAGATGCTTTCCACATGATAGGAACTCCAGTCATTAAAAAAGCATGAATTGGATTAAGAAGTGTAGGGTTATTTTAATTTGCCTTTGAGTCTTCAGATGTCAGTGCAAGCTTTAATCAGCAGCTGTGCCAGTGAGGAACCTACCATGTGAAATGGAAAGGGAGGATGTGGGCAGAGATGCTCCTGGCTGAGTGGTTCAGGGGGTCCCCTGCACCCTCAAAGGTCCTGCCCAGCAGCTCAGTTCTCCAGGATTGCATGAGCACTCGTGACCCTTCTGTGGCCTTGTCAGCAACAGCCAAAGGTGTCCCTGTGGTTTGTGGAGCTGAGGACGTGTTCAGCAGAGGGGCAGCTGTGTGGACAGCGGGGTGGGTACCCAAGAGCCCTCCTGCCTCAGTGTGAGACCCCTGGGTAAGAACATGTGGCAGAGATAGTACAAGTCTTGTGACATCAACAGCTGGCAGCTGTATCCTGGGCAATTGTCTGATGCCTTTCTTTCAGGTGGACTTTAAAATACTGTTTCTTCTCACTTCTTGGAGTTTTCTCTGTATGTGAAACAAACTCCTTGAGCCCTTTGTCTTTAGTTTCACATTACCCTTATGCCCTGTGGTGCCCATTGCTTTGAGCGCCCGGCCGTGTCCCTTGGGGTTCAGTGGGAGAGCAAGGACAAATGTTAACAGCTCAAATTCTTGTTTCCGTGTATGCTTAATGAACAAAACGTCATCTGTGTTGTGTCAGGGGCAGTGATGAGCAGTTCTCTCCTTCCCTGTGTTCTCAGGGAATGGATGCTCAGTTTTGGCCCAGTAGCAGTGATTTTGTCATGAGGAGCCAGAAGCAGGAGGGCACGGAGAGTGTCCCTTCTCAAGATCATGGTGGGTACAGCAGTGCTGAATTCCGGCTAACCCTGAGGTGAGGGACTGTCCCAGCACTGTGACTTTGCTGGGAGCATTCTTAGTGCTCATGTCTGGGTGGATGGCTGTTCTGCAGGTCATGATCAGGGAAAAAGCATATTCCCTGGGCAGGGTGGCAGGAAGTTCAGGAGGTGGAGCAGCAGGAAGCAGTTTTGTGATCCTGAGCTCCTGTTGGTAGAAAAGCTGCGCTTGTTCTTATTTCTGCTCTGGCTCTGTGTTGGCAAAGCTTGTGTTTAATTTTGTGGGATGCCATCTCTCCAGACAGCTGTACTTACTCCTCTTGTTATCACCATGGCTGTTCACTGGTGATTAAAGGAGAAGCTGAAGGATCCTGATACTTAGGAACAGGGTAACACTTTCATTTGAATTTCTCTTGTAGCAGAGAGAGTCCAGGCACTGTGGGGATCTGCTTCCTTGAAGACCTGAAATATGCTTCTGTTGACTACTCAAACTTTGAAATCATGATGGGAGAAAGTAGCAAAACCATTGGAAAGCTTCCTTCCTCACGTCTTAGTGCTGTCTTAATAGCTGCCTGTTACAAATTGAAATAGCCCCCTGTGCCATTCCCTTTCTTTTAATATAAGCTTGCCTGTACTGCAAATAAATATATTAATTTAATATTACATTTATCTTAAATCAAGTGGCTGCAGTGTTGCCAGACTCATGTTGCTGGTAGCTCAGGGGATATTCTGCCCAGCAGAGACCCAGATGTGCTGCTGCTGCATCATCTGTGCTGTGACCATCTGACATTGGTCTTCCTTTTGCACAAGAGCAGGAACTGGTAACTCCTCTACCAGCCTTTCATGATCCTCCCTGCCGTGCTGATTTAAGGAAAAGTGTCAATTCTTCTCCTTCCACCCATGCCATCACGCACACTCTGACTGTTGCACTTGCCAGCTTTCCCTGCCTGTGGAATCTACCTCTTTCCAGTATCAGTGCCTGGCATCAAAGTGGAGCTTGGGGGAGTGCAGGGTGCCTGCTGCTTTTGCTGAGGTGTTACCTGGGCTATTCCCAGCCAGCCCTGAGCTCTGGGGTGCTGCTTCCTGATGTCAAAGCAGAGGAGTAACTCTGGCCAGGGGCTAAACTACATCGAGCTTTCGGAGAGTAAGCTGATTGCAGATCTCTCATAAATAAATCTTTCTGTATTAATAAATAAATGCCTGCAATAGTTGCATTATTACAGTTCATGGAAGCTCTCAGAAAGAAAAATTTCCTGAATGAGCCATTTCTGCAGTCTCAGCTGCCTTTTAAAGATTGGTGTCGTTAATTGAATTTTGGCTTTTTGTCTGGAATGGAGCCTGTACTCCTTGCTTGAGTGTATTGTTGATGTGCATGAAAGAGAATAGGAGGAGAGAAAGTCTTCAGAGCTACTTGCATTTCTTCTGTGGCCATCAGCTTACTAGGAAGAGTGGGCAGCCTGTCAGTGGGGCTGCCTTATACTTGGCTCTTTGAGGGTGTGAGGCTTTCCCCACTGAGGCCCGTGTCGTGGTTGTTGGTTGACTGTAGAGACCTGGCTGCTTGTCTGCTGCTGACTCATTCTTCCTGCAAAATTTCCCTTAAAGACACAAAATGTGGTCTATATATTACAAGTTGCCAGATTCCCCTTTCTCTACAGGGAATGATACTTGTTGGAAATCAATCTTGCCTAATTCAGAGCATCGCAAATGTAATAATTAAGTGCTCCTTAATTTCCATACTCATTTGGTGGGGAGATAATAACTTCTTTTTTAAAACTGGGCTTTGCCTTTTGAAAATACTCTGACCAGTGTTACATAGAAACCATATTGCAGCCCACCCTTAATAGCCACTGATTAGAGGGTCCTTTGTGAAGTGTTGTCTGCTTCTGACATAAATTAATTGGCATGGAACCAGCAAAATTCCTATGGAAACAAAACAGAAATAAATTTAATACCAGATAAATGTGTGTTTTGGGCTATGAAAGTGATCATGAAACTCATTTCGTAACAGGACCACTACATGAACAAACAAATCTACAGAGATGTGGTTGTAAGCCTCAGCTAGAAATATACGTTTGTGGATATAATTTAACTTTAGTTAATAATGTATTGTCCTCGGTCTTGGCAGAGAGCTGGACTTGGGCTGTGGCTACACGTCCAAAGCATTTTTACCAGATTAACTTCTCTGTGCAGCCTGCTCAGGAGCTCTCAAAGCACTTGCAGCTCTCCAGTGACTGCTCTGCATCTCTGCTCCTCTCTCATCTCTGAGAGCACGTGAACCCTTTCCTGTGGCCCTGGGTGGCTGTCCCTGTCCCTGACCTGCTCTGGGGGAGGCAGGGGGCAGTTGGAGAGACAGTCCTTCAACAGCAGCCTGAGGAAGGGTGCAGTGTGTGAAGGTGGTGCTTCATGGTTCACTTTTTGCATTGCAAATCCTGTTTCGTAAGTAAGCTGCTTCCACCGATACCTTAAACGATTTATTGTCTCTCAGGGCTTTTCTTCACCCTGGAAATAAACAAAAGATCATCAGTGTGTTCAAAACCTCTGTGCTGAGAATTATATGATTAAGTTGTAAATTTGAAATGGTGGGTTTGGGCATATAATTTTCAGGACCATCTTTTCTTTCAGGGGTCATAAATACTGGTTCCAGCTGTAATGAAGTGCTGTGCTGCTTACTATGTTCTTATCATTGTGTGTGTCTTTTGTTTAAATTACTAAATCACGGTGGCAATGGCCATAATAATGTGGTTGTTTTATGTCTTGGAACAGGGGCAAATAATTTTATTTACTTGGAATAATGTAATTGTAACATGCCTCTGGGTTAGAGTTAAAGGGGGAGGTGATGCAGGTGGCTGGCAAGGGAGGGCTCTTCTCTGGATGATTTTCTGCAGCAAATTCCACAGCCATGGAGTGGCAGCATATTTGTTTTTAATGGAACAACTTGTGAGCAAACACTGGCATGTTTATGATGACAAGGAAAGCACTAGAAAAACAGAGGCTATAAAATCCCACTGGTTAAGGGCAGCACGTGGATAATTGGCTCAGTCAGGTGCATCTCAGGGGAGGGGATGTGGATCTGAGATCTGCCCTGAGCCAGAACAGGCAAAACACTTGAGCTCTTTGCACCTTTTTGAAGGCCGTTGTAAGGGAGGCAGCTCTGCCTGGGTGGTTTTTGAGGCAAAGTGCCAGGGAAGGACTCGGAGATCCTCTGATGGAAAGTGCTTTAGAGATAAGGTGTTTATTTCCCCTTTTGAAGGGAAAAGATGCGTGATGGTTTCTTGAATCAGGATGACTGCACCAATTCAGATCTAATTTGATAAATGAAGTATAAAGGTGCAGTGAATGACCTTCTGTAAAATACAAGAGCGCCTGAACCATTTGTTCTCTAAATCTTGCTTCACATCTCTGTATTTCCTGCTCATGCTGTTCATTAGTCGCCTGTGCCCTGTTGTTTTGGGGCTGATAATGGATAGCTGAGTGGTGATGCTGAAAAGAAAGCTCTTATACAAATAACCTGCTTTTCTCAGCATAAATTCTTGTGGATATGGGGCAGAAACCCTTCTCTTTTTTACCTTTTTTGGTGTTTGTAGCTAGTCCCTGACATGTATTAGTGCTCCTTAGGTAGCCCCTTGAAGTCCAGTGGATTGAGGCATCTCTTCCCCTGGTGAAAGCTTACACTGCTGTGGCTGCAGCATGGACTGTGGTTTCTTTCCAAATGAATCATGAGGGTTTTACAAGCTGTAAAACTTCTCTGGAGAGCTTAAGGGTGTGACCAGCTTACAAGCGTGGGTGATTTTTTTTTTTTTTTTTTTTTCTGGTTGGGGCTGAATATATCCTTGAATATCTGCTTGGTGTTTTAGATTAGCAGCAGGATTTGTTTTTCCTTCAGATGGGATGCAGCACAATCCCAGACTTTTGTGGCTGCCTGGAAAGCTTTTCTGGGACTCCCTTGAGGACTCAGTATAGGGAGTGATAAAACTTCATTTTAGTGTAGGTTCCTCCAGCCAATGTAAACCTTTTATGAGCAATAAACTTGTGCATTTGGAGAACAAAATTGCCCATTTCTCTGGCTGGACTTTGCTTAAGGTAAATGTATCTTTTTGCCTTCCACAGCAGCTCTTTGCCCAGGCCTGGGGAGGCAGATTTGACCAGTCCAGCTTAGTCCAAACCACGTCTCTCCTGAGCTGTTTGTTTTCCTGGCATTCCGTGGTTGGTGGAAGAGCCCTGCAGAGGGGACTGTGGGTTGGCAGAGCTCCTTCCCTTGGGCTTATCCCTTGACCTGCTGGGCTCCTCTGCTGGGGGGGGGGTCATAGCTGGGAGGCTTTGCCATGCTGAGGTTGGGGATGTGCTGTCCTGCTCTGCCACTGCCTGGACTTGGAACTTGTGAGCAGCCCTGGGGAGAGCTGGCACATCCATGCTTGGCTCTGGCATGTGTGCTGGGCTGGGGAAATCTGGAAACCAAGGGTGTTGGAGCTCTGGGTGGGGGCCTGCAGGAGAATTTCTTGCACTGTGTCCTGCAGGGCTCATCCCAGGTTCCAGTCCCTCCACTCTGACTCAGCCTTGGCTGCCCCAAAGAGAGGCTTTTTCCAGATCAGGGCACTGGCCAAGAAATCTGGAGCTGGCAGTGATGCAGAGCTGGCAGAGGACAAACCAAGCAGGTAGGAATTGTCAGGAGCTCTGGGAAATAGATAGGAATATTTTTTTCCCTTTTTTAGGCATATGCCAAGGGTAGGTGGTTCAGAAGGGGAATACCTGGCACGATATGATGCCAACTTACCCAGCTGCCCTAACAGGATACTTTTGCCAGGAACCTTTGGACCTATTCTTCTTGGTGTAAATAAAATCAAATAAATAAAATACTTGTTACTATAAATGAAATGGAATGAGTATGATTACCTGGAGTCTCTGGAGGCACCTCACATGGTCAGCATTTGTTCCTTTCTCCCTCTGCCAGCAATTACTGGAGAAAGAGGGAACCATCAGTGTGCACAGGCATCAGCCAGGCAGCATGGAGGCTCATAATAACTTTCTTCTATGATAAAAGAGATATTTTTATAGTCTGAATTTTTTATTTTACTTTCCTCCTGGTGGGAGAGAATTACTGGTGATGATAGTTGGTAGACCAGCTCCTGTTGGGAAGCACTGAATGGATGAAGGATTTATTGAAGGGAATGTGTTGCAAATTCCTTTATAATGCACATTTTTTCTTTCCCCTTTATTTAAAGAGGTTGTTTATAACTAAGAGACCATTAGCGCCCAGGAGGTAATTTTGTTGTGGCAGTACCTTATTGAATGAAAGCTTGGTAGTCTGTTTCTGGATGGAAGCCTTGGGAACAGCTTCTGTGTAATGCTGTACCTAAGCTTTTTTTATTATTATTTCTTTTTATTTCTCCTTTTTTCTACTTTAAATTGCGGTTGGTGCCGTTCCTTCCCATGTAGTTGAATGAACAGCTTTGTGAAGTACATGTCAGCATTTGAATTATGCTTTTCATTTACCATAGCCTGTTCCAGGCCTCTCCTTTCACCCCCAGGGTTTTTTCAGAAGGTTTCTTGACAAATCTCCCTTTTCACCCCCAGCAGCCCAGAGACAAAAACCCAGGAGCTCCTTTGTGTGCTGCTTGGCTGCTTTGCCTGGCTTGCTGATGCTGTTAGAGAAATTCTGTGATTTTTGCAAAGGATACTAAAATTAGGGGGTGGCAGAACTGTGCTCTGAAGAGCCCTGCTCAGGTTACTGCCCACAGCTCTGCCTTTGCTAAGGAGCGGTCAGAATTTATGTGTAAAACCTTCTACACCAAAGGAGTAAACAACATGGATTAACTGAGCACTCAGCATCCCTTGTTGTGTAAAGTGGGGTGTGTTACTTCTGGCTTGAATACTGACCTCATAATTCTGTTTAAAGCACCTGCCAATCTTTCCCCACTGTAGCAGTGAAGAGATAAGAGAGAGAAGTGTATGGCAAAGACTGAGGATCATTGCAGGAGCTGTGTTCCTGTTTGGTTTAAAATAATCTTTCATGTGATCAAAGAAAGGGTGATGTGTTCCTAATTATCTCCACTGTAAAATCTTCTGAGCTGTTGCTGCAGGATGTCTAATCCAGAAACCTCTTTTGGTGATAAAAATGGTGAGGGAAGGTCATGTGTATTTTGCATCTTGCCCCTTTTACCCTCGCTTTAGTTAAAGCATTTGGGATGGAATACACTGAGCTACCCAGGTGCAGAGGATATTACAGATTTCCATATTGCAAACCCTAATTTTAGCTTCTCTCTGCAGGGTTCATGCCAATATTCACCCACTTGCATTTGCACTTTGGGTAGCACTCATTACACAGTGTGAGCTTCGCACATGTGCCGCTCCTCCCGCAGTGGGGATTTGTGTTCCCACAGCCAAACAGAGGGGTCTGCATGGGGCAGGGGCTGGTGGGAGGCTGCTCACAGCTGTGGATGTGTCCCTGCAGAGCGCCGGGCTCGCTGCAGCCTGTTGGAGCCAATTGGATGGGAGCAAGGGGAAAAGAGCTCTGTAATTCCCTTCTGCTCTTCAGTGAAGTGGAGAAATGGCTCTGCATTGCACGTTGTGCACTTTGACTGTGGAAGGACTCCCAGTCCAATTTGTCAAGGCAGAGACTTGTCGTGTGTCCAAATGTACTTGACAATAGTCTCTCTGCTGTCAAAACCTCTCCTCCTCCTGTGATAAAAACACAGCTCCAAGAAACACTCCTCTCCTTCCTTCCTGTGGCTCTTAAGAAAGACTCTGCATCCCAGAGCTGCTCTGGGGAGGAAGTTTTTTCCTGGATGCAAAGCACTTACCCATTTCCCATTAAAAAGACTTGACAGAGCAATGCATTCAAAACAAGATAGCCACAGAGAATTTGGATTTATGCTTTCTTTAATTGGCCCACATAAGATTTTATTTACTGATAGTGTCCAAAGGGAGCTGTCGAAATATTGCAGAAAGAGTGAATGTGTCCATTGTGGTAATGTGCTTTTGATAAATGCATTATGGCATAGTTATGAAGTCAGGAAGAAGCCTTAATTACTGTTATGAAGCCATTAGAGTCTAAAGCAGCAATTTGAGCTCTTGTTGCAATTGTGTTTTATATTTCTTCACTGAAGACTTCACCAAAAAAAGTGCTTGTTTTAGAAGGTAGTTTATGCCTTTTATTTCCTTTGCCTTTTTAAAATGGTGCAGCAGTGACTGGGATAGCAGTGAGCTTCGCAGATTCACGTAAATAAAAAAATCCCACAACCTTTGTGCAGAGCATGTAGGGGGAATTCATACAGGGAAGTGATGCCATAGCACCTGCTGATTGTGTTCTTCTGTTAACTATATGGCATCAGAAATTACTGAGCTTGATTCTCCCATGATAAAGAAAAAAAAAAAATAAGAGGGAGAGAGGGAAGGATTGGTCTCCAGGAATCTCATGTAAATATTCCTCTGGGGTATGAGGGAAGGAGAAAGACTGGTCTTGGAAACTTCTTATTAATGATAATTGCTTTGGGAGATCAGTCAGTGTTATAATAACCTGCAGATGGGGTCAACAAATTGTCTGTCCCTGTTTTCCACATCTGCTGTTCCCCAGCACAGCCAATCTCACTTGGGACTCCCCTGACAGCCACCACAAAGCAAATTGTTTGGAGCTGACTCTTCTACCAAAAATGCCTGCAAAAAAAAAGAGCTTTGTTTTCAGATGTTTATGGTCTTTTTATCTTTTAAGTTATTCAGCAAAAGGCTGTTTAATGCTCACTCACCTGTTTTTAGTGCTTTGTAAATGTTCTTTGACTCTCGTGTAGCACATTAGTTATAGCAGATGCTAATTTAATGGTGTGAACTCTTGTTACCCTTCAGCATACAAGCATCTTAATTTCAAAAACAAAACTGACCAACAGGGTTGTAAATCAAAGGCTAACAGGCATAGCAACACGAAGGCATTGTTTGCTTGGTTGTTAAACTGATCGTGAGCTGCTTTCTTAAATGGAATATTTCTTTAGCAACAGGAAGGCTCAGTACAACTTGTACTGTTATGAGAAAGGAGGAATGAATGTTACTTAGTGTTTTTCCAAAGCTGATTGCTTAAAATAATTGCAGGTGCAACACGGTAGCACTGATGGTTTTACAGCAGCTGTGGGAAGCAGCTGTGGGTGCCTCCAGCCACTTCATGCCAGCTCTGAACTGGCTCTCACTTACTTGGCCTCAGTCTGGGCTCTGACTTTTGGCTGTTTCTTGGAATAGATTGCCCAGAGAAGCTGTGGCTGCCCCGGTTTTTGTGATTCTAGAGAGCAGCGAGGCTCTTTGCTCCTAAGCTTTGATTGGAAGGCACCAGTTAAAAGAGCCCTTCCCAGGAGCAGGAATATCCTTGGTGCACCAAACCTCCCAGGGCAGGCAGGATGGGGGCCTCCACATGAGCATTGTGGGTAGTCTTGGGTCAGTCTGGGATTCAGCCCCTTCAGCTGACACTTAAAAGATGTCAGAGATGTCAAGAATGTCTGCTCAATATGTTGGACTGGTTTTTAACTTTTCTGAAGTGTGTTTATTTTTGCTGTCCAGGGTGGTTTGTGAGGGCTCTGCTCTTGGGATGGTTTTCCGGTTTGATTCAGTTACAAATAATTTAAAAAAAAGAGCAGAAAACCTCCTCCCAAACTAATTCCCCCAGCCCCCTCCATCCCAACACTTAACTATTCCAAGGCTGTGTGGTTTTCCTCTCCCTGTGCTTTCAGCATACTGAGCTGGGGAAGGTGATGATGGTAAATATCATCGCCTTGTTTCCAAAAGCTGTTGGGTAAGATCTCTCACTGCAGCATCTGAAGTATTACTGGAAATATTCAGAGCTGTTACAACAACATCTCTGAGTAATTTTTCTTTTCCAAAAGTCTTTCCCTTCCCTTAATTTTGGGTGGAAGACGCTAATCGGAGAGATTCAGGTGTCAGCAAATGTTCCAAGCTCCTGAATCACGCAGCAGAGAGCGAGGGCTGAGACATTCCCCTTCCCTTTGGATAGCAGCATTAATTCTCAGAGTGCGCTGCAGTTATCATATCTGTGTATTTTCAAACTGAAGGTGCTTCCAGTTATGGTGTTTGTCTTGACTGACTATTGTTACAGGTGTTCTGGAATTTTGGTTGAATTCTTCAAGTCTGACACGTGGCATAAAAATTCTCTGTGTGCCTCGTCTCTGTAGAGTGACAACACTACAGATTAAACCTAAGCATTACTACTCCCAAGGAGATAGGCGAAGTATTTTTCCCTCTCCAGAGTACTCTACACTGTATAGCTCTACAATTAAAATGGATGTGTCTTTACCTATTTAATTTAATACCTATTATTTCCTGTTTGTTTCAAATTTGAGTAGTTTGGGGCAGTTCATGCTTCAGAGGTCTAATTTAAATGAATTTGTTCACAGCTGTAAGCTTGTAGATATGTTAGTCAGGTAATGTGAAACTCGAAAGAAACACTGGAATAGTCCAGAGAAATTTAACGAGATGATTCCTCTGCTCTCCAGGCACGGTTCTGTTGGGTTGTCATTGTTCCAGTCAGTTTCACCAGCCTCCAGCACAGCCCTTCCACAACTGTGCATGTATTTATTTATTCAGAGCATTTGGTGTCAATGTCTAACTTACAGCCTGGTGCTGTTTGACCATTTTCTAGTTTGTTAAAATGTTCCTCAAAAGGTTCCTGGCGTTACTGCAGCTGCTGAGTCTTCATTTCCACTGACAGGGGCTGCCCAGTTTGTCCCTGCCCCAGTGAGGGGATTTAACCAGTTCACCTCTCTCTTGCAGAGTTTTCTGGGCAGTGTTTCACCCCAGCTATGCACACACACACTTCAGTAGATGTTGAAACCAACCATTCATCTTCAGCCATTTGGGGCAAATGCTGCCAGAAAATGGCACAGAGGACAAGAAGTAAATTTGCCTTCTAAAATCCTTTCAGCTATTAACTATTACAGATATAATTAGAAACACAGGCAAGGATTATTATCCTATAAATGCCTTTCTAGTCTGTTCTGCTTTTGTAACCTTTTTTTTTCATCTGTCATCCTGCCTTGCTGCGTTGTTTCTCCTTGCAGCCTGGCGTCTCCACCATCGTGTCCCACTGCTGCCTCTGTGCTTTGCACTGACTCTGTTTGCTTTTTCCCCCTATTTACGTCAGAGCTGTCGTCGCTTGGCTCTGCACTGGTGTTCTCACGAAGCCACCATCACTCAAAAAAATAGGTGGTTCTTATTGCTGCAGGAAAATGAAGAGCTGCTCTCTGCAATTGCTTTCTCCCCAGGCTGCACATCTTCTGCCTTTGATACTTGGTCGATAAGGATTTTTGGAGTTGTTTTGTTTTGTTTTTAAAGTGTCTCGGAAAGTTGAAGCTTTGTGTAAATTGGGCCCTGCAGGTGCTGTTGTGGGAGGCAGAATGGGTCTCTTGGAGCAGGGATGCAAGTCCAGGCTGGAAAACCTCCAGGAGCTGCCTGGACAGGTTGGGAAGGAAAGCCACAGCTTTCCTATAAGAACATGCCACAGTTTGCCCAAACCAGACAGCTGAGAGCCCCTGAGTGGGTAAGGGATGTGTCTCAGCCTCTGAAGTGCACCTGAGCTCAGATGGCCAAGTCCTTCCCTGCCTGCACACTGTGCTGTCCTGGAGTGCTGGAGAACCTGGGTGAGGAATCATCTAATGTGAAAAACCCTTCTTAGGAACCACACAGCTTTTCCTCCCACGTGTGATCACCTCAGGCAGGACCTCGGGAGTGTCATTTTATATGTGCACTTCCATGTGTCTGTGTCAGTGAGAGCTGAGGGTGCTCAGCAGGGCTGGGATCTGAGGTACTTGGGCTGGGGCACCCACTGAGCAATGCCAACACCTTGTAAAACAAACAACCCCCCCTAAAATCCACGCTCATCGTTTCCCAGACACAGCTGAGATGCTCAGCCCTGCCCACAGGGAGATCGATGGTGTGTTTGGACTCCCTGTTGCTTTCCGTGGAGGTGAGTGTGTTTATGTTATTTAAGGAGTTGGTACATAATCAGTCTTAAAATTAACTGCCTGCCTGTTGACTTGTCACCCTGTGAATGAAAACACATTGCTTGTAATTTGTTTGGCATTATTCTGTCCTGTTGTCAGGCTTCTAATTACATTTAGAACATAACCCAGATGTCTGTCTGTCTCCTGTCTCTTTTTTTTTTCAAATTATTATCATCATCATCATTATTATTATTATTATTTATCTTTTTTATTGTCAAACGTGGAAGGTACTATTTCTCTGAAGTGATGGAAGTCTGTTTGTTCCTCTCTGTTTTCAGGAGATTAGTAGGTGGTTGCAGGCTTATCTCTTAAAACTGCTTCTTTTAAAAGAAGGTGTCACTTTGGGCATCCAGAATTGCTGATTCCTTTTGACTTTGGACTGACCTCCTGTGTTCTTTAGGGGTATTGAAATATGTTTCTATCTACATGAAAGCAGATAGGAGGTACTGCTTTCTAAATACGATCACATTCCCCACCTTATTTATTTTTAAAGAAGAGATAAATTGCTTGTGCTTTTAGAAGTTTAAAATATTAATGTATTTAAATATAACAGTGAAAGAGATGCAAGGCAGAAAGGGTTGCCCTTTCAAAATGTGCACAAGTGAGCAATCTTTTATGGAAGCCATTGGATAAGCCTGTCATGCTCCCTGCCAACAGTGGCTTTTGGTGATTAGCAAAGGAAACTCAAGCTGCTCACTCTGATATTTCATTGCTCCTATCCTGTATCTGAATTTTCCTCAAACCACAAGATTTTAAGCACCAGAACCACAATTTTTCTATAGAATACTGGATCACCAATGTGACCAAGCTTGGTTTTCCAAAAGCATTAAGTCACTTAAACATCAAAGGGCTGCTACTCTTCTGAGCAATTTACCTCTGTTCCCACTTGAGAAAACTGTTGCCCACTGAACAAGCTCCATTCTCCTTGTGGTGGTTCTTTTAAAATGGATTTAAGTTTGCAAAGCAACAGGAGTTTGTGGTAACTGTTTTTAGAGATTAGAAACTTGACTCTTGGTCCCTGCTGACTTGGGTTTTTTGGTATTATTGATCATCAGCTATCCTAGCTCTGAGCTGTGGAGGGTTACTATTATACTTGGACACTGTTTTCTTAGGCAAAAGAGTCAGATCTGGCTAGTTCCAGCAGGAGACAGATTTTGCTGTTCTGCAGAACCTTGTTCACGCAGAGCTCGTGGTAGGGGAGAAGGTGAAAGTGTATGAAAGACACAGTGGGCTGCCATGAGAGAGAAAAACTGGGAATAAAGAATAAAGGAAGTAAAGCAAGTGTTCAGTACAAGTGATAGGTGTGAGTCTTGGATATAGAGACAGCAAATTATTATGTGGTCCCTGCCATTAATACACATACATCCCTGATTTTCCTCTCTGCATCCCAGCCAACGGGATCTTAACGAAGAACAAACTATGCAAACAAAAAATTCCCAGAACCACTTGTGCCTCATCTTGAGACAAGCCGTGTTCTGAATCTCCTGGGTTGTTCTGTGTCGCTGGGATGGTGCTTTCTGACTTACTGCTGTTTTTCTGTGGGGTCTGGGCATCTGTCCGTCCTGCCACCTGTGGAGAGAGCTCCTGGCTGTGCTTCCAGAGGTCATTTGAGTCTGTTAAACTGCAGGGACAGAAAGTAAACCTTGTTTTTTTTTTTGTGACGGAAGAGCCGCTTCCTCAAAGGGACAGAACTGATGGGCAGTGTTGAACTTGGCTGAAATGCTACTGGAGTTTGCAGTTGGGAGAGAGGCTGGAGAGGGGGGATGGTGTCATTTGAAGTTTGTCTCTGATCCCTTCTTGCTTTTGTTGGCAGCCAGCAGTTAAAGGGGGAGAAGGCATTTCTGGCTCTGGGCATCTGGGCCCAAGCCTGGCTGCCACCTCAGCTGGCCTCAGCTGCCTCTGAAGATCTCGGCCCTTACAGGAGCTGACAAACAAGAACGAATTGGTGACTCACCAGCACAATAATGTCAGAAATGCTAGCTTTACTTTGCTGTTCCTGCATCTTTTTCAACCTGTAACTACTTTATGTGTTTTTTAGCCTGAAGAGAGGCTCTTGTGTCCATGTGCAGCAGAGGATGAAAATGCAGAGTGGGTGCTTTTGGAAGAAGAGTCACTTTGGTGCAGTGAGATGCTGCAGGTGGATGGCTTGGCTTTCACCAATAGAGGGAGGATTGGCAGGGCTTGGTTTTAGTCCAGGTGGTTGGTGGAGCAAAAAAAGGGTTTCTCTAAAGGTCTTGTGTTTAGTTTTCTCCCCTGTTTTTTCTCCTGAAGCAGCAAAAAAGAGAACTGTGTTAATTACCTGCATTTGAGATCAGGAAAGCTCTGTCCATATGTGTTTTCACAGGTTGGGGCTTTAAGTGACAAGTTAATTCTCAGACTGAGGAGGGGGAAGAATCCTTGGAACAGGAATGAAGCTATGTCAGTTTTGGGGAGGGGGGAAAAAATCTTGACAAAAGAGGAAAAATATGCTAATTTACAGTTTAGCTAATGAAGTAAGAAGTTAAGAATATATAACAACATACATTTCTTGAGTTGGCTTTGTATTTATTAGTCATTGTGTTCACTGAGTGTGGTTTCCAGGGGTATGGCTTTTCTCTCTCTTCAATGATGAGAAATTATCTTAATAAATTAAGGGATTTATTAGCAGGAGTTGTGTTTTCCAGCCTTCAGCCAGACCCAGCTCTGAAGGATGCGTGAACTCCCTCACGTTTCCCTTTGAGCACAGAGCAAAATGGGCATTGCTCCTGGGTGTGAGCATGTCACACAGGTCCCTCCTCAGCTGTGGGGACTTTGTTCTGTCCCTTGTGACAAAATGCTCGGTGTCTGAACTGTATGGATTGTGTGAGTGATTTTGGTTTGGTTTTTTTTTTTTCCTAGTTTGACTTCCCTCCTCCTTTTAGCCGTACTTTCTTGTTGTTCCACAGTAAGCTTGGGTATTAATCATATGGTATTCAACCTCTCCCACTGTGACAATAACAGCTGCTTGATCATTTTTTTGTAAGAATTTTACCTTTACAACTGCAGCCTTCCAAAAAAAAAAAAAATCAACCAAAAATATCCCAAAGAGCCCAACCTATGAAAAACCCAGTAAGGCTTTGAAGAAATGTCAGTGTCATTTAAATATGTATCACACACACTCGGGCTTTCTCTCTGTACCTGCTGTCTAATTTCCCTTCTCTCAATAGCTCTGACTAATCCTGGGATCTTTCCCTGTTGGAGCTCTGCTATTTATGAATAGAGCAAGTCCTATCTGTAGACTCGTGAATGCTCGGAGTACGTGGTGCGCTCAGATTAACAATGTGCATAAATAGCAGAGAGTTGAAGGACCGAATCCTCAGAATAACAATTGGGAGGAGATGACCCTGTGGAATATGTGATGAAGGAAACAGCTTTCCTTTGGTTGCTGGCCTCCCTGAGGTTGAGGGTGTGTTTCTGTTGTGGGATTTGCCATGAAGAATCAAGTTCAGCACCCAGAGGTGGTGACCTCACGACTTCTTCTGATCTTAGCAGGATGGGTTTTTTTGAAATGGCGCTGAGGGCGCCTGCAACAGAAACAATGATTTTTCCTCTTACTGCAGCCCTCCTGTGTGTGTTCACCAGATGTTCACATTACACTTCGTGTTCCTCTCTATCCCTGAGCTATAAAGGAGAAAACAAGAGTGCTGTTAACCTGTGTAGTGCTCCTCTGGAAATGGAGAGCTGCCTCTCCATCCTCACCAGGAGCAGAGAACAAAGCTGCACCCACATGCTTTCATGACAAAGGCTTCAAGTGCTTTCCAGCCCTTCAGTGGAAAAAATCCTGGGAGCACAATGTTGTTGCTTATTTAATTACTGTTACTACCTAGTGCGTTTAGGGCAGCAGTTTAAGTGTAACTGGCATAAGGGATTTGCTAAACTCATTACTCCTTCTGCTTGTAACAATTTCTGTGTCTCCCTGGCCCTTCTTGGGGAAAATAATCCACTTAAAACATCTTGAAAGAAGGGCTAGAGAGAGTCTGCTGAGGCCAGGGCAATTCAAAGTATGTGGTGGTAATGTCGATGCTCATTTTCTGCTGGGTGTCTGGAACTACTATTAGCATAAAAGATTTGATACACTGGTTTCAGTGCAGAATAAGCATAAAGTGCCCTTAGCTGTGTTTCCAGGAGGCAGCTGACACACGGACCTTATCTCTGTAACATTTCAGCAATGATAAGGCATCTGTAGCTCTTTCCATGACACCGTTTAGTAAATCCAGCAGCAGCCTTTTGCCTGACTCGCAGAGAAGATGTGGAGCTGCTTTTTGAATTGGCTGGACAAAGTGGTGTGTAATGAGCACTCTAAAATCGGGTCATTTGTCTGTTAAGTGTGAACTCTGATTTCAGTCTCATTGGGCTCTGGCTGCTCTGGCTCAGTCTTCCTTGGTCATCCCTGCAGAAGGATCTGCTTCACAGCAAGGACAGAGGCCAGAATGTGTCACTTTTTGGTTCTCTCTTTGCACATCTCTTGTGTAGGTAGTGGGAGAAATGTGCTCCTGATGTGCACAGGGACAGGGTGGTGCCAAGGAAATTCAAGCCTGACTAGGAGCTCTAGTGGCTCATCTTGGTCTTGGGCAGGTGGGGCTGTTCTCATGTGTGTGGTGATTACACTGCAGTAAAGATCAGTATCTCTTCATGATATTTCTGGGACTGTCACGAACTGGTGCAGCTCCATTATTAATGTTGACCTTTTCCCTGCCCGATGAGCCATCATCTGCAGCATCCACTGCAGAGGCTCAGGAGAGCAGCATCCTGATACCTGCTGTCAAAAATGGTCCCTTTTCCCCGCGTTGTGAACCATCTCTTGTGATGTTTTCCACATGGCAGCCCCAAGTATGTAAAGACGTGTGTGTTTTCTGTGAACACAGCTGCTGCTCTTGACCCATCTGCCAGGAATTCTGCTCTTCAGACACAGCTTGCTTCCTCCTGGTGTCTGTCTCCCTGTTCCATCAGAAACAAACATTTTAACACAGCTTTGCTTAATGCAAAAGAATAACACGCTCTCCTTTTAAGGGCATGGTTCAGAGCATGAATGAATCCAAGGATGGGCTGAATCTCCTGTCAAATGGGTGTTTTCATTTGGACAGCTGTATAAAGTATTTGTCGTTGTGGAAAAACTCTTCTTCCACTCCATAAAAATTCCCTGAGCAAGTGTGTCTGGGCAATGCCAAATCTGGTTAATGTAGGGTGAAGCTTCTTGAGAGTCTCTGTCCTTCCGACTCAAAAGAAAACCAAGTCCATGTTTCATCTTTAATTGAGTTGAGTTTTGCTCTGCTACGTGAGCTTTCTCAGCAGCACAACTAATATTGGGACTGGAGTAAAAACAGCAATTTGTTTTACTATTATAAAGAAGGAACAAAGGAAAAAATTGTTAAAAACCCCTCAAACACACAGCAAACTTAAGAATAAGCTGCTTTTAAAACACCTGCCTCTCACCTCTGCTAAAAAGGGGCTGTAACTGAGTTACTGAGGGCCTGGATCACGCACTCAGGAGTCTTTCCACACCATGGTCATGGTGCTGCCAAGGGCGTGCTCACGAGATGTCCTCTAATCCAGTTAGAAGTGCTCTTCCAGGAACCCTATCATTACAGAGTTGGAAATTCTGGAAACTGGGTGGATGCAGTAGTACAGGAGAGCTGCTACACTCTTCCCTTCTTTGTGCTAAAAATGCCTCTGGAATGAGCCCTGTCCTGCTCTGGCTCTGCTCCTGCTGGCTGGGCACAGCAACCTCCGAAGGGCTCCTCTTCCCTCCTGGTGCCCTGGCTCTAGCTCCAGGCAGTGGGGAGGGCTCTGCAGAGCTGGACGAAGCCTGCTCTGTCCTGCTGTGCCTCTCTTCCCTTCGGGACCACCTCACTGATGAAGTGATTGGTTCTTTTTCATCATCAGGAGGGGCCTCCTGATCTTTTCATCCCAGAGGTTAAATTTTTGATGTAAACGGGTCTGCTTTGGTGCACAGGTCACATTGCCTGTGTCTGGCTCTTAACCAGAAGAGCATCTGATCGAGGTTGGGCTTTCTGCCTTACAGGGCTGTGATTTGATGGGAAATAGCGACAGGCACAGCAGGAAAATCAGCTGCAGTCTTTGGGCTCTCTTTTTTGCTGCTAGGTGTTTGTTTGTTTGTTTGTTTTACTGTGCTATGCCCTGGACAGTCTGCTTGGCCACCCCTGGCATTTGATAAGTGTGTACTCTTTTAAAGAGGAGCATGTTTGAAACTGGAGGAGCAGCTTCTGAAATTCCTCCTGTGCTGCAGTCCTTCCTGTGAAGGAGCAGGATGGGCAGTGACTCCAGAGGAGCAGCCTTCATCCCTTAGAAGAGATTCCCCAGTGAGGTCTCTGCAATATGATGTTGGATCTGATGCTGCCGTGTCCAGAAGACATCTAGAGCTTTTTATTGTAATTATGTTTGTGCATTCAGGCCAATTTTGATTGTTATGAAGGTTCAAAAAAATCCCAGAGATCTTAATAAGATAATTCAGTAACTGTTTGTGGCTTTTGTTGTTCCTCTTTGTTGTGAGGACAGAACTGGTTCATGCTGATGAGTGCTGCATGAAAATTATATTATTAGTAATTACTGGTAATTTCTTGTCTGGAAGCTTCAGGTTTGTGGGAGCACTTGAATCCATTTGCTTATGTATTCCCTCTGGTTTGGCTGTAGTGTCTCACGGTACCTCAAGACACTTGAGCAGTTCCCTTTCCTCCATGGCAACTTCTCACACCAGTTGTGGGTGGCAGAAGCAGTTCCCTCTCTGTCCTGATGTGGATTTTCTCTCTGGTTACGGCATCATTGAAGTGTTGAGGCTTCCCCCAAGTGAAGGGAACAGCTCCAGCCCTGGCTCATGAAGGATGTCAGTGCAGGGTAATGGCTCGGGGATGAGGGGGAAGGCAAAGGACCAGAATGTACTTCTACGTTTTCCCCTTAAAATTGTAATTTTATTTGAAATGCGGTAACACCGTGGTTTCTGTCAGCTGGCAAGGCAATGGATTAGTCATAGAGGTTTGTTTTGTTTTCTTCTAGGGAAGCTGGCAGAAAGGTAGAAAGAAAAAAGTGTGCCATTAAACAAAAATCCCTGGAAAAGCAACAACCCTAAATCACTAGCTTTTCAGATAAAATGACAGTATTGCTGTATTTGCTCTTTATGGGGAACATCACCTGGCTATGGTGTCTCAAGTTCCTCTTTTAGACTTAGATGAGGGATATTCCTGATTTTTGAGTTGTGCATGGAAGCATGCATTGGAGGTAATTGTACCTGGCTTAGCTAAAGAAATGAGAATAAATGTAAGTACTGCTTAATTCTCCAGTTTGAGAGTTACCTTTTCTCCTTGTGCCAAATTCTGAGATTTTTCTTCAAAGATCATCATTGGAATAGAACCATTTTTATCCCTCTCTCAGCCTGAGATTAATAGAGGAGGACTTCTTAAAAGCTGTATCTTCTGTTTTGATTTGGTTTCCAACATCCTAATTACTTCTACTTCCAGCCATGCCTCTTGTGTCTGCTTTCCTTTCATCTTCCCGACTCTGATTGGAAGTAGCCTTAGACCAGAAAAGAAAGAAATCTTGGCTGTAGGTGAGATAAGCAGCATTTGCAGAGGAGGAGGAGGGCTGGTGCTGGCACCTTTCACAGGACCTGCAGCCTGGGAATGTTTGGGAACGCAGCCGGAGGTGGGGCAGACACAGGGTCACCTCAGACAGCTCTGGCAAGGGCTGCTGGTTTGAAATTTGCCTGGGAATAAATAGTAAGTAAACCCTGGGATAGACTTGGAGAGGCAGTTCCTGCAGATGTTCCAAGCTTTTGTGAAAGGAACAAGCAGGAAAAGCAGGGGGGTTTGCACCTTTTTTATTTATTTTTTTTTCCCTTAAGATGTACTAAGTTTATCTACATTTTCAACCTGTTTGTTTTGGATACCCAGCTATTCTTAATAAACACCTGATTCCTTACTGGTTGGAGATGCTGCCAGGGTGGGGGCTCTGGGGTATAAGCCTCTATGTATAAGCCAGGCTCCTGTGTCCAGGTGCTAAGGTGGCAGCAACTTTGATTCCTTGTGTCAGCATCTCTTAATGAATTTTTGCTCAGGAAGGTCAATAAAGCTAAAGAGCAATAACTTGTTCCCTAAGCAGTGGGCTCACAGTGCGGGTTGAGTTTATATTTGTAGCTTTGTTTTGAATTTTGTTGTTATTGGCTGAAGAATGCTTGTGCTCTTCTGGTGCTCTGTGAACTCAGCTGCTGTGGTGCCCTTCAGTGCCTCTGGATTCGGAGTGGGAGGAATGCTTGTTATTTTGTGTGATGGAAAGGCCTGGCTGTTTTCAGACTCTGAGATGTGTAAAACCTTCAAACACCAAAATATTGGCAGGACGATGCTAAACTTTCCTCTTGTACAGATAAGTAATGGGAGATTTGCTCTGATTCATAAAATAATATTTTCTCACTGGTTACTTCATGTAAACACTGATGGGTTTTTGTATGAATTGATTCTCTTGCTGTCCCGTCCTCCCCCTGGGGAGAGATCTTTAGCAGCACATGGAAAATGTGACTGACCCTTAAAGGTCAGATTCAGTCTACCCTTCTGCTTTTCTTATCCCACTTGTCAGACAACACAACTTACTTGCTTTATCTCCTGTCCAGATCTGCTTTTTTTCCCTGTATATCTAATTTTTTTCTATGTGTGAATATTAAATAGAATTTATATAAAATATGGTGGCAGTAGAGCTGTTCCCTGAACGTAATTTACTGTGCTTTATGGCTTCTGCTGATCTTTTTTTAGTTTCTTGCTACAGATGATATTGATTGGAGTACAGCATTTTTATGCAGCTGAAGGGAAAGTTTATGCTATTACAGATTATATATTTTTTTAAAGACTGTTTTACAGTAATAAACACATACAGGCAGTGGTTACCAAAACTCATTATTAAGTAGCTGTAAAACCTCTAACAGGATAAACTGTTTAATGCATTGACTGGTTAGTGTCTTTAGCCCTGCCTTTGATGGCGTGGTAGGTAAAGTATATATTTAGAAACTAATTCCAGAAAAAAACCCATCTGTCAGACCAAAGTATTTCTCAAGACCCAAAAAGCAATCCTGTTTTTTATCTTTCTTAAGCAGAAAATCATGTGCTCTGCATAAAAGATGCTGCTGGTAAAGTTTTGGGGAAAAAAACAGGGGCACTGGGTTCCCAGGAGAGCGAGATTCATGTGGAATTCCTGCTGGGATGGAGACTTGGATGAGCAGAAGAGTCTTGGTGTCCAGATTCACTTCCAAACCTCCTGGATTTGGGATTGGATTTGATTTCTGGCTTTTGTGGTAGAGCTCAGGGGTGTGCAGTCAATTGAGCTTAGCACCAGGCACACTGTGGATGTTATTCCTCTGTCTGGAGATGCATCAGGGAATGATTCAGTTTGTAACAAACAACCTCCTTCCATGCACGTTGGTGCCTTTCCTGGTGGAGCTGCCTTGCTTCTGCCAAGCACTGGAATATGACCGGAATATTTCCAGAGCATGAGCAGAGCACCCCAAGCAGTTGAAAAGCCATTGCTAAGCATTCCTGTCTTTTTCTTCTCTTTTCTTCTTTTTCCCTTTCCCTTTTTTGATGTCACACAGAAAGACTTGTCTGAAGTAGGGAAGTGCATGTGTGTGATAGAACATTAAACTTTTTTAATTTTTTTTTTTTTTTCCTGAAAATGGCCAATTAGCTGAACTTGTGTGCTCTTGGTAATAATGTGGGGCTTTTTTCTTGGAGTTTTTTTCCGACAGGGATGTGTATTTGACTGAAAAAAATCAATTACTTGTCTTGCGCATCCCAATATCTACTTGCTTAACTGGTCCTGCTCCTGAGGAAAATGTATGTTCTAAAAGGCTTTACATTCTAAGGAAAAGTTTAGAAAATCCCTTTCTTTGTAGTGACACTTAACTACAAGAACTGGCTCATAAGTAACAGGGAAAAAGTTGCTTCTGATACCCTACAGCTTTGTCTTCTGAAATACCACTACTGGGAATGTGTGGTTATTCCCATCAGGCAGCCTGAGGGATTGAAAAAAAGCTTTATTGGCATCATTTGGGTGTTACCTGTGTTAGCCCTGCCTGAGCTGCTGGGGAGGAACTTGCACATGGAGATTTTTTCACCAGAATTACAGATTTCACCATGTGTGTTTTATCTTGTCAGGTTTTTTTTTGAGGCTTTTCTCTTTTCCCACTGTGGTTTCTATGGGAATGTCACAAGTTTGGGTGGTGTGTGTAACCCTCCCAAATGCAGCACAGTCTGTCTCTGTATTGCTTAACTTTTGGGTATTTTTTTGGTGCTCGTTCTGTGCTGCAGGACAGGGGCAGAGGATGTTTGACATTAACTGGGGGTGCCACTTACAGGGATGGCAGTCAGAGATGATTTCTCCATCCTCTGGAGGTGAAACAATTAAGTCAAAAAGCTGCAGAAATCATTATTTCCACACAAGCTTGAAGGGAGGATCTTTACCATCCCCAGTCCCCTGGGGTGTGATGCAAGCTGGGAGCTGTCCCAGAGGTGGAAAGTTGATTTGGGGAATGAAGGAGGAGAGGGATTTCTGTGGCTGACCCCAAGAAGAGCACTATTGAGTGAAAGGTTTGTCTCCACCACCTTTTTCAGAGGAACTGGTATGTGCTAAAACATCTGAGGGAACTGGGAGTGTTCCTAGCCCTGGGCACAGCGCTCCATGCATTTAAAAATAAAAACTGCTGACATTTCTTTCAGCTGTCCTTAGTGTGAATCAAAGCACTCTGGTTTCCAGTATTTCTCAGCACTGACAACACCAGGCTGGGCAGCAGAGATATTTTAGCCCTGCATACAGGATTAGTGATGTCTCAGGGAGGAAAACGAGGCACCTTGTGTTCCCGCAAATGAGCAATTTACGGTTCACTGCAAAAAGTCTGGTGTTGCCTGGCGGATGGTTCCATGTTGTACAAGGCTTTTGATCTGGAAATGCTGTCAAACACCTGCAAGCTGAAGAGCTGGAAGAGGGTTGGACTTGCTGGTAACTTCGTGCTCATTTGCTGCACTGGCTCAGGGAGCTTCTCCAAGAGCCTGTTTAGTGCAGATTGTGTTGAGTGTCTTTGGGTGTAAGAAATGAACTCCAAAGGTATAAAGGAATTTAGTTAATTAATCCCCTTCCCTTTTTAGAACGTGGTAACTTCAGCTTCGCTCCTAGGGCACCCCAAACCCTAAACAAGGGATTCAGGTGGGATTTTGGAGATAGTTGCCGCACTTTGCTGTTTTCTCTGTTTTGAAAACCTCTTTTTGCTCCACAGTTTTTTGCCTGGGTGCTGCCCTTGCCCTTGCTCTGGCAGCATTTCTGCAGGAAGAGGTGTTGGGCCACTCAGGGTGAAAGATGCAACAGGAACACAGTAAATCATCCCCTGTGTCCTTGTCCTGGGATCACCCCTTGTGCTGCGCCCTGTGCATACTGGTTTGGGTGGGGAGAGTGGAGGAGCCTCTCCCAGGAGGGTTTTTGTAGCCAATCACAGGAAAACTCTTAGGGAACATTGCTGGAGGTGTGGATGGAACTGGAGGTATTAATGCAGGCTTTTACCATATCATCTTAGCAAACCATTTTCTCCAATAAATGTGACAAGCTGACCTGGGGCTTCCAGAGGAATTTGTCCCTGAATGCTGGAGGAGCTCAGCACTGGGAATGAGGGAGGCTGACACTGCTGTTTTGGAAATCTTGCCAGGGAGAGGAATATGAGAAAATTACTTCCTTCTCCTTCAGATGTGTGCAATTTGTAACTGTTCGGCTAATCTGATCATCTCATCTTGCCTGGGACAAATAGCTGGGGTCTGCTCAGCTGGGTCCTTTTGTGCTAAAGGAGCACATGACCTTATTTTGAAAGAGTAAACTCCTGCAGGAATAAATACAGTAAAGAGAAAAACGCTGCCTTCTCTACTTTCCCCTGTGACAGGCTTCAAAAACTTGTCCATTATTCTGCAAAACAGTGTAGTTATAATCTGTCTGTCAGCATGGAACTGGAAAATATTTTCAGCTCAAAATAACCTCCACAAAGAAAATAGCTTCCATGTGATCCCCTCTTCAGAGGAAAGCTACTGGACTTTAGTCCTAAATAAAGATTCCAACCAACTTTGGTGCTTTAAAGAGCGGTAGTGGTTGTCCTAAATTTGACTTTACCAAGTCCCTTCTCCTGCACAGCGCTTTGCTTTGGTCAAGTCAAGAGAGCAAGTTTCACATTGGCTTCTCTTAGTTGCTGGTGCTTTCAGTAGCTTTGATAGTGGTTTCAGTGGTGAAATATAAAGAAAATTTTCCAAAACATAATTATTGAGCCATCACTTAGTTGGCAAGTCATTTTCAAAGCTTGCCATTGTCCTTTTGTCCTCTTTATCATTGCTGGGAAAAAATGCATTAACCTGTGCTTGAGAAGGCAATGATTTGCTTGGTTTTTGATACAGTCAGACCTATTTATTTTGTCAGTGGGAGATGCTTCTAATGTATTTAGCAGTAAATCATCCTGAAGCCAGGTCTCTGAACAGCTCTTGCTCGTGTTCTTTCTCCTGATGGGGCTGTCGGGATGTTGTTGCTGAATGTGCAGAAGAGAAATGGTCATTCTTCTTTCTCTTCTAATTTCAGTGATACACAGGGATCAACCGCGTTGCATTTTTAGAAGTAACAATTCTGGTTAGAGTGGAATTTTGAAGTTTTCTCTCCCATTAGCTAATTAAGACTATTATACTCTATTGTCGTTATTGTCACTCGGTATTTTTGAGAATCAAAGGTGAAAAGTGACTGTATAAAATGAAACTCATCAACGAGGCTCCCTCGCCTATTGTGAGTCATCCTCGCTGATTTTAGCGACAAAAATAAATCTTCTGTTACAACTGTTGACTCCTTCAAGCCCTGCAGTTACTGATTGCAGGAGCTGCTGCTGGTTTGTGCCTTGGGAAGAGCCACAGTCACCAACATGTGGCCAGGGAGGCACCAGGGTGGCTCCTATCAGCCAGGCTCTTCCCTCTCCACCTCTAGACTATGATAAATTAAGCTCTTATTATGTCTTGGATTGTTTTGCTCTTTATCAATTTTATTAAAAATGCTGAAGCTGAATAGTGCTGTCCTGAGGAAGGAGGGGCAGTTGGTTCTTGGCAAAAGCCTGCGTTTTACTGGGAGAACAGGGAGGATGAAGTCCCGGATTTACATAATTATTGATGCTTTTTCTTTTTTTTTAAAACATGAATTGCACACCTGAGCAGCTGAGATAATCTTCTGGCAGTGGTTTGTGTAATTAAAAGAAATTGTTAGCAGCTTGTCACTAAAAGTATGGATTGTTAGTCTTGCCATTGCTTTTCTTCTTTGTAATTATCGTGACTGGTATTTTTAGGGCAGCTTTGCAGCTTGTCTATTTTCTCTCAAGTTGGCTAAAAATGCTGGTCTCACGTGACATGATAAATATTCTCTTGGAAACTAATGCTGTATATATCCTGAACTTCCTGTTCTGCTGATGTCTGGATTCATTCCTGAAAATTGCAGGAGCTGCAGGAAAGGTGTCCCTTTTTATTGAAGCCTGGGCATGTGACTGTTAATTGTCTTAAGAATGGTGTCTGCAGATAAATCTTAGACTGGGATGTTTTTGTTTGCTTTAGCTTTTGGATGGTATTAGCCTTAGCTGTAACCTCTTTCAGTTTCTGTTATCTTTTAAGAAGGACTTCCTAGAGCTCTGATCCTGCAGTGAAATCCATGCAGAATCCGGCTGTGGCTGCAGCAGCGAGGCTGACACGGAGCACGGGGCTGCTGCTGTTCTGCTCTGGTGTGGAGCTTCTCCACTCAGTGCTCCAGCTTTCCCACTGGAATCACAGGGATCTCCTTGAGTTGCAGGCTGCCCTTACAGGAGCTTTGCTGTGTCTCCAGGACACCTGGGTGCGTGTTTCTCAGAGATGTTGAGAACTGTGTGCTGCTGCTGCCCAGCCCCAGGACTTGTCCCTGCTGTCCCTGTGTGAGCTCCCACCTGGGCAGGTCTGTGGAGCCTCAGCACTGGCTGAACACCCAGCCAGAAGGAGGTGTCTGCTTGTGTGTTCCACATGATGACAATGCTTAACCCAAAAACTCAGGGTTGCAGTGGGAAGCTTCTGGTAGAATTGCTGTATATCCTCTTTTCAGTGACACATTCCAGTTCCGAGCAGGCTGTGGGGTGCTGGTGGGTAATCCTTGGTGAAAAAACTATCATTTGTGAGCCCTTCTAGGCAAGGTACAGCTCATGCATGAACCTCTGTGTGTCTGGGCAGTGTTGTTTAGGTTGATCCCAAGGTTCCTACCTGGCTCTTGCAGGAGTTGACCATGTGTGCTGTCACTGCTGGCATTGCTGGGAATGCTGCTTCCAAAAGCCTCTGGAACCTGTGGAGGAGCAAGGCACTGTTTGTGTTATTGATTTCTGGACTTTGCTGTCATTCAGGATTTTTGCTTACTGACAGAAGCAAAATAAAAGCAAATCTATGGAAGAGCAGAAATGGAACTTTTAGGCTAATGAAGCTGTATTGTGTCTGACAAATGGGTGGCTAATCTGCTGGAGAAGGGGGAGGGTTGACTTTTAATGAGAAGTTATTACATGTTGAATAGCTGTTAAATTGCTGTATTAATAAAGTGGACAATCCTCTCTAGCTTGTCTCCTTAAATATTCTTCTAATTGAGAACCCCTTTAATCCATTCTTTTAAAAATTAATTAGCATTTTGAGAAACACTTCTTAGACTGTGGTGGCCTGGTTCAGATTAAGTTTGGGTTATGTCATGACTGCTTCCTTATGTACCCTAGCTGTAATTTATGGACTCGGTGGATAACACTTAACTTCGTAAATAAGAGCTTAACACTTCTAATAACAAGACTAATGGGCTGATTTTTTGGTCACAGTTCTTTGAATTGGCAGCAAACAGAAGAATAGAAATGAGATGAGAAAACAGAATCTGGTGCCTGGAGTGAGAACTTTGGTATTATTTTCAGTTCAGCTCCTGATTGTTTTGACTGTGAGCCAGCATTTGCAGTGAATTTTGGATTAAACTATCCAAACTTTAATGTCCCTCAGATATTGCATTACTTGTAGGCTGCAGGAAGCTTTTTTTTGCACAGACTAATTGTCCTTTTCTTCGTGCCACGTTGTGATCAAGCTGGAATGTTGAAGTCCTTTGGCTCCTGTGTCACACTTTGTGGATATGCCAAACCCTCCAGCTTTGGGTGGTTTTGACTTCTCTGAGGTTCTGAGGTTTTTCAGAGGGTGTCCCTCAGGACCAGCAGACACGTGTGCTCTGGATGTGGCTGTCTAAGAAAGCCCAGCTCCTGAATCAGGTCACTGTTTACAAAGCAGATTTATGTCAGATATAAATTCTGTAATGCCCTTTAGCGAAGGGCATGTGGGGCTGTGCAGCGCTCCTGCAATCCGAGAGCTGACAGAGCTGGGTCAGCCAGGATGGAGAAATTCCCAAGGTGTGAAACAGCTGGCCAGGCCATGGCAGGAGCTGGAAAGCCAGGACAGGGAACTGCACCACTCGGTCAGAGCCATCCCTGAAATCTGAACCCAGGGGGTTGGACGCTTTCTGCTCCCTGCTTTGCTTCCTCAGCTGCTGTCAGGCTGGAACAAGGTTTCCATCCCATGGTGCATCTCATGAAAAGGAAAATTTTGTGCCTGAAACCTTAGTAAGCTTGCTTTTGTAACACTGTTTTGTAAGGGACACTTCAAAAAAGAACGCCCCTGAAACAAATTGGATATTTGTTGGGGAACAAAGGAAAAGTTTTTTTGAGTGGATCATGGGGGGGGGGGTCAGGAAACAGATATTGTTACTTTCGTTTTAATTTACAGTAAATTGCTTTCTTTTGACCCACAAGTGCAGTGTGATACCTTGTTGCAGGACACCCTGATGGACTTGTGAAGCTGAATTTGTAGCTGGAGGAGGCGGTTGAAATCCCATTTAATTTGAGGAATAAAACTGCACACAAGTCCTCAAGGAACAGGAGAATTCCACTCTTGGGAAAGCTCTCTGCTTGCTTTGTCAGGCTGAAACCACAATATGTGCTCTATGGCTTTTAAATGCTTTGATACATCCAGAAATTTTCTGTAGAAAAGAGAATTGCTTCCTGGTGAGAATTCTGAATGAAGCCAGATCTTGGCTTTCTGAAACCAGTGGGTTCAGCAAAATGGGTCAGAATTAAAGGCCAAAAGATTTGCTTCAAAGTTTTGTCTTGTGGATTTGACAGCTGAAAAGTGAGTTTGGTTTGTGATGCCCAAGATATTAATGCAAAAATTGGGTTCAGAGCACCACTTAATTACATCTGAGAATATTTTCCCCAGCAAGGATTATTTGTATGGGGTTTTGGAAACTGTAAGTGAGAGTTTGAGCATGTTTTGATCTTGAGTAGTTTCTTTCCTTGTCATTTGTAGAAACAGGAGGTCTGTAGCCCTTCTAGAATGGGGAGGGTGAGTGCCTGGTTGTGGCCATGCTGGTCTGAGTGTCACAGGCTGTCTGGGCAGCTCTGCCAGTCTTCATTCGAGTTACTGCATCGACCAAACCTGCACCTGCCAAGATTTCAACAAAAGAGAAAAGTTCTTGAAGCTCCCATGTGCTTTCCAGCAGGAAAAGGGCTTATTTGGGGGTGACAGGAGATGGGGTGAGATGTGTGCTGAGAACCTCTGGGCTCTTGGGGAAATCTGGTATTTTCAAGAATTGTTTTATTTTCTGCAGAAATTACTGATATCTCGAAAGGCAATTGGTAAGAAGAAACAAAATTAATCACAATTTTTTCTTGTGGAATTGTGCCAGTTATCAGGAAAATTGAATTTGCTTGAGTTACCCCACTCCCTTCTCTGTTTAAAAAAAAATATTTTGTGGAAACAGTTGGATCCAATCTTGAATCTGCTCTCTCACCGATTCTTTCTTGGATATTGGACCATGTAATTTTTCTCCTTATGTCTCAATTTCCCTGCAAATGAGGGATAATGGTGGCTGTCCCTGAGGCCAGGGCAGAGCTTTAATGCATCCTTCAAGTACCAGGAGCTGCTGCAAGGAGCACGGCTGGGCCCCAGCCAGGCACTCCTGTGGCTCTGCTCTGGGTGGGTGACTCAGAGAATGTTGTTTTTTCTTGCCAGTACCTGCATTTGTCTCCTTAGGTACCACTCCTGTCCTTGGCTTGGGTGAATTCATCATTTATTAGTATTTTTTAAGTCCTGGATTCAGTTTCCAGGTTCAGCTATATTTTAAATGTTCATAGTGTGTCCTTTGGGTTGTATTTCTTATGGAGTGGGCAGAGTGGGGAAGGAGGATGTTGTGTTCTCCCGGAGGAGGTGAGAATTTGGGATGTGGATAACACCTGGCAGTGTCCCTGAGGTCTCTCCTTGCCTGAACTGGCCATTGCACCCTGGTCTGGGAGCATGTGCAGAGGCCCTGGGTGTTGTGGAGGTGCAGCTGTGGCCCCAGGGCAACATCTGGATCTGGGGCAAAGCCAGGGCTCTGGTCCCATCAGCAGCTCCCCAGAGAGGAACCTGGAGCTGTCCCAGAGCCCTCGAGCTGGGACTAAGTGACTGACAAAGCTCTGTCCTTCTTTAGACTTCTCAAAGAGGAATGAGGGACAGAAATTACCCAGCAATTTGATACCTCAGCTAAAGAAATGGAACTGGTCTGGCACTTCAGCCTCCTCTGCCTCAGCTGGAAACACCCAGGATCTGCTCAGCTGGAAACACCCTGGAACCCTCTAAATGATGTGGGTGGTATTTAGAGGCTGGGTGTTCATGTTGTGGTTAGCATTGAGGATGATTTGCAAAAGCAGTAAGATATGATGGTTTAAAAATGCACCATCACTCTGTATGTGGGATGTGGAATGGTAGAGGGGAAGAAAAAACATCAGCCCAAAATGTGCTGAATAATGAACTGAAAGTGGTTATTGATTAGCTGTGCACTTTGATTACCCTGCTGCAATCCAAGAGCAGCAAGTGATTCTTTTTTCTTTATTAAAAAAAAAAAAAACAACCAACTTTCAAAGGCGCTTATGAAATATTTAGTGTAATTATTTCCAAGATCAAAACTCCAAAGAAATTACCTAGCCACAGAAACCTTGTTAATCTGTTGGTGTTACGGATGAAAGACGCAACAGAGATATTAAACATTTACTGCTCTTGTGCAAAATGGCCCTGTACTTTCCACCTCAATTGCACCATTATTCATCAGCCTTCACTGCTGTGTCTGTCTTACTCCCCATGTAAGAATTTTAGGTGTCATTACAAGTTTCTTCTGATGGAGTGGGACTTATTTTCTTTATCCCCATTTTGCCTTTAGGCAAGACAAGTCTCAGCCTAATGAAACCAGTGTGAAGTATTACAGTGCTCTAACACTGCCTTTGCAATGGTACAGTGTTTTCCTCCATGAAATAGTCTTTTTAAACCAGCTTTGAATGCTCATTTCCTGTTCCACATGATATTTGCATAAGTGAAGGAATAAAATGTTATTTCCATCAGGACTGTAACTACTGAAGAAGTGGAGTAGCTGTTGATGACCCTTTTCAGTTTGAATAGGGAGTTACTGAAGAAGCAATCCAGGGTCTGTCCAATGTTGACTCAAAATCCAAAATTCCGTTTTTGTGTCTCAAAAGCAAGTTTAATGGATCTGCAAGTATTTGGAGATAAAAATTCAAATTAACATTGAGAAATAGCCTGAAATGGGCTGTAGGTTGGAAAAGATGAACATAAAGACCCATGAATAAGCTGTAAAATGGGGAATGAGTGCTGTGGTTGCCATTCCAGGGGAGGGGGGATATGGCTGTAATGGGTTTGGGACTGAGTGGCTTTCAAGTGCCTTGTGCAGAGGGGTAGGAATGAGAGTCACAGGAAATACATCGAGCTTTGGACTGCAGCCTCCCTGCTCTCAATTTCTTACTTTCATGCTTAGTGACTGGCATGATGAAAGGGTGGGAGTTTTCATGACTTTCTGCTCTTGATGTTTTAATAGAAAACTGTGATTCCCAGTGCAGCTACTGATGGAGAGAAAGAGAACAGGGGTGGTGTGGACATGGACATTAAGAGCCTGGATGGATTTGTGGTTGGGATTTTACTACTTAATACAAGTGGAGCCTTGACCAGCTGGTGGGAACTGCACCAAGCTCCCTTGTGCTCCCCCTCCTGAGTTCTGTCAGGAAGAGGGATTGTTGTACCCACAGCTGTAAAGTGTAAATGCAGTAACCTCCCAGGGAGGCTACCTGAGAAATTAGATGGGTTTGTTTTTAAACTTGGCCTGCCTCCCATCTCCCTGCCACTGCTGCCCACAGTGTGCAGGCTGCTGCATGCCAGTGGCCCTTCAGACTAATGGATGTGCCACCAACCAAAGAAAAATCCTGTCCGTGCTGTTTGCCTGGGGCATTCCATAGATTTTTCTTTACAGTAGTTTAATGAGCTGCCAGCAATTTTCAGTCAGTTTTCAGCCAACATGCTGTACTTACCACACTGTCAGTGCTGCTTTTATTTTTGTTTCCCCGTGTGTATATATATGTATGTCTATATATATATGTGTCTATATATAAAATACATAAATATAGATGTGTAATATGTATCTGTGTGTGTAATGTTGGCCTGTTTCCAGTGGATAATGCTGAGTCTTGGACTAAGAGCATCCCCATTAAAAGCAGGGTCTGCCCAGTTCCTTCAGCTCACCAGGCTCTGCAGCCTGGCCACAAGACGCTGGGGTTTGTGGCTGCTCTCCTCATGCAGACTACTTGGAAACGTTTACACTTAAATGTCAGCGTTCTTTTTAATATTCATTTTTATCCCCACTATCAGCAAAAGGATTAGGGGCTGGTTTGTCTTTCCCTCTGAACTCATCTGTGGCTTGAGTGTGCTTATTAGTTCTTTTAATGGCTTCTTTATTAGTTCATTATTGCATAACCTCCAGGCACGGCAGGACTTGAAATGTTAATTTTCCATCCAAAGTTCAGCTGATGGACTTCACCTGATCCCCCTGGAGTCGGTGTCTGCATGGGGAGGGCTGGCTGGCTTTGCACCACAGCATCACTTACAAAGCAGAAGGAAGGGAGTCAGTTTTTCCTCTCCCGGGTGTTAAAGCTGTAATAGGAATGGAAAGTACAATAAACCAGCACAATATCCGAGAAGGTTTTAAGCAGAAAAGGTGGTGGGTGTTGTGCACACTTTGCCGTGGTGTTACTTTCCCCCCTCCCCTTCTCCTCAAGTTGCTTCAAGCCAGTATTTGGCTGCCCAGTGAACTATAACAAGATTTAATAGCTCCAGTGTCGCTATATTGCATTTGGACTGCTTCCATCCTTCAGTTGTAATAAGCGTCTGCTTTACAATGAGCTCTTAACTTCTATAAGTGACGTCAAATTGTATCTAATAATGGAAAAAAAATCAAGTACTGTAAATGCGACTTGTTCACCCTGTCTTACCAAGCAGTGTTTGTCCTCAGCCCCTCGCTATGCTGCTGCCTCTGAGAGCTCTGGAGCTTGCTCTACACCTGGGACAAGCTGATTTGTGGATGATGAGCATCCACAAATGCTCATGTTTTCCTTGTCCTCCTCTCCCCTTCCCTGTCCCCTGGCTGGGTTGCAGGCAGTGCCAGCCCCATGGGGAGCTCCAGCTGCTCCAGCATTGGAAGGATTGCTGCAGTTTTGCAGTGTGGACACTTGTTCATCAGCTGCTGATTCACTGTCAGATGGGATCTAAGCTCAGTCATGAAACTCGGATGTGCAAACATCTGCATGGTAATTCTTCTCTGAAGATGTGACAGATGAGATGGGCGATTAAGATGAACGACCCCGCTGAGAGTCACGCACTGACACAGTGGCCTTGGAGCTGAGAGCGTGTGAACTGTGCACTTTTAAGGAGCTTTAACTTTTGATCTATTTTTTCTTTTTCTCCCCAGGCTTGATGAGTTTTTAAATCTGCTTAGCTGTCAGTGAGCAGGTATGAGCCACACTATGAAAACTGAAAACTGCTGATTTTCAAAAGCTCGTAATGGTGAGGCTTTTTAACCTTTCAGTGTAGATGTGGCTTGAATCAGTCCCACTGCAGAGATCACTTTGGTGGGGTTGGGCGAGCACTCATTATTCATCTGCTTGGAAAAGCTTCATTAATTGTGTTTTCCCCTGACCTTTACAGAGTAGTGGTCAGTCATGAGAGATTTGCAGTGACACACTCCAGCCTAGAGTGTGCTCACAAACCAAGAAGTTCCTCTCTGTCCTGTGCTCCTTCCCATGGAGCTGGCAGTGGGATGTGGGCAGGACAGTTGCCAGGCTGTGCTGGTCCCTGTGCTGGATCTCAGGCTCTGTGTGCCACAGCTCCTGGAGAGGGTTGGGCAGGCAAGGCTGGTGAGTGAGGGCTGCACAAGGTTTGACAACCTGTAGATACTTGTGGAAAGCTTCTGAGAGGCAGGGACACTGTTGACCAGCAGGGTCAGAGTGACAGGGACATGGTCTTTGCAGCAGTGCCACTCTGGACAGATAAAGCTGAGCAAGACTGCTCTGGGCCAGGAGGGAAACTGCCGCATTAATCAAGGTGTGAGCGTGAGGCTGCCTTTGAAAACTGCTGACTTAGGCCCTGGGAATCTGTTTCCCATTTATGCTGCAGCTTCTAAAGGCATAAATAAATCCAAGCACAGTAAGTATGCAGCGCTTCCAGTCATGGGAGAGCGCTGTGTCCTCCTCCAGGGAGCTCTTCAGGAGAGGGAAGGTGGCCGAGCTGCTAAGGCAGGTGTTGCTTCCCGAAGTCCAAGTGTTTGATCCACTTGGGGTCAGTGCTGACATCTCTTTGCTATCGCTTTCTTCAAGGAAGTATCTTCTTGGGGGATAAAGGCGATGTAGAGAACCCCAGGAAGGTCTTTAGGGAGGTAGGTGAGGTCTCCAAGTAATGCCTTTGCTCATCCTTTTGCCGTTACAGTTTTGGCTTGGTTTTCTTACAGTTGTTTCTGTTAATTATCTTAAATTTCTTGGTGATGCAAAAATATTGCAAGAAAAATTGTTCAACAGCTGAGTCAAAGATACCAATCCTTAGCTCACAAGCGTGCTTTTTCATAGAGGAGACTTTTCTCAGCTTCTACAGAGAGCACAGCCTTGAGCAGGCAGTGGGTGATCAGAACCCGAGACCTGGCGCTGGGACCTGCTTCTGCTACCAGCTGCTGTGTGACCCTCCATGATGGGCTTTCTTTTTAACTTTATAATGGCATAAAATGAACCTCCTGTGTGAGGCTGGAAAAAGCTCATTATAGTTGTTCTCTGTGTCTGGGGCCTTATCTTCTCTGTTGAAAAAGGGGTGCAGCAGCCATGGCCCAAGGTGGATTCCTGCTGCTGGGGCGTTGCTCACTGCAGTCCTGAAAAGCCTCTGCTCAGCAGCCTGAGTATGGAAAACGTGAGCTGGTCAAAAATTAGTCATTGAGATGAACGCTGGGAAGAGTCATAGCAGCCCTTTTGTAGCCTGAACCCATGGCATGAGTGGTTCTCCTACCCTGAACCTGTCCAGGAGCTGGGATTTCTGTCACACTCAGTGTCCCCTCAGGGCCAGCCTAGGAAGCCTGGCTGGGATTTGGCCTCCAGCACACCAGTAGCACAGTTTAACCACCCTTCACACACTTACACATTTACTCCTTAATTACAAGCTGTCCATTGTTATCAGCCCTTTGCTACCTCCTTCAGTACCAGGGAGGCTGCCCGGACACTCCCGAAGTGAATGCCAAGTTCATGGGTTAAATGGAAAGATTCTGCTGGGCCTTTTTTAGTCTGCTGGATCTTACCTGCAGATCCAGATAATCCTCCCCTGATTTTAAAGCATGGGCACTTTTTTTAGGGAGTTTGTTGTTGTGAGGGACACTGTTAAAATTGGAAGTAAATGCAGCAGGCTGTTCGTGAGCCTTCAGACATTGCCTGGAGCAATGGCTCAGAGGTGGACCTGACTCATCACAGCAGGATATTGACTCTGCAGCATAATTGTGATGCTTTGAGAACCTGATTTTAAAATAATTGAGGTATAAAATTATGTGCCTGGCTCTCACAGTTACTACAGCTCTGGGTATAAATTGAATAACGGGCTGTACAAATGTGCCACTTGGCTATAGCAGGAATGGCAGCAAGTCTGGAAATGTCCTGCATCACCGCTGTTTTCCTCTTGCTGGGAAGCTGGCTGCAGGCTGAGGTTTGCAAACAGCCTCTGGATCTTCCAGTTGTGAGCCACAGGGGTTTGACAAATCCATGGAAAGTCCAGCTTGGTGTAGCCAAAATCCAGTGGTGAAACGCTGGCTGTTTGCTATTCCCAGCACCTGGAGCATCTCGAACACCTCTGGCTGTAGCAGCGGGCTGGATGTGGGCAAGTACCATGGGCACTGCTGGGGTTTTGAGCTCCCCTGCTCCCAGAAGCACTTTTTCCTCTTTCCCATCATTTCTGCAGATGAACTTCTGTGTTTTGTTTGGACAATACAATGAGTGGTCTTTGATTCTCTATAAAATCCCAGGATTTTGGAAGGAAGTCACTGTTCTCAGTGAGCTGTCTGAAAGGGCCATTTTGTCATCTCTGTGCCACCTGGAATGGTGTTCCCCCAGATCTGAATTTGGTGAAATCCCATGTTTTTATTTCATGGTTTGATACCTAGACTCCACTGCTCTTGAAAGGATAAAAACAGGTTATTTTCACCTCAAAGACAATCCAAACTGCAAAATTAGCTTGATATTTTACCTTTTTTTTTCCGGTCTGGTTAAAAACCAGGCAAACAAGTCAGGTTTGTTCTTTGTGCCTTCTTCAGGTCTGCTGCTGCCTGCAGTCCTGTGGGCTGAGCCCAAACACTGCTTTTTAATCATTGACCACAGGGAAAGAGAAACCCAAAGGGAACTTCACACTGAGCCCTCAGCTCCTGTAAAAGCTGAGCAGGAAGCTGGAGCAGGAGCCAGTGCTGTGACCAGACAGGCTCTGCATGCCAAGGCTGTTGCTGTGCCTGCTTGGGGCCAAAATGTTGGGATTTTTAGTCTGTAATAAAATAAACCCTCTTGTGTCTCAGCCATCTGAATTATTACCTGACTGGCACTTTATTATAAACACATTTTTTCCATGTTGATTCTGGTTTCTTGCCATTTTACTGCTTTTTAGGTTCTGTGTTTTGTTTTATTCATCTCTTCCAATCAATAGATGTGTCCCGTTCTCAGCAAGCAGTAAGGGTAGATGTAACCAATGTCCTGATGATGGAGCAGAATCACTTTCAGAACATTTGGGGAACAAGGGGAGAAACTTTTAAATCTAATTTTCAAATGTCTCTAAAGCACAACAAACTGCTTAAGTTGCATAGCTGAGTCTCCCACTGCCATTAGCTCCAAGAACTGGGATCCTGGAGTTGCACCATTGCAGGTCTGGTCCTTGAGATCCATCCTGTGGTGGTAGCTGTTGTTTCTTGCCATGACACTAATTAAAAACCACTTAATGAGATTACCTTCACCTGTTCTGGAGGATTAGTTTGATGGAGAAAATCCTGCACGTGCGTGTGGATGCACACACTTCTGTGCAGAGCTCTGCAGTGTAGGGAAGCAGAGTCTTCCCAGAATTATTCTCCACAGGCTTTGCCATAGCAGAGACTTTTTTATCCTCCCCTCCACGCGCTCAGATTGCTCTGACAGCAATAAAACGCGGCAGAGAATTGAATTTGGAAATAAATTGTTTAGATGATGCAGCACCAGCCAGTTCACTATTTCAGAAGAGTCGGTCTGGGGTGGATTTGCTTTAGTGCCAGATTAGAAATGTGGCAGTCACAGAGAGGCGAGCTGGGGGCACCGTGGCACAGGGCTGGGTGTCCCCTGGGCACTGTCCCCGTGTGTGCTCGGCACTGGGGCAGCTCTGGCAGAGGTGTCACAGTAAACCTGGGTTATAAATACTGAATGCTGTCCCTGGTGGCTCTGTGACCATGGGCATGTGTTTGAACCTCTCTAAACCTCGTAAAAGGTTGGTGAAGTGTTGTGCAAACACCGACTGGCACTAAGGACTGTTGATAGTGGTGCGGTTTCCTGGTTCCCATATCATGGTTTAATCCACAAGATAAATTGGTTGGGTTTATTCTGTTGGTTGTTTTCACCAGTCACAGGGTTTGGGGTTGGTTTGGCTCCAGCAGCTCTCTCTGAAGATGTCCAATAAGCAGGTGCAGCAGAAAGGTGGATTTTGGTGATGAGAAGGAACCAAGTGAGTGGTTTGTGTGCTGTGAGAGCCATCACCAGATCCTGCCAAGGCTGACTTGAGCTAATAACAGACTTTGCTTCTTGTGTCCTCTTTACCTCACCTTCCTTTCATTTCCCCTTTCCTTAAATACAGTTATTGTCTTCATCCACAGTCCATAGGGGGTATTAAAGATATTTTAAAAGTTCCTGCTTTGACCTGTTGGTGTAGTAAATGCTGTATTCCCTGAATTCTTAAGCAGTAATTCTGTTACAGTGCCTTGAGGTCAGGTGCGATGGGATTTTTCTCTGTTGCAGTTTGATCTTTGACTGTATTCTCATGGCAGTGGGAGTGTAAAAATGAGCCTGACATTGACAGAAGTGACAGGAGGATCTTGCCAACAGACTGTTTTGGAGATGCAAAAAGAAGGGGTCTTACCAAGACTGTAATTCAGAATAAAGCAGGGAAGAGAAGTGCATTTCTGCTGTCTTTATTCTTAGAATCCAAAGATCTTTCTTCATCATGTTGTTACTGACGGCTGAGGAAGTCAAATTATTGCCTTTTCTTGCTGCTAAATGAATTTGAGAGGATAAAACCTGATGCTTTTGAGAGGATGCATCTCTGGTGTGTTGCTGACAATGGAGACTGTGGGCAGCAGCAGATCTGCCTGTTCATTTGGAGCTTTTGTCACATCCCTTCTGTGGAGATGCTGTTGCATATGAAAGTCTGATTGATATGATGGCAAAGGTCAGGAGGGTAATAGCTTTGATGGTATCCCCTGAAGCAAATCAAAATTCTTCTGAAAGATTCTGTTCAATTTGATATCAAAGGTCTGGTAGCACTTCAGGGATTCTTTTCTCAGCTATTAAGCTTATAGCTATTACAAAAACTAATGTTTGCCAGTTGTTTTTTTTTTTTCTAAATAGGATGTTGTGCCATAAGAATGGAAAATAACCACTTCTGTCTTTCCTCCCCGCTCCTTTCTGTCTGTTCCAGGGATCCTCGATGCATTTCCTTGCCATTATTTAAGGAGCCTTTACTAAAAGCTTTTGGATTGTGTTTCTGAGCGGACAAGAGATTTTTATATCCAAAATGCTCATAAAGGAATATCGTATTCCTCTTCCGATGAGCGTGGAAGAATATCGCATCGCCCAGCTCTACATGATACAGGTCAGGAACATTCTGCTCCCTGCAGGGCTCTGGGGGTTCTCTCTGGGGTGGGGGACAATTGATGCAGGACTGGAAGTTCTAAATTTGGGGTTTGCTGTTTGCTTATAAAGAAGTAGCGGGGAAAGTAACACAAACTTCAATTTCTGACTTGCTTCCTCTTCTCCTTAAATTGGAGAACCTCTGTGTGACCTGCCTGGGGAAACACAAATTCCTGTTCCTGTGGAAACACTCAGCCCAAGTGTGTGGGTACCTATGGAAGGGATCTACAGGGCATAAACAGCCACTGCTTCCCAGCTTACTGGTCGTGCCAATTTAGGTTGCAAACCAAATTCTGTTATTTCCTTGGGAAGCAACAGTCTAATGTAAATTTGAGTGGGTAAACCAAAGTTGTAACTTGGAATTAAGGGAGGGAAAGAATTAAATGTAATATATCTGTGCTTATATACCACAGTGAAACAGATACTAATCAGTTTAGGCATAAAATGTAGATTATTTTAATAGGCTTCTGGATACTGATGGGAATTTTGTGGAATTCCCTGTCTGCAGTAAAGCAGTTAATTAAAATGTTGGGTTTTTGTAACTGAAATCCTCTGTGCCCATATTCTCCCAGTGTTTGAAATCCAACCAGGAGCAGTTATAAAAGGAAATGAACCTGAAGTGTTATTTCATTGTCCCACACTTTAAATAAAATATAATTTTGCTCATCCAGCAAAACACACATCTAATACTGAGTTTGCAGGAAAACTCTGCTTTTTGAAGTGGGATGAAGCGGTGCTAGAAAAATCTGCTTTAGCTTAAAACCTAAAATAATGAGGAAAAGCGAATCCCACAAACCAAAGCAAAAGCACAACTCCCCCATTTCTCTCCTGATCACCCTGCTGTGTTCCTTAAAGATTCATGCACTTAGTCTTGACTGTTACAAGAATTTTGCACTAATAATGGTCAAATTCTGTTTTCTGACACAATTCTGTCATCTTTGTGTGTTTAACCTAAATCTTAAACGAGCATAAATAGCTAAATATTTTTTCTTAGGTGGCTTCATTTTTCTGTACCTTTTTCTGATGCTGTAGCTGCTTTGAATATTGGTGTAATTATTTTGTTAACAAGCATGTCTTCCTAATTTGTCTCAGCTGCTTTGCATGAAGAGCTGGTGGATGGCAGCAGAGTATTATCTGTGCAGAATTTGTCAGTGAGCAGCAGAGTGTAGGGGAGAGTGGATTAGCAAGGAGGAGCCCACCTGATTAAACAGAGGATGAATCCTTAATTGGGGAGTGTCTGTGGGGCCTCCTGGGAATTCTGGAGGATTTGGTCAGGGAAGTGGATTTTAGCTTTTTGATCTCAGAAGTTAAATTGCTAATTTTAATTTCTTCAGTGCAGAGCACTGGGTTCTTCTTTGTCACTTGACGGGGATTTTGGCCATATCTTAACATCAAAAGGACACGAGAAGCCAAAAAGGGTTCATGCAAGGGGAAGTTCACCAGCTTGAGAAACTGCATCTCCAAATTGCCATCCAGCCCTGCTTTAATTTTCTACTGCATTAAGAGGCAGCAGAGTAAGGTTTCCTCTTAGATCAGGTGTCAAGTCAGGTTTCTGATCTCCCTCCACTGTCCTGGAGCAGGAGGCTAAGCTGGAAACACTTTATGGAGCCCAAGGTGTGGGGGAGCTGGAGGAGGGCATGACAAGCAAGGGGCTTTGCTGTGTTACTTGTCCAAGTAGCACAAGAGGAAAAGTAAGCTGTGCTTTTTCTTGGGAATGCTAGTTTCAGCTCAAGTTTGAAAAAAACAAAAAGCAATAACAAAACAAAGACCACTTAGGGTAGAGTTCATAGTTTGGTAGCAGTTTGCTTCAATTGTTCCTGAAATTGGTGGAAAGATTCCTGCTGGCCTCAATGTGAGCTTTTCCTAGACCAGGATATCAAATACTTTCTGCAGTTTGATTTAAAAATGTGGGGTTTTTTTGTCTTTGAGGCAGGCACTGGGGAAGGAGCAGTAGGCAGCGTGCCTTTTCCTTCTCAGAGAATGAGAAAGTGCTTCATGTCTGTCCTTTTATTTTTCCTCTGAAACACCGGAAGAGGCCACAGGAGAAGTAAATTCTGTGTGTTGAGCCCCCTTATGGGAGCAAACTGAGATATCCATGCAAAACAGCAGCGGAGAGGCATTTCTGAGAAATCTGTGGCTGAAATGTAGAACAGAATGTTTTGAAGTAGTTCCCTCTTCTTGGGAAGAAGAGAGATTCTTAAAAGCAAAAGGTTAATTTCTAAGACATTTGTCATGTACAGAGTGGTGGCATTATTGCTGGAGGCACCAGGCAGCCTGGTCCTGTGAGATGGACTTCTCCAGCAGTGCAAAAGGAGATGGCATGATTGCTCCTCAAGGGTTTTAAGGAGCATCAAGCACATAACTGAAGATGATCACTCATTTACCTTTGAGCCCATGAGTGAAAATTCCCGTTAAATTCCAAACCTGTTGGTACAAAGCTGATTGTTTGTTTTTTGCCTAAGTATACATTTTCCTAGATTTCAGCATTGTCCAAATGGAGGTTTTCCAAAAGGCCCTTCTCCCCCGAGCCCTGTGATGGAAGTGGTGCCTCAAAGCCATGTGGGCAGGGATGGTCAGACTCAAGCTGTAGTACTGTCATCACTTTTCAAAGGCATTTTCATGTAGATTTTTGCTTTGCAGTGGAAGTATCAATCATCTGTTTTCATGAGAGAACAGTCCCTTCTTAGTCTTAGATGTCTCAACAAAACTTTCTACCAGATTTGATGTAAGTAGCATCATGCCCAAATATCAAAGGATCCTTCCATTAAATGGGAACAGGCTGTACTTATATTTGCTGTGTTTACTGGATGGGAGAATTAAAATTGTGCAGTATGTAATCCACATCTCTCTTGCTTCTCTGCGCCACTGGGCAGGCGAGACGTGCAATAAATCATTGTGTGCATGCCCATGTTGCTCTGTAATTCCTCTTATAACTACAAGTTCTGCAGGCTGGTGTATAAAGCTGTGAAAACTGAGATGAGTGGCCTGCTGCTTTGCTTTTTAATTTTTTTTTTTGTAATTTGAGGCAAAAAGTCTCCTAAGTTGCTTTCTGCTGGCTTCTGAAATATTATCTACAGTCAGTGGTTTCAGTACTTTAAGCAGCACTTAAATTCTTCCCCTAAATAAGTTAATTCTACATTACAGCAAGAACTTAATGTACCCTCGACTTTCTTGAAGCCTAGCAGATCTGAACTGAATTGTTTTTCCTCTATTAAATTTCAGACTTTCAATATCCTTCCATGGGAAACCTCTCACGCAGCGTTGTCAGCCTCTCCAGGTTGGGAGCCCCTGCTCCAGAGCAGTTTGGTTTAGCTTTTCCATAGGCACAAGGCCTTTTTTGCATCATTGCTAAGGTTTTGTCTCTTTTGAGGTCCAAATTAAAACATACTCATTTTTATATCTGAGCTAAGAACCAGCGGTCTTCCTTCCTGCTGTGACCTGTTTTTATTCTGGTGCATAAAACAGGCAAAATATTTCAAAACAGTGAAATCACTCTTTGTACCTCTATTAATGTAACTTTTCCCTGAAATCTGTGTGCACATTTAAAAGCCAGTCCTGCTTCCAAGGGTGAGAGTTTCTCAATTAACTCAGCCTGGAGAGTTGTGCATGGGACTGGGAGTGGTTTGATCTGGGGAAGCTGCAGGCTGCTGTCCTAAAGTGAGCAGAGAGGAACTGGAGATGAGCACTGGAATGAGTTCTGTGAAACACAAACCATTTCTAGAGGGAGCAACTGTAACTGGCTGTAGGGATTTGTTTCTTCCTGCAGAAGTTTTGAGCTAAATACTCTGTCCTGGATGTCTTCTTAGACTCTGCACATCACATCTGAGGTGTGTGTGCTATTTCAGACTCTGTGAGGTGAATCCTGTCGGGCACAAAGGGATCTGTGTTCCACATTAGAGAGATCTTATTAAAGGGTCTCTTAATTCTTCCCCTCCTTGAATCCTGCATATTTTTCTCTCAGCAGCAATCCTTTCCTGGAACCCTGGCATCCTTTCCTTGTGTGTTCAGGGAACCTTCCTTTCTGTATACCTCCTCCTCCTCCTCACCCCAGAAACAAGGCACACATTAATGGAAAGTCTCTGTTTCATAAAAGCTTGGAATACGAGCCCTGAATGCGTTTGTCAGGATGTTATTTGCCAAAGGTCAGTCCTTTTATCATCTTAATAACGTTCATTACTGTGCTTCCATATGCCATGAGATTCCGAGAGACCGCTGCCCTTCTGACCCTTTCATAAGATGAGAGAATTCCTCTTGTTATTAAAACTTATTTTTATATCAGTGTGCGCAGCTTTCTTGTCTGTTGTAAATAACTCTGGTCCTCATTTTGTCTACACAGATTTCTCTGGGTATTTGTGACCTTCCTCCAAAGATAGTGTGCTTTAAAAATATTCTTCTGCTGGACCTAGTGATTACCTTTTGAGGATGAGACTTATTTTAAGATGCAGTGTCATCCTTTTGAGTTAATAGCATTAATGCTTTGTCATTCATCACTTTGAGGGTCCATGACTGGGAAGGGCCTCTGGCCCTGTGTGAGGCACTGCATGGAAGATAACCCATCTGCTCAACACTGCCTGCTGAGCTCAGGCAGGATCCTGGGAATTGAGGGCTTCTCTCATGTTTTAACATGAGCCTCTCCTCTACTGTCCTCCAGGGCTTTGCATTTATTGCTTTCCCTGAAAAATCAAAGCATGTTCCAAGCATCTGCTGTGCTGTACTCTCCCGTCCAGACTGCTGATGGAGTATCCTGAGTCACTCTCCTCTTTCCTGGAGGCTCATGGTTTGTCCATCATCTCAGTTTCCAAACACCTGCACTGTCCTATTTTCCCCTTCATTTCCATGTAGCTCTCAGGAAGTACCTTTGAGAACAGACTTAAGACTCTGCTTGGTGCTGGCAGTAGTTCTTGAGGCCCTGTTGTGATATCCAGGTGCAAAAGTCGTGTCCCTTAAACCCTCAGCTCTGCTTGGCAGTTGCCAGCAGGCTCAGCAGATGGTGAAGGATTGATTGAGTGAGGGAAAGCAAACTAACCCTTCATCTCTGGACACTGAAGAACTGGATGGCTGATTATTTTTGTTCTGCATGCAGATGCCTTGGCCATCTGCACAGACAGACATTTATGCTTCAGTTTTAAAGCAGGTGACGCTGCTGACGGCTCCAGAGACCCTGGAAGGCTCACAAGTCTAAAAGCAAAGACTGGTTTGAAAGCAAAGATTGGTTTTTCCCCCAGTTTCTGTGCTGGAGTGTTAAAACCTGTGGCTTCTCTAATCTCTCTTCTTCCTCTGGTTCTCATAACCTGTTCTTTGTGATGATGAGGATTTGGATCCTTCTGGAGGAGGAGAGTAAGGCACTTGCAGATGGTTAAGTTTTGAGGACAGGGGTGGTGCAGTTGTGTTTGGTGATACCAGACTTGGGGTCTCATTTACACAGGTGACAGTGACACCCATACAGGTTATCATTTTGGGAAAACATACCAGAAGGAGCAAACACCTTTTCTACATCTACTTTTTCCCCTGGTTTTGTAGTCCTTATCCTTGAATTCTTACATTGTCTGGGATTCCATATCATATTCCAAAAAAGATTGATTTTAGGGTAGTGAACTTGATGTTGCCTTGACAGTTCATGTGCTCTCTTTCCCTTAACAAAGGTGAATGAAGCTGAGATAATGTTACAACACAAACAATTCTAAACACAGATTTTTTAATACAGGACACAGCACTGCCAATCCTACTTGTTGGCTGCCAAAAACCATTTTTCCTTCTGTATTTTTTTGTTCTTATGAAAGAAGGACAAAAATCTTGATAGGGATTAGGTTCTCCCTTTTTCAAATACCTGAAGGCAAGTAATGAATTAAGTATTAGGAAGACTATGGGGATTTCTTTAAGCTAGTCCTGCAGTATTTTAGCACACAGCCTATTGTTAGTGAACAATTACATCTGGTTCCTAAAGTATAAGGGATGTAGTCAGAGGATTAGACTTGATCCAGACCACCCTGAGTTGAAATTTTGTCTCTGACTCACAATATAGCAATGGGCAGCCTGCTTTGCCTCCCTTTAGAACAGGGACAGTAATTCTCACAGACTGTGTCCATGGAATAGTTAATGCAGTGAAAAATCAGTTTAAAGACAGGGAAGGAAATGCTTAGAGTAGATGAAATACTGAGCTGGAAGTGTAGTAGACATTTTGAAAGATGGGCCATGTGGGGTAAACAAGTTTGAGGTATCTCCATAATAAAGTGATCCCTAATTCATGTGCCTCTGGCACATCCAGCCCTGACTCTAAAGGAGTATGACTGGGCGTCTCTGTAAGGAAAAGTGATTAATGAGTGGCCATGAGAAAGGTTCTCTTAATGCTGTAAATTTTTTATGACCCTGCACAATTGATTGCCCCCAAAATATCCTGTTTTTGTACAAGCAGCTTCGTTAATATCTAGCCCTGATTCTAAATAATGCAGTGCCTACAACACTCGTACAAAGTGATGCTGTGCATGTTTCTGCTCTGCCTTGCAGGAGCCTGACAGCCCAGCCTGCCTTCAGCTTTTAGGGCTTTTTTTAAAAATAAAAATGTGTTTCATTACAAGAAAAGCAGGCAGGAGTGCTGGTGCTGACGGTGCTGCAGGTGCAGTGCAGGTAACGTGCACGTGCCTGGGTGAGAGACATCCCTTCCTCAGGTCCTCTTGTATGCCCAGCTTTGCTTGTGCAGCTCCAGACGTGCCTCTCTCTGACATAAAGACCCTGCTTGGGTGACATCTCCTTGTGCTGGATGTCCCCTTGGAGGCAGCACTCAGAGTGCTTACAGGCCTGCCTGGTAGTCCAAATTCTTGCTTGGTAAACTTGAGGGAAGATTCCCCCACACAAAATCCCTGGCACAGGCAGGAGCGATCAGGTGGCATCTCCCTGCAGAGCTGGGAGGGACCCAAAAGGGAATTCTCCTGGAAGCTGCAGCTGATCAGTGCTGGATTGGGAACACAGAGGGTAACTACTTTATGATTGTGATCAAGATTATGTGCAGCTGGTGAAGCATCAGTGTTTGGGGACAGGATAGTGCCTGGCTGGAATGAAGCACTGCATCGTGCCCAGCCGTTGATCAAACCTGCAAGGGGAATGTTTAAAACAGCTGCTCTTTTGCCTTTATTAATGAAGCTGTTGATGAGGAACAGATTTCTTTCCCATCTCCCCAGGGTTTCAGGTCATTCCTGTGTGTTTGGAGCAATGAGGCTCAAAGTGCTGTTGTAAAGCCTCATGTTCTGATCATTATCTTGTTGACTCAAACTAACCTTCCTTCCCCAAATAAGTATTGACATGGCCCTTCATGCTTTTTTTTTTTGTGTTGTTTTTTTTTTTAACAGCACTAATTGGATTAAAGTAATTGTCACGCGTGAAGGATGCATGTTAGAGCCCAAAGGGCACAGGGGAGGCTCAGCTGTGGGCACCATGGTTACTGGTGACATCACTGGTTTGCTGTTCCCAGCAAGGATTCCGTGCAGCTGAAGCTGGAGTGAGGATGGCCCAAACTAAAGCCAGGGGATCGCTGGTGCAGCCCCTCCCATTGCCATGGAAACACGGCATCCTGCATGCATAACCTGGTGCTCATGGTGGAAACAAAAACAGGGTCCTGTGGTGCCCGCAGCTGCTGGAAGGGCAGGAATGGTGCTGTGGGGAGAGTGGGGAATTCTGTTGAGGTTGGACTTGTTTTCCCATTGACTTTCCTGTGCACAATGAGACAGAGTGAGCCTTGCTTTGGGGGACAAGAGCAAAACTCACAAGTCCCTTGCTGTCCTCCAGCGGTTTTGTGGTTGAGGGAGTGCCAGTCCAACTCGATGTAATCGTTTCTGATTGGACCTTACAAAGTGCAGGCTCAAAAGTTCTGTTAAAACCATCCCTGGGATAACAGGGTTCCCAATATTAAAAGTTCCCTGCCTGCCTTTAAGATTGTCTTTCTAATTAAGATTGTTCTCAACTCCTGCAACACAGGAGTAGAGAAGCTTCCCTGTTTGAGAACTGTTTTGCTATATTTTGATAAAGGTCTCTACTCCAGCCCAGCAAAGAGCACTGTCACAAAATGGTTAGGGTGCTGCAATGGGGATACAAAGATCTGGGTGGGTGCTGGATGTAGCTCTGCCAGCAGCTCTGTGTCTTCAGGTTACTTTCTCCTTCTTGAAATGGTGCTCTTTTGTTGATTCCATGATCTTTAACGTGAGGGGACTCAGCTGTTCTGACTGGGGCACAAAAGCCTTTGACAACCAGAAGTCGTGTGTGCTGTTGTGCTTCAGCACTCTCCTGCATAACTAACAGTAAGCATGATTTTTATTTTTAATTTAGTTCCTGTAACTTCCTGTTTGCTTTTAGAACATTGTGCGCTGATAAAATTATGTTGGTTTTGATGTGATGAGAAGTTTTGCATCTTGGCTTCTCTAAGAGTGGAATAGCTGTCTCCTCTGCTCCCTTCTCTCATTCTGAACAAAGCTTTTTGCTCAAGTATTGCCCTGGTTATGGTGCTGTGACTTTAACTGAGTGTTTCGGGTCTTTGACACACACACACACAAAAAAAAGAAAGGAACAAGGTGTAAAGTATGAAACTATGGTACTTTTAGGATAACCCAGCATTTTGTTTTTATAGTCAAAGATGTAGGTTTTGATTACCTGCAGTAAATAGTGACCATGAATGGGGCCTGGTCTATCAGATATCTGCATCAGCAGGCAGAAGGTTGCTGGTGGTGAAAGCAGATTGCTGGTAATGAATTAGATGTCAGCTCAAATGCTTGTGAAGGAGTGGTTAACAGAACCCAGAGCTGAGTCACTCCGCAGCACAGGCGGCTGGAGGCAGAGTGGATACACCCTGAGCAGGCACACCCTCCCTGGACATGATACCATGTGCAGCAATCCTGTGCTGGGAAACCCCATGGAGAATAAACCAAGCATTAATTCCAGGACCTTTTGGTGTTTCCCAAGGTGCCCATCATCTACTTTTTGGTTTTAGGTGCTGTTTAATTCTGGCAGCTGTGGCTGGAATGTGTTGTCGTGTTTTGTGCTGTAGTATTTGACTGCTGATACTGCCACAATAAGCCAAATTACATGGCTGACACTAACAGGCTGCTTTTGTCATAACCTCTCCCAGCTTTTCTGTTCAAGTTTACCACGTGCAAAGCCCCAGTCACACTACACTGGTGCTCCTCAGTCCCTGGTACCTGCAGGTGGGTCTGAGGATGCCTGGTGGGCAGCTACTGGAGCATAGCAAGGAAGGCTCTTGGTGGTGGGAAGAAGACACCGCTTTAAAAAACCAATTTTAAGAGTGAAATATCCCTCAGCCCAAATAATGTTCAACTGGAGATAGTTTGGAATCTTTTTCCCTTAGCGTATGGAAGAGATTGAGAGCAAAGAGTTTATTCCTCTCCCCCAGCCTAAGTTTTGTTTATATCTTAGGTGCCTTTACATTTCCTTTCTAAAAGTGAACAGAACAGGTCTGGTTAGTGAAAACAGATCTTAAGAACTCCCCAGTGATGGCAGGAGTCATCTTACCAAGAAGCTTCAGGCATTTTTGTGGTCTGATGGATTGTGTGAGGCACTTCATGCTTTCTCTGGTTCCCAAAGGAAGGGTCTGTTTCTGGGGACTTAATTGGTGTATGTGGTAGCCTTAGCATCCAAAACAATAAAAAAATAGTAATTGGTCGTAGAGAATGTTTTCTCAGCCTCCCTTGCCACAACAATATGAGCAAGTGTGTTAGCAGGGTCCTCTGGGGATATTTGCTGTCATGTTCTTGTTCTGTGGTTACAGAGATGTCTTTGCTGCCCTTGTTAACTGAAACCATCAGCTGGCTGGAAACTTCTCTTATCCCTGTCTGTGTCTAAGTGGGCTAAAAAAAATCCTGGGAGTTCAGTGTTACTCTAATGCATTCTCCCAGAAGAGTTTTGTCAGACTATCAAAATACCCCCTTTCCAAATGGGAGCTGGAGGGGAAAAAAAACACCCCCCAAAAGATCTTCTGATTATTGTTTCCAGACAATGATTTGTGTCTCCCTTACCCATGGATGATAAATCTGTTAAGCGTGATGCTGTCATTCTTCATAATCGGAGTAATCTCAAATCAGAACTCTCGTGAGTCCTGTGGCACTGTGACTGCTCTGCTGAAGGGAAGTAAGAGCAACATCAGGAAGCTAAAGCATCCCAACCTTTTGTAATCACTGTCTCACTTAGACTGGGAGGTTGTACTGTAAGCAATAATCAGTGGTGAACAAGGTGAGAGTGTAGTTGCAATCTATTTTTGAAAGCTAGAACATGCCCAGATCACCCATTATCACCATGCAGCATACCCTGTCCTTACCGTTCTCTGCAGGACCATTGCAGTGCTCAAAGTAGTTACAATAAAAACAGACAACTTCAGGAGAAGCTAAACCAGCTGAGCTGTTTGCAGTGCTGCTGTCGGCTTTGCAGACATTCTCTGCTTGTGGCCCTGAGCCTGTGAGCAGCCTGTGCTGGATTCCAGGGCAGGAACACAGGGAGGACTCTGGTTTAGATTGATATTATTCTTGGTGTTCTGATTGGTTGATGGGGCTGTTTTTCTTCTAACTGTCCAAAAGCAAAACATTACAAGGCAATCTTAATTTACACAGCCTGACTTGTGTATTTCTCCAGCTGATCCAGTAAGCCACATCCAGACTGTTTGATCCAGCATTATGCATTCCTATTCTGGGAATTCTGTTCCCTCAGCTGTGTTGAGACACCTTGGGGCTGTGGAAGTTTCTGTTGCCATCAACCATCGTTCCTTTATGGAGCTGTGTCCCACTAGAAAAACAAATTGCATTGAGTCACCTGGTTCAGTTCCCCTGGGCCAGGTCGTGTGCTGGACTGAGGCTTTGCGAGGTGTGCCCTGGTGGGGAGACACATTTCTAACTGGGAAAGGAGATGGAAGATCTGACAACTGATGAACCTGCCTGTGGGAAGCTCTGTTTACAGCAGTTTGCTGTTGAGAATGGCAGATGATAAATGGTATTAGGCTAGCCCAGTGGTTAAGTGATATTCATGGGAATTATTCATCTGTGATTGTTGTGCTGAGGTCATGTGCTGTGTCCCATGCTATGCTGCTGTGCCAAGAGATTTATTTTAATAGAAGCCTTTAAGTAACTGGCATTCTTGCTAATCATGGTGCATCTGCTTCTCTGGGTTCCCTGTTATGAGTAATTTAATGCTATTACTTTAGCTAGAAGGGATCTGTGTCACCATCTGTCCTGAAAAGCTATTGATGGGGCAGTGCAGAACATGGAGTGTCATCAGCAGGAGAGAGGGACATGGAAAAGGGATGACTGGATTTCCTCTTGTAATACAATGTAAGATGGTTCACTGTGATTATGGGTTAGATAAACTGCATATAAAGGCTACTCTTAGATTTGGTTGGGGACCATTCCTCAGATATTTATAGAGGGGGAAGATGCTGTGTCAGTAGTGAGTAGCAGTGACCCAGGTAATCTGTTAAATAAAGTCTCTACTTCTCTCTGAGGCAGAAACCTCTGAGACTGACCCTCAAGTGCCTGCACATCTCCAGCAGATATCCCTTGGAGAGGGCCTGCCACACACTTCTCAAGCCAAATGTTTTTTTAATTGAGGGTTATTTTTTAATTGTTGTTTACAGACCACTTCCTTGTAACCAGCCCTCTCCAGGCTGTAGCTCGGGCACAGTAGGCATGAAGAGGCTGCATGGCTGCAGAGCAAATCGCTCTTCACTCCCACAAGTGCTTCACTTTCACAGCACCACTTATGCCCAGAGTACCATCCTGGTCTCTCAAGTGCATGGGGCTGAACTCTTTATTTTTATTGTATTTTCTCCTTGTCTTTCTGACTGGTCAGTAATTGCACTGTTCACCATCTCTCCTGACTCTTGGCCCTTCCTTACTTCACTGCAGCTCGTTGTCTTCTCAACAACTGCTGAGTGTGAGAGCCTGGAGGGCTGAGAAGCAGCTTTGTGTGGGTTTATCCTGGGGAGTTTCTCTTTGATCATACTATCCTTCCCAGCAGTGTGGTGTGTTATGAGTATAAATTTGGCCTGACTCAAAAGTCCTGGCTCTAAAGATAGTTGGGGATATAATCTTTGATTTTTTTTTTTTTATTTTTTTTTTTGTCAGCAGAGCTACAGCTCTTATTTCACATTCATCTGAGAAAATGTTCTTGCTGCCCTTGTCACATCTTACGTAGATAAGTGACAAGTAGGAGGCATGCGAAGGGACAAAATTTGCTTAAGGTTTGTAACTGGGTGACAAAAGCTGTGGGCTGGAGTTGGTCATCTGGAAAGGCTGGAGGAGGAAGCACACCCTGCTCCCAGAATAGGGTTTGCAGTCTGCTGCAGCTGCATGGAAGTGAATAAAATAACCACAATTCAGAAGTGGGACGTGAACTGACTTTCACAGAGTCTCAGTGAATTTGGTTTTCCCTTCCTTCCTTCTCTCCCCATGTTTTGGGACAGTGACACTGTGCCACCCTCACATCTCCTGCCTCACCAGCTCCAGGTTGTGTGGCGAAGATGCTGATGGAATTATTCATGTACAGCAAAAAAATGACCGGTTTTGTGAGTTCCCCAGAGTTCCAGCTGTTGGGTGAGAACCAGGCAGCTCATCTCCATGCAGGGAAGTTTTTGTTAAAACCAGCTGAACAGGGAAAAGTGAAATGGGGAATGGTAGTGTTAGTGAGTAAAACCCCTCAGAGGATTTTGGTCCCAAATAAGGACTTGCAGAATTGACAGGAATTGCTGAAACTGTGCAGTCTAGAAGGGAGTCTTGAATAAATTGGCATGGAGAAAACTCATCTTTCCTCTGTTTATGACTTCCATGTGCTTCTGCCATATAATAAAACTCTAAGTCTCTATAATTTGTATGAACTGTTCAGAGCAGATGCTGTGCAGTTATTCTGTCTGACACTTTCACTGTGCTGGCTGGGTTACTGCCTTTTCTGAGACCTTTGAATTAACCAGATTTTGGGGTCATCAAGATTATTTAATGTTATTGTCATAAATATTTGCACAGGACTTGGTCAGTGCTTGTATAAGAACTGAAAGAAAGTAGTTTGTTAGAAGAGGATGTGTGCTTTAATGAACTGCCAGCTGAGTGATAGAAACAAACTGTAAAAAAGTACTTTTATGTTTTTCTGGGTTTTTTTCTGTTGCAGTTTGTGGGGCAGGAAGAAGTGGTTATTTAGATTGTCAGTTATTTAGGTTTGTCAGTTATGGTTGTTTAAATTTAAAATCACTTGAGAGCTCTTTATAAACAAGGCTATTTACTTCTGAACAGCTCTGTTGGCTTAACATCCTGTCCTCAAAAGATAAGAAGTTGATCTCTTGCATCTTATTAATAATTTTCTGTTAAACCATGTTATCCTTTGAATTGTTTATATGCCAAAAATGAGGAGTTATTATTGTGTTACATTTCACAGTTGATTCTTCGTATAAAATTCCTTTTTTCTCCCCTTAATTTCCAAAGTACTGTGCTCTAAAATACAAACAATAATCTGAAAATGCTAACAGAATGAATCTGTTGTTTGGAAATGATGAAGGTTATACATCATCCAATCTGCTGAAATGTGTGAGAAATTAATAAATATTTGGTTTGCCTCTAGCTCATCTTAGAAGCACTGAAATTAGTATTTTTTTATTGAGGGAATTTTTGCCAGGTTTCTCACTGAAGGACAGTCCTACAAATAAGCCAAAACGCGGAGGCTGCCAGGGGGTGCAGTGATCATTCTGGCAAACTTGGGTTGTTTCTTCTAAATATCTTAATTAGCAGAGCAAAGTCTCCAAGCTGTTCTTGGAGAGCTGCTGCTGGGCCAGATCACATGCAACAAACCCCCAAATCCTGTGGGTGTAGGTCACAGAACAGTCTTTATCACTGTGATCACGGAATCATTGAGGTTGGAAAAGACCTCTGAGATCATCAAGTCCAACCTGTGACCAATTCCCAGCCTATCAACTCAACCAGGGCACAGATTGCCACATGCAGTCTTTTCTTGAATGCCTCCAGGGCTGGTGGCTCCAATGCCTGACCACTCTGCCAGTGAAGAAATCCTTCCTGGTGTCCAGCCTGGGATGCTGCTGCACCAGGAGTGTGTGTGATTCTTAACATCAGCATGGGGATGTGCCAGCTTGGACAAACTCCCCTTGGCTGTGACATCTGCTGGTGCTAAAGTATTTTGTGCTGTTGGGTGGTTCAGAGCTGGAGCCAAGGGGTGGGGTGTGATGTGTTACCTGTTCCAGGAACAGGAGTTGAGGTGTCATTACGTCTCTGTTCATATTGACATCCAAATGGAAATTGTCACGGGGTCCCAAATAAATCAAATCTCTATGTTGGCCAGATGAGTGTCTAAATTTTGCCTTTTTAATCTCCAGGTTTGGTAATCTTAGTGCTGGGGTGCTCAAAAGGATTCCTGGAAACCATCCCCAGTGTCCAGGTGCTTTGAGAGCCCAGTCTGTGTATGATGCCCTGGAAAATGAACATTTTTGTGATGTATTTGTGATCTATTTCCCCTTTCAGAAAAAGAGCAGAGAGGAGACATGTGGGGAAGGCAGCGGAGTGGAGATCCTGGAGAACAGGCCCTACGTGGATGGCCCGGGGGGCAGTGGGCAGTACACTCACAAGGTTTACCACATCGGGATGCACATCCCCAGCTGGTTCCGCTCCATACTGCCCAAGGCAGCTCTGCGTGTCGAGGAGGAATCCTGGAATGCTTATCCTTACACAAGGACAAGGTAAACCTGGGCAAAATGTCCACAGCTGCTCTCCTGTGTTAAAGAGAGGGCTTGATGTCACTCTCTGGCAGTGACATTTCCCTCTCCAGTAATATCCTTCAGAGCAACTGGGGGCAAGTCCTAAAATTCCTGTTCTCAGGAGTTTGCCTGGGCTGACTGCACACCTACCAGAGAATTTGTGGCTCCTTGCTGTAAAATGTGGAGCTGTTTTGTCTGTCAAAGCTTGGGGAATCAATGGTTTTTATTTAGTCTTGTACCCTGCGCTATGTGTTCTGCTTAACATTGCAGATCTCTGCAAGCTCAGGGAAATGATAAATGTGCACAGTGCTGGGACAGATGTCATGCTGAATCCTGTCAGGGAAGACAGGATGCATTTGTACAGGGGAAAGAAAAATCCTAATAAATAAATAAATAATCACAGCACTTCTTTTCTGGGAACTGTCTGTCATTTAACTAGAGAATAACAAACCTACATCCTATGGTTTTCACCCTGAGGAGGGAAGAGAGCCAGAGGCTCTGTGGAGCCCTCTGGGACCTCCTCGTTTCATCTGATTTTGTCAGGCAGGACTTCAGATACCCTGGAATAAATAACCTTTGTGCCAGTTGCTCCAGTTTAGAGCATTTGCTCTTTTTCAGATTTACAAATCTGATATTTCTTGTCATCTTGCATCATAATAATAATAATAATAGACAATAATAAAATAATAAAAAGGCTTTTGATTTTTATGAAAAATCTAGAAAATTTTTTGGTTCTATTTTATCTGGTCACTGCAAGTAACATCAGTCCTGGGAAGGTAGGAAGTTGGTGTCTGCATTTTGGGCTGTTGCCAGTGACTGAATATAATGGAGCTGCCTCACTTTTAAGTGATTAAAGTTCACTTCCAGTCAGTTTTTATCTCTTCTCTTGAAATGCCTCCGAGTCAATCAGTTGGCCAGGAAACCTGTGCTGCACAGAACTAGTTCATATTTTATTCTGCCATAGGTTCCAGGCAGGAGCTTTGCTTTTCTCCTTGCACAGGTGCATTTCCAGGGTGTCCTTGTATTAGTATCTGTGTCACAACTTTTTAATATAGTGGACCCAAAATTTATCTCCTTGCTGAAAACTGGTGAGCTCCTGTCTTAAGAAGTTATTAAAGAACAATCTCTAGCTGGTACTTTAAGCTTATCTGAAGGAAAACAGGAGTGAAGGCTGGCTGGGATTTGAGGCTGATTTACTCTAAGCTGTGTTGTTCTGGCTCCCAGGTACACGTGTCCTTTTGTGGAGAAGTTCTCTATTGATATTGAGACATACTACAAAACTGATCCAGGAGACCATAACAACGTGTTCAACCTCTCTGCTGCAGAAAAAAGACAAACCATTTTAGGTAAATAGCCTTTTTCCTGTTTTGTCTTTTTTTTCTTGGTGTGTCCATCTGCCTGTCCATCCTCCCTAAACACAACACACCTGCACCCCTGTCAGTGTCACTGCAAGTAGGGTTACATCAAGTAGGGTGAGGATACAAGAATTCTCTTCTAGACTTGATGTAAATCCCATGGAAATAATTTGAATCTTCCATCTGTAAATTTAAGCTGATGCTTTTCCATTTTATTTATGCAGCTCCCAGGAGGAGTAAGACAGCTAATGATTTTGGGGGTAATAAGTAGAAATAACCATAGAAGAGGAAAAAAAAGCTGTATAATTGTGAAAATATTGCTGTTTATTTGTGTGGCTCCTTCATGTATGTGAAAATGATTCCTAGCTGCACTTTTGAAGCATGAAGGTGCATTTAATTTTTGTTCCCTCTCCTCTTAGTCCTGCCCTCATGCAGGTTAACACTCACTTCACAGCTGTCTTTAGAAGATTGAATTAATGTAAGGAATTCATGAGAAAAGGCAAAAGTATTTCAAAAAAGTACTTTTGTACTTCAACTGTCCTCATTCCTAGGCTTGTCTGACCAGGTTTTCACTGCTGAGCAGACTCAAGTTCCACCACTGCACTGAGAGTGTCACTTCTTGGGAAGTGTGAGCCTGCCCTTCAATCCGAACTTCAGATGCTTCTGCTGAGCTCTGGGGGTTGCAGGTGTTTAAAATACATTAATTCACTCCACTCCCGCTGCAGTTTCCACTTCTCCATTGTTGGATTGTTAATTATGACTTTAGTTCAACTTTCTGCTTTCCACAGTACATCTGGTCTAACAATAGCAGCTGAGGAGTTCCCAGTCCACTCCTCTGATGGACCCAAAGATGAGATGTTCCATGGGCAATGTCTATTCCATAGCAGGGCAGGTGTATTTAACTGTCTTGGCTGAGGCAGCTGCAGTGCTGTGAGTGATATTAGAAAAGCTGGAAGGTGGAATGTGCAAAGATCTGTGTGGAGCTGGAAAGACAAGAGTGTGCAGAGCTGCCAGAGTGCTGTGGATCTGCAGTTACTGTGGGCAAAAACATCTATTTGGAGCAAACCCTGTTTGCTGGAAGTGTGTGTGCTCATTCCTCTGGCAGAGCTGATCTCTGCCCAGCAGAAGTGTATAAACAATTTAAGTATCAGTTACTTAAGTGTAAGGAAAAAGAAACTAAATTGTTGTAATGCTTCTGGTACTTCCTAAAACAGAAATAACTCATGAAAAAAATATGTTTTCTTGTTTTTCTCAGGAAAAGGAAATGTCTAACTGTTTTTATTCTCTTCTATAGATCCTATTGATATTGTTAAAGATCCTATCCCTCCCCATGAGTACAAAGCTGAGGAGGATCCAAAGCTGTATAAATCAGTGAAGACTAAAAGAGGGCCCCTCTCAGAAGATTGGATTCAAGAGTACAAGAACAACCCTGGGAAATATCCCATCATGTGTGCATATAAACTGTGTAAAGTGGAGTTCAGATACTGGGGGATGCAGTCGAAAATCGAGCGCTTTATCCACGATGTTGGTGAGCATTTCTGGTCTTGCAGAGTTTGCTCCTTAATGTTTGCACTGAATTGAAACATGAAGGTCTGTGCAATGCATCACATCCCAAGAGATTCTCAGATCTGATGACTTTGTGGGTCAGCTCAGAAAAAATCCTATTATTCTGTCACTTATAATCATGGTATGTACAAATCCAAACCACGTGTACCCACTGGAAAGGTTTCAAGTCCTGTGTAGGCAAGATCTTGGATTCTCCCTTTTAAAAATTTTTTCTTTAAGATAAACTTGCCAGATCATTTTTAAACTCTGTCAGTCTTCTTTATTGTGGCCACAATCCATCCTGAAGGGCTGCCTAAAGAAATAAGCTTCCCTTCAGTGTCCTGAGTGGTTCCAGAAAACCACTCCCTGGAGCATCCCTAGTTTCCACCTGCCTTGTGACAGAGTGATGGGGCTCTGAGTTGTGAGTAAATGTCCTTTTTTGATGGATGCATTGTTCTTAGGTCAGGGCTTTTAAGGAGGAATTGGATGTGTCTGGGAGTAACTAAGTGGAGACAGTACAGGTGCTGGCAGTCCTGGTGGTAATTTGTTCTTTGCAGGAAATCTATAAAACATCTGATACAGTTTCTGAGCCTTGACACAAATGACAGGATCTATGACCAAGTAGAAAACCTAGATGATGTTTTAGAGGAGCATTCCCATCCAAAAGGGCAGAGCTCTGGCTGTCAATTGGCAAAGAAAATGTCAAAAAAAGAGTGTGTAGAGGATGCTACCACCTTCCTGTGCACTGTAAATCCTCCTGCATGACCTCTACAACTCTGCTTTTGATGTTCAAGTCTTCATGAAGTGCCTGATTCTAGCATAAGTAATTTTCATGCTCTTTGCAGTCACACTGTGCTCCTGAGAGCTAATGTGAAAAACACTGATAGAGCAGTGGAGAATAGTGTGCACCTCTCTCTGAATGCTCACAGGTTTTCTCACAGTGCCTTTGCTTTTCTTTAGTCAGGGATGGAAGTTTTTGCAGCTGTAGACTATGTTACAAGTGCCTCTCTGCACTGAACTCCCTTGGTGTTTCGGGGACATGGGTTAATTTAGTGTATGCTTGAAAACACAGAGGCAGAATAACATCTCCATTGTATCTGTTAAATGAAAAAGAAGCATGTGACTCTTCCAGTTGTTCAGAGGTGTTTGGCATAGATTAACCGTGGTCCCTTAGAAACATTGCTTTTGTATTCCGTGAAAGATTGCCTGCCATTTCCCTCTTGATTGAGGCTTTGCAGAGAGCAGAGCCAGCTCATTGTCTGCCTTTCAAAAGCTTTTCCAGCCTGTTGTAAAGATGGCAAATAGTGTTTTTCGAAGTGGTTAAGATGCATAAAATCGGGAAAGTCTTTTAGGCAAGACAAAGTAGAGTGAGTAAAAAGTGGAAGTAAAAGCTTGGGGTATCTGCAGGAGCTTTGTGGCCTCCCCCTGCTCTGGGATAGCCGTGGGGAAGCCACGAGTGGGCAAAGTGCCACAGCATTTGTACCAAAGCCAGCAATGTGTGAGGATGTTTAAGCTGGAACGATGTGGTTACAACAGGACTGACCAGGCTTAGATGCAGATTCCCATGTGGGGCTCTCAGCTGATGGCCAAAAGCAGATGAAGACCTTTGTGGGTTGTGTACCTGATGGTGGGCCAAGCTCCCAGGAACCAGAGATGTGGTGGTGGGTCAGCCCCTTCTTCCTTGGCGTTTTCCTCCTTGTTCCTCTGTTCCCAACTGGAGCAAATTTATCTCTTGGGGAATTAGCCCACCCTGTGCAGAGTCACCAAGCCAGCAAGGAAACAAACAGCAGGATCCAAACTCTGCCCAGTGGGGAGCAATGCTTAGTGGAGCAAACTAAAATTAGAGAATGGGTTGAAAAAAGAGCAGGTCTGAGGTAAGTGATGGATGGCTTGAGCAATGTGGAAGGGCTGCTGAGTACAGAGGGAGGAACTCTGGGGGACGGTGTTGAAACGTTCTCACTTGTTCTGAGTGCAGCAGCCATTCTTTCCCATGACTAATTGGACAGTTACTCAGTGCTTTGACAGCCTGAGACACAGACTAAAATTGTGATTGTGGGCTATTAGTCTACTTGGCTGTAATATTTGTATGCTTTTTTACTCCTTTCCCATAGATTTTAAGTTTAATTGGACTGGCACTGCATAATGTTCTGCTCCCACTTGCTTCCTAATGGCGCATGTGGGCTCTGAGTCTTTTGTTGTTAAACAAGTGTGTTGACTGTGTATGGGTTATTAATTATATACTGTGGCAAAGTGTGTTCCATCCCAGTAACTGGAGATTTGTCTAAGCCACTATGTCCTAGGCTAAATATGCCCAAATTGCTGCACAGTGGTGAAGTGGTTTTTGAAAGCTCTTTTGCAGAACTTTGGCTTCACCAAAGCTCTCAAATGACTCAGTTCATCCACTGCCCACTGGATCCCAAAGGCAGAGTTTTATCTTTCCAAGGGGACGCAGGTTGCTGTTGGCATGATGTGGATGTGACCACAGGCTTTTCTTTGAGAGGGCTCTGAGCAAGGGAGTCAAACAGGTGGGACTGCAGGTGGCCTTTGGTTGGTTTGTACTGACAAGGTTATGGGGTCTCTTGATATATGGACTGTCAGGGAAGTAGTGTTGCAGCTGGACAATCAGGCATCCTGTATTTGCTGACAGGAAATTGTGACAGTGCATTATAAAATTATTTGGGAGGTTGCTTCTGGGTAATGGGTATCTTAATTAATCTTAACTGCTTCATTTGGATATTGAGGGCATTTGGGGCAGAATTTGTTGGTGGGCTTTGTGATCTATTTCCACTGAGTTCTTATTAAATTTACTATTTTTATTTCACGTTGAAAAACAAGCCCAGAACTACAGACCAAAGCTTTTTAAATTCACATGAACTTCCTCTCTGCCTTGGCTTCTCTAATGGTCATTCACACTTCCTTTTTTATGATGGAGTCCAGCACCACAAATCATTAGCAGGAGTCAGCACCTCATGGATTCAGCCAGCCTCTGAGTTGTTGAGATGGTGAGCTGGAAATCAAATGATTTAAATGTTTGCACCCTGCTCAGCTCTTCACAGATGATCTTTCTGCACAGCACAGTGGGAAATGTTACAATAATTAAATCAACACATGATGACGGGTGCTCTGAACTCAGCCTGCACATTTGTGCATGTGTGATGTTATTGTTTGTTTGTTTTTTAAGCAAAGCATTGCACTCTGGAGAAATGATAGTCTGCTTAATGACTGATAACCAGCTGGTACCTGCATCCTTGTCAAAAAACCTCTTCCCATTTTTTCTGGGTGACTTCAGTGAGCTGCTTGATGAGGCTGGGGGGTTTTCCTCTGATTCTGGGGAAGAGGGTTCAGATAAGCTTGGGGCATGTTGGTGGAGTGGGGAAACCCGCTGGCATGGCGAACTTCCAACTGTGCTGCAGCTGGGGCAGTGTGGGACAGAGACTTCTCTGGCTGAGCAGGACACCTTTACACCTTCTCTCCTTCCAGGGGGAAAAAAGGAAAGCCAGCTGGGCCACAGATTTCCCTCAGCAGTCTCCTCATGGGCATCTGCTACAAAGAGAGTTTTTTCCCAATTACGCTCTTTCCTGGGTCTGGTGTCCCCCCTCCTTTTCGCTTTCCAATAAAAAACTTTTTTTTTTTTCTCTAAGGTTTTGATACAAAAATGCTTTGAGACTTGGTTTTTTTGCATTGCACAGGGAGAGCAGCAGTGTCTGGACAGGTGAGGTCAGTCATTTGTAGCTGGATCCTGGCTCCCTGTAGCTGTATGGAACACTTGTGTTCCCTGGATCTCTGCTGGGAGGCTGCAGGCTGGGCAGGAATTCAGGACCCACTGCTGTGCACAGAGGAGCCCCTCAAGTTCTCTTCCCTAGCACCGAAGCCTTTTCTGCAAGCCATGGCTTTTATTTTTCCACAGCCTCATTCTCCCCTAGGTTTTCTCCTCGTGTTTAAGAGAGAGAAATGAAGCACTGGTGGCACATCCCAGGTGAAGGCCAAATGCTGGAAAAGTAATCTGTTTTTTGGACTTCTTAACTAACCTGGAGGGGTAGAGGCACAGCAGCTGTGACGCCCTGTAGTGCCATCCTATTTTCAAAGGAGCAAAGCTTTAAGGAAGGGGTGGTTTGGGATGTCTAATCAAAGGGATGTGAGCAGGGCACATGGGGAGGTCTGTGGGTTGGCAGGAAGCAGTGCAGGTGATTTTTGAGATGTAAGAAGGCAGAGAGGAACTTCAAGAGACTTTTTTTTTTACCCCCAAGTGGTTTTTCTGTTCCCTGTGATGTTAGTCCATTAAAACACAGATATGTGGTGGGTGGCATCTGTGACTCTACACAGAGAATTTCTGAGGAGTTGGGGCACTGATATATCAAGGCTGGATTCAGGAGCAGGAGTGGAGCCTGCTGAGCCCTTGAACGGGGGAAGCCATGGGATAAGAGCAACATTCACTTCTGTGTCTGATCACAGTCTGTTTTCAAGGTGTTCCAAGCAAGGTAGAAGTGGACACTGTGGGTGCGGAAGTACAAAGGGTGGTGTGGTGTTTTGGACAGCGAGAGAAATGTTTTCTTGGCTTTCAGTGTGGGTGTGATGCAAATTTAATCTTGGTTTTTAAGCTCTCTGGTTGTCAATCATAACAGGAGGTGAAGAGGCTAAAACATTCTTCTGTAGTTCTGCAAAAAGTAATCTGGCAGAGGAAATAACTCTGAATCTCTCGACTCAGGTTGAACAGAATTAAGGTGCTGAAGGCTGTCATTCTGCCCCCATAAGGTCACACTCTGCTGGCTCAAACTTGCCTCTCCCTTCTGAAAGTCAGTCAGCAAAATGCATCAAATATTGATAGATTTAATCTTACTGTGTAAATGAAGTTCAGGTTGAGCTGCTCTGTGGCATTAGCTGCTGATCTCAGTGGCCATTTCCTCCTGATAGCCTGGCTTGGGATGACTGGTGGCATTAAGGACTGACCAAAGAGCAGAACAGACAATAAAGTACTCAGACCTGGAAGGTGATAAACATACAAAAATACGCTTTTTGTGTGTTTAGAAAAAAACAACAAACAAAGAGTGATTGCTGAAAACAAACTGGGTCTTTAGGCTGAACATCACAGCAACTGTGACAGTAGTGAGATCTGAGGTTTTCTGTACAGCAGGGAAGTCTGTGTTGCTGGAGGCACCTTAGAAACCCTGCACATGTTGGGACCATCCCCCTTTGGCCATGCTCCTGGAGATGGAAAGTGGTTTATGAGGGAAGTCTTTCCTCATGGTGGTGCTTAGAGAGCTCTATCTGCAGCTCCTAAAATCTAAATGATTCTAATGTTGATTGCTCTCTTAATCCCACTGACAGAAAATCCCACTGGTGCTTTTGGCTTGTCCTTCAACCCATCTCTGCCTCAGTTTCCTAGTAATTAAAGAGGGGGCAACATTAATTGATTGTTTATTATCAGAAAAACTCCTGTGGATCAGTTAGTCAGTATTTACAGAAGCTTTAAAAGCATCATTACTGCTGTGTGATCCCATCAGGAATAAATAGCAGTTTGGAGTTTTAACCTATTGTGAGCTTTTAAGGAATAATATTGGTGAAAATACTGAGTGACTTTTATGTTTTAAGAGCCTGGGGGGTGTGATGAGTGAGTCTTAAGTCTTGAGAAGAGTATCTGTTGCCTGGTCAGGTGCATCGTGTGTTGATACTGAGGTTATTGTTCCTTTCAGATATGTGATACACTGAAATATTTTAAATTGGCTTTACCCGGTCCATTTTATTCCTGCATCAGAAGACAGATGGTATCTGCAAAATAAAGCATCTTTTTCCCTCCCTTACTTTGCTTTCTATCCCATTATCTCAGAAGCTCCCATTTGTGATGCTGTTTTACAGATACATAGAAACCAGGTGCAGAAAACGGGTTTCCAAGGGAGAGAATGGTGTGGGATGTGCTTTTGTAACAACTGGGGAGGGCTGTGGAGCATTCATCGAGGAATGACTTGAAACTCTCCAGGATTTAAAAAAAAAAAAATCAGTAGTTTTCTTCTTTTTTCTTTTTCTTTTTTTTTTTTTTTTTTAAATCCTGGTAATATATTTCACTTTGAAGGCGGGATCCAAATGTTACAACTTCCTAGAACTTCAGTGAGCTGAAACTGTGGTCGGTGCATGGCTCCTCCTTGGTGGAGCAGGCAGCCAAAGTCTTCCATGAAAAACTAGGAAATCCCTTTCCAAGTTGAAGGCAGTGACAGAAGACTTGGCTGGTTTCAGTGCATGGTTGATTAGGAAGAATTGAGAAGATAAAGTACATGAAGTGACCAGTTTGTCACCCTGACTGTGTGAAGGTCCTGCACTGCGGGTTGGATGTCACTGTGCTGTCCCTGCCGTGGTGTAGGGAGGGGAACATGTTGGTTCCTGCACTTTGTGCTCTGGTGACAGGGACGTTTTGGCTTTGCAGGCCTGCGGAAGGTCATGGTCCGGGCCCACCGCCAGGCCTGGTGCTGGCAGGATGAGTGGTACGGGCTCACCATTGAGGACATCCGGCAGCTGGAGAAGGAGGCCCAGCTGATGCTGGCCCGGAAGATGGCCCAGTTCTGTGGTGAGAATGACACAGAGCAGCACAGTGTCAAGGACACTCCTGGGGAGAAGGAGGTGGAGCCCAGCACGGGGTCACCCGCAGACACCGAGGACGCCTCTGCGAACAGTGACGCAGCCTCTGGCAGGTCACTCACCAAGCAGTGGTCCACCTCCTCCAAGTCCTCACGGTCTTCAAAGAGAGGAGGTAAGATGCTGCCAATGACTTGCTCTTCTGAACTCATGGATGTTGGGCTTTTGGGATGTTGGACCATGTCTCCTTGTGGCAGGTGCCTTTGGGACAATGTGTATTAGTCCTACAAGTCCTGTTAGCTCAGAGGCCTTCTCTGCTGGTGCTGCAGGCTCAGTCTTCTGACCTGTTTTGGGTTTGGGAAGGTTTCTAGTTATCCCATAACCGTGACTCAGTGTCACATGGCAGAGTTGTTGCCAATGTCAAAAGCACAGAATCTGTAAAAACACTGTAGAGGAGCAGGCAGGAGCTGGCTGGCAGCACAGAGTTAGTCCTTGTTACCCAGGAGCCACTGGTGGCTTTCTAAGGCCCTTCCATGGTGTTCCCTTCTGGATATCTGCTCATCCTTGGTACCTGTGTCACAGCAGGTACCTGTGCTCCTTGGCCAGGGTTCTGTGCCACCACGTGTCTGTCATTTCAGGAGGGGGGTCTGGCTCCATGGGGCTGCACACAGTGGAACATCTGAATGGGGAGATTAAGGTAGGAACCCCCAAAGGTGTGTGGGAGCTGCTGCCTTCCCCTGGTGATGATGTGCAGTAGCTGTTTGGAGACAAAACCTCTCCCTGGAATTGGGTGGGACTGTGGATCATGTCTGCATTCCCTTTGAAACACCATTCAGGAAGCTTTCAGGATTTTGATGTTAAAGCTCTGCTGTGGATACCCTGGAAGGATTCAGCTTTGAGTCTTGGATTTTGTTATTTTCCTCTCCTTTGGGACTCAGCTCATTTTGCTGTACTTCCCTTCTTTGGACTGTTCTGTACAAAGGGGTGAATCCCCAGTAAGTTACAGTCACGAGGTTCAAACCCTCAGCAATTCCCTCTGTTTAGCCAAGTGCTTCCGGTAGCAGGGAAATAGCAGCTCTCACTGCAAGAGGGAGAAAAAAAAATCATGAGAACCCCAAGGGGCAACATTTCTTCCAGTGATGGTGGAAGGGAACCTCTGGGTGAGTGAAGCTTCTCCATCTATCATATGCACTAAATATTGGGAGTTGAGTCTCCATTTTTATTTCCCACTCCATCACTGATTTCATCGCGGAGTGAATGAGAGACGAGCAGTAGTTCTACCTTGCGATGACTCACTCGAGTGAGCCCCAGGGAAGAACCTACCAGATGCTTCACAAATCACTGCATAAAGATAAAAATGCTGGCTACTTGCCTGCACCAGGATTTTATATTGATGTACCCATCTCCCATTCTGCTCTTTGCACAAACCCCCTCTTCCACTGCTGGCACGTTTGCTGGGAGCTCGAGTTTTCAGACCTCTCAGGGTTTCACTTGAAGGTTTTCACTGGGAGCAAAGCATGAATTTCTTTTCAACGGCAGAATGTCTCAGATTTTACAAGGAAAAGTAATGAAAGAAATTAATTGTGATGTGCTGGGAAGTACGTCACACAGATATTTTAATCCTCCTTCATGCTGGCAGCACATTACCATATGGAAGCAAGGAGGGCTGTCGCGACGCACCGCCACCTCCAGCTGAAAAAAATGCCTTTTTTCCAAAAGATTTTCCTTTCCTCCACCACCTGAGCGAGACCTCTGGTGATGGCAGGACCCTTGTTGCCCTCCCATATGTTATTAAGTTCTCTATTTTTAGCAACTATTATGCGAGTGCCTTGACGTCACTCCAGCGTGAATTAGCTCTGCTCTGCCACCTCCTCTCTGGCTGCTCCCGAGGGGTGGGCGGTGGGGTGCTGGGGGCTGCTGAGCTGCAATTACATGACTCTGCACAGGGTCTCCATCCTCGTTCCATGTGACAGCCGGGTGGGAGATTAGAAGAATTTTACTTATATATTCAACTCTGTTGGAACAATAGCATGAAACGGCTCGTGCGGCTGTCACAGTAACCGGAGCCTTTCAGGCTCTTGTATATGCTAAATGAGGACTTGTCAGTCTCCTCAGGTTGTTGCTGGGTTAGGTGGCTGCTGTGAGTGCTTTGTGTGCTCTGTGTGACAGGCACCAGGGGACAAGCCCTCTCTCCCATCGTTTTCTGGACAGTGCTCCCTTCAGCAGGCGGCTGTTCTGAGACAACTTCAGACGAGAAGAGCTCAGGCTGGATGGTTGCTAAATTATATCTGAAAAAAAAAGAAAAGAAGAAGCCATAATGTGTTTATATTTAGCTCAGCAAACTCTGGAGGGGAAAGTGAAAGGGAGCGGGTAGGTGTGAGAACAGGAGAGCAAACAGCACTAAAAGGACTTTGGGGTTTCTCCTTGCTCGGTCAGGACCACGGCTCTGACAGCTCCCTTTGAAGTAGTCAGATAGCATGTTGTTTAAATCATTCAAGTTTAAAGTTTAAATAGATCTCTAATCCAATTTGTGTGGAAGCAATTTCCTTCCAGAAAACAGATTATTCCTCTCCAGGCTGCTCTGCTGAGCTACCCACCCGAAAGTTAGCGAAGCAGAGGCATGGCTTGTGTGCTGATGAGAGGCACGGAGAGAGCTTCCAATCAGCCTGCTTCCTTCCTAATTGCAAACTTTAAAACCCAGCTGATTTTGCACGTCCTACTAACAATTATAAATAGCTGCCATTCAAAATAGCAGAAGAGTGATCCAAGCAGCTTTGCTTTAATGTAGCATCTTGCTGGCAGGTTCTACCAACAGTAAACAAACAGGATCTGTAAAGCGGTACACTGACATCACACCAGCATCATCGGGGTTTTGTGTTTTTTAATATTGCAGCAGTGAATTTTCTTAGAGAACACATGATTCTTCCTCCAGCAAAGATCATGTTGGGAACTCTCCGTCTTGTCGATGTAGCGTTTCGCATAAAGCTTTTTTGTTTTTTCCAGCAAGTCCCTCGCGCCATAGTATCTCCGAGTGGAGGATGCAGAGCATTGCCAGGGATTCAGATGACAGCTCAGATGATGAATTCTTTGATGCACATGGTATGTGGAGCCTAAATCACCATCGTTTGTTCCCTGAAATGGTGGGGTAAGAGAACGGAAGGCATGAAGGGTGGGGGGTGAGCAGGGAAGGAAGCGAGACTTTTTTGCTTTGAAGTCTTTTCCTTTCTAATCACGACATGCAGCTTCGGTGCAGCTCCTTCCAGCATCACCCAGCAGACTCTTGCATTAATGCAGCACCATTTCAGGTGCAGGCTGAGCTGTTTGAGGGAATCTTGAACAGTCTTAGCCCTAAGGGCTGTATTTTATTTGGTACAAATGAGCGTGTGTGAAATCCAGCAGTACTAACTGGGCTGTGGGTGTGTCCTAATGAATCACTGTGACTGATTATTTTTCTAATTTGTTTTTTAATCAGTAAGAGGTATTATTAATTGTCCTGTCTGGGCCTCAAGAGACCCAAATTTGCCTTTATTAACTCCTTATGCTCCCATTCCAAGAAATACAACAGCGAATGCAGCAAGGTACTTCAGGTGCCAAAATGAATCTGCGTTGATTCCAGAATTCTCAAAATAATTTAATTTTCTGTATTAAGAGAACACCTTTGTATTTTTTTCCTCTGTGCATGTGTATGTGAAGAAGCTTTGTTCCACTGCACTCATTTTATATATTGTACTTAATGCAAATTTAAGCCTGAAGGGCTCTGTCTCTATTGACAACAGATGGACTCTCCTCCCAGCTGGTCTGATGGAAGTGAGAGGTGCAGTATTTGCTGGTGAACTTGGGAAATGCAGTTGTTAGAAGATGACACCCCAGTTTCGCAAAGCAGGATTTTGCTGATGCTCAGCTGAAGTTCAGCCTCTAAAAATCGATAGTATTGGGTTCCAGAGGAGTTGTCCCATGAGTGTTTAGACATGGATGTCCAACTGTGAGGTAGAAAGGGCTGTGTTGGTGTGACCTGCGCAACAGCAGCTGAAATGGCCGGCACATGTGTAAGCTGGGATAAATGTGTGTCTCCTGCCGGGAAAGGGAAGGACCAACTTAAAGTGTCTCTGTTTATTAACTTACATAGCATTTACAACAAGTATGTGAGGGATTTATTGGAGCAATGTGCATAGAAGGGAAGGGGAGTGAGTCATCCGAATGGCACCGTCGCTATCCACGCGCTTTTTGCCTTTTTAATTACTCAGTAATAAAACTGAGATGGGGATGGCTCTGCCTGGGATCCAAGGCCCTGGGGAATCCCTGGCATGCTCCTAACAGGCCTGGGAAGGGGAATTAACAAAAATGAACCTTGTGCACCTCTGTTGCAATACTTGTAGGAGGTTGCTAAGAGTAAAAGCAGCTGCTCTCTTGTGAGTCTCTGTGTACGCACAGTTTGTCCTCTGCAGTTGGCACGGTTGGGTTGAAAAGTCTGCCTAAATCTGGTGGGATTTTGGCTCATGAGTCAAAGTCTTGGTGTGTGTGTGCAGCTGAACAGAGCCCCATCCTCAGGCTTGGTGCCCCCTGGCCCGCAGAGACCCCAGGTCTGTGAGCAGGGATGAGGCTCTGCTTGCAGCTCATCCCACCGGGGTCGGTACCATGGGAACTGGCAGGGCTCAGGATGTGAGTCAACAGCCAGCAGAGTTCCTCAGAAGTGCTTCCCATACACACACACATTTCCTCGCAGTGCAGTGGGCGTAACCTGAGCCCAAGAAGATTCCTTGTCTCCAGCTTCCCACTCACCCTCATTCACTGGTAAAGATAGTGACAAATACAGTAATATCCAATATCTATCCTGTAATAAATGCTAATAATGGGAGTAATATCCCATTCAGGGATCACTTGAGCAGCAGTAAGGGCTGTAATTAGACCTCTCAAGGAATTAAGTTTAATATTTAGATTAAGTTGCTAGAGGAGCTTTGAGTGCAATCGTCCTCTTAATTCTCTGCGAGCATGGGTGTTACAGGCCTGTGCTTTCCACTTGCTCTGGACAGGCAGCTCCACACTCCTGTGTACAGGGAAATTGGGATTTACTCAAATTTTTTCCATGGCTGAAAAAGGAAATGGCATGCTGGTGCAAAATTTCCAGGTTGCTCTCTTTTTATGGTCAAAGTTGAAATAGAAATTCCTAAAAATAATCGAGCTTTGCTTGGGTCTTCACTTAGTGCCCTTCATACAATATTTTTTTAAGCTATTGCTCAGATTTGCTGAAAAGATTAATATATTTTATAATCTTTTTTGGTCCTCATTGTGGGATTCTTCCAGCTAATTATTTTCTTAGTAACTGTACAGCAATAAGAAAGGGGAAATCCTGGTCTGGGACTCTGAAGATTACAGCTTTTTGATCTTCAAGACATTTGTAATTACTGCTGTTACTACATTTATAAATCTTTATTAAATTTACAAGCCCAGAATTTTCAGGAAAGACATACTAAGCACAGAGGTATAAATAAATTAGAAAGCACTTAACCATCGTAGCAGCAAAAGATACATCCTCAATGGGAAAAAAAAATGAGAGAGCTCCCCTTTGTATGTCTCCTCCTTTTAATTACACTTCTAAGAACATCACATTTTTGGGACCTTTATTCTTTATTGACTATAGTTGAACTGAGCCTGGGGATTTGGAAGATACTGAGGTAGGAAGGAAATAAGCAGATCCATGCTCTGTGTCTCCTGTCTTGAGGAAATCAGCCTGGGGAGTTCACACTCCCTTCATTGCTGCTGCCTTTTTCGGCGTTTGATCCTATGAGCAACAGTGATCCTTGTTCCTTCTTCCCCCAGAGAAATCCCACAGCTCTCAAACAGGATCCCAGTGGGAATCCTCGCTTTGTCCTCTCCTGTGCTGGAACATTCTGCCTGCTTTAACCCCATCAGAGAGAGTGGCAAGGCAAAGGCCAACTATGGTACTTTAGATGGTAGCATTAAAAATCCAGATTACTTTTTTCCATGTTTTAAGAGTTTGTTTGTTTAACTCCTGCAACTAAAACATTTTGTTTACTTTTCAAAAGGTATTTTGGTTTCTGTATAACAAAAGCTGGTAAAGTGTATATGGTTTATTTTGACTTAAGCTATCCAAATGTGTATAGATTGCACAGAGTTGTGGGTTTTATTTAAAATTCTGGGTTTTGCTCTTTTCTGTATACATATTTTTGTGTTTGTGACTCTCAAAAAATCCGTTTTTTTAAAGAGGACTTGTCTGACAATGAGGAAATGTTCCCGAAAGAAATAACCAAATGGAGTTCCAACGATCTGATGGATAAAATTGAAACCCCCGAATGCGATGATGTCCAGGGTAATTCTTTTCCAAGTACAAACTGCATGTGCTATTTTACAGTATTTCCAGGCAATTGTCACAGCCTCATTGTGAACAAGGTAAAACTTGTTATCCCCATCTGACAAAGGGAGAAGCTGATACAGAGTATGAAAGTGACTGCCCAGTGCTGCTGGAAAAGATTTGCTCGGTGGGAGCTGGAATAGCTTTTGATTCTCTTTTATTTTCCACATTGGTTTGGCTCCTTTGTGTGACAGCCAGGATTCTCTCATATAATGATGAAATATCTCAGCTCTGTCTCAAATACCTTGAATTTCTCCTGGCTCTTCTTTCCTTTTGCTCCATCCTTTGTTCCTGACTGTATCTGCCTCAGTTTTATTTTCTGCTCATCATTATGAAACGGTGAAAGGAAGCCGTAGCTCCTCAGCCAGAGCAATTCACGGTGGAAGGTGACACTCAGGCTTTTTCTACAAAGTCAGGCTGTGTAGGCACAGATGTAGGAATACATCAGATCTCTACTCCCCAGCATAGTTCAAGGAATTCCTTTTATTTTCCCACAAACCAATCATTTCTGACAGTCGTGCAGGGATTTCCCATTGTTGCCATCCTTAATAAAGCAGCGGTACCAGATCATTGTAATGAGAGAAGAGCTCACTAATGTCCTCAACTCTTACCCAAGTTATGAGAACTTGCTGGAAAATAAATGACCCAGCATTGCCCAGGCTTCTCAGGTGGAAGGAGGGAGAGGATGATTTGATGAAATAATGAAGGAGATGTGAGGCATTGGAACAAGCAGTGTCTTTGTGGAAGAATGTCTTTGCCAAATAACATCTGGCAGCGCTGACATTTTTACACCTCTGTGCTTCCAGGTGACTTGTACCAGGAGACATCAGCAGAGTACCACGTTGGCTCCAGCGTGGAGAGGCTCAGCATCATTGAGGTGAGTGCTTTGGCTCCTTCTAATGAGATCCTTTGTTGCTGGAATGTCTCTGTGTGGGATAAATGGGTCTCTTTGCTGTGAGCAGTGTCTTGTCTCCATGTGCTGCTGAGCCCCAGTAACATCTCTGTGTGTCCTTCTGTAATTCAGATTTAAGGGAGTTTTCACCCATCTTTTGAACATCATACAGAAAACACTGTGTAGTCTGCAGGCAGCATCAGGTGTCCAGCTGGAAAAAACTGGTAATCCTGTGGGGATCAGAGCAGCTCGAGGCTGGGTAGAGCTATCCTGCAATGCCAGATGAGCAAGTGTGGGAGTGGGAGAACACATTCCTGCAGCACCAGAGTGCAAAGGACAGCACTCAGCTGCAGCCCACAGCATGGAGCTGCTCAGGGTCTTGTTTGGAAACCAGTTATAGTGTCAGTACTCTGGGAAAAATAATAAATAAGTCACAGCACACTGACCCAGCCCAGCTTTCTAGACTTCTGCAGTTCAGAGTCCTGGTGAGACAGCCTGGGCTGGCTGTTCTCATCCTGCCCTTCAGCAGCTGCCTGTCTGTGCTGCAGACGTGCTGCAGCTGCTTTGCAGAGTGCCTACGTTGTGTCTGAGTGGTCCATCAAAGATCATGAGTTTTGGAATTACTGTTTGTGCCAGGCTCTAAGTTTGTTGTGGTTTGGCTTTTCCATAATAGACTGAGAGCTCAAGGGCCATGAGGAGAGTGGGTGTCTGGGAGCAAAACAGCTCTGGCCACCTCAAAATAAGCAAGTCACAGCCCTAAGATTTCTCTTGGAGCTCAAGATGGTGTGGGAAACTTGTCTTCCTTGGAGGGCTGTGCAAACTCAACCCCCTCCTGTTTCTGCCTTCATTTTAGAAAACGAACAGACTTCAAAGCAAGATGAAAAAGACAGTTATTTGTAGTTGTTCACAAGCTGTCTGCTAAAATAGTATGAAATTCCTGTGCCACCAATTGCAGTGATTTTCAGGTTAAAAACTTCCCTCTCCTGAAAGTGGTTCTGGATTTAGGTCTTTTAAGAGGCTGCAGATCTTACAAGGAAGTTCTAAGTAGTTACCACCACCCTTAAACTAATCAGCAGTTCCCCACTTCTTTCAGAGCAGAGGGTAATGAACTGAAAGGTGCCTCCAAATCACTGCTGATAAACTTCTGCATGACCTGAGCTTGGTGACTCATGTTGTTCTCCAAATGAACACTTAGAACACTTGTCTGGAAGCAGAAGAGGTGCTGAGACGCTTTGAGGGCTCCTCCTGTGCCTCCACCTAGGGAAAGGTTCACTGTGCAGGTGCTAAAACTGGAGTCAGAGAAGGTTTAAAGAGCAGGCATGAGTACAGTGGAATGGTGCTAAATAATTCAAGGTCATTCTTATGCAGGAGGTCTGGAAAAATCGTTATTACAGACTTGGATGAGAATTTTAGTACTTCTGGTGGGCTGTGTAGTAAGACAAGCTTTAACATTATCTGGCAAAAATGTGATCTGGTTGTTAGGCTGCTAATGTGTGCCTGGGCATGCTTTCCTCCCACCAGCAGGTCTGTCAGGGACTCAGTCACTGCTCAAAGGACAACAGGTGACTGAAGATGCTGGAATTAGAACAATTTGCCAAATGGAAAACACTGCTGACCTCCACCCTTTCCTTTCCCTCTCACTGGCAGCAGGGAGTTGCTCAGGATGTTCTCAGATGTTGTCTCTGCTAGCACAGGAGTAAGGTACAGAAGGGTTTGCACAGATCTCACAGGTGTGGGATGGAAGATTTAAGTCCATGTGGGAGCTGTAAACACAGAAAAACCTGGTAGCAAATAGATATTAAAAATAGTTACTGCTCTGTTGTGTTACAATTTGTGCACGTGGATGCTCTTGTACCTGCCTGGGGCATCAGGACTGGGTTTACAGCCCTCCTGATAAGGATACAGTTCCCTCCTTCCCCCAGATTACAGCCTGTCTGTTTAGGCAAAGAATTGGTTCAACACAATAAGCAAATCACCTGGACAGCCAAATTAAAATCCCTCACTGTGTTCATGCAGCAATCTCCAAGCCACATGCTGATCATTCCTTGGGTTATGGGGTCCTGAACTTTTTTTCTTTTCAGTTCCTCTCTTGCAACAGTTTAAGCAAATCTGAAGTCTTATTTATAACTTTTGTGTTAGGCAAACATGCAATGACTGATCTTCCCACAACTTCTCAGTAACTTGCCACTTGTGACCTGTTTTGATCTCATTTCTTAATTTTGCTGAATGTGTTTCACTGCCAACTGCTGCAGCTGAGCTCAGCACCCCACAAAAAGCAACACCCGTCTCTTGTTTCTGTATTTTTCCACCTTAATATACACAAGGATGTCTTTACTGCTGCCATGTTTTACCTGGATACAATTTTATGCAGGTTTTTTTTTTTGTTGCTTGTTTGACTTTTAGCATTCCTTCTGCTCCTGTCAAGTCAGACTGAGGCTGTGTGTGCATTTGTGCATGCACAATAAGAGACCTGGAAAGAGTACTCAGGTTCTCAGCATTGTATTGTGTATTTAATGCCTTTGCCATAAATTAAGCACAAGTCACACCCCTTTGAAAAAATTATTGTTTCTGTGTGCTCTCTTCCATCCCCACTAGGATGAATCAGTGCAGCCATTAATGCAGCCAAGTAAAATCCATGTCCTCCTCTTGGTCCTCCACGGAGGGAACATCCTGGACTCAGGAAGTGGTGACCAGAGCTCCAAGCAAGGGGATGTCAACACCATCACGACCGTGTTTGACACGGTGATGAGGGTGCATTACCCAGCTGCTCTGGGACACATTGCCATCAAACTTGTCCCTTGCCCAGCCATCTGCTCTGAAGCGTTTTCCCTGGTGTCCAGGTAAGTCGATGCTATTTTATCGTGGAGTGGAGGTTTTTGGGGGGTTTGTTTTGTTTTGGTTGTTTCCCTGAGATGTTCTGCATGTAGCATTGAGAGCTCTGACCATGCTTTGGGAATGCATTTATTAATGTACCAGCCAGACATTCAATCTTGATTTCATACTTAGCTGCAGTGAATACAGTAATCATGCAGCACAAGTTCTGAGATTGATTTATTCTAATTAATCCAATAAATACTAGGGATTTAATTCCTTGTCTGGGGGTTGTTCTGTCACTGTAAGTATGTTGTCCTTGAAGATTTATGTTTGATGGGAGGGAAAGATTTATTAAGCTCTCACCCATTCACAGAGGAATAAATGGCCTTCCTGACTTGAGGCTTTTTTTTATGAACCACAACACTTGACTGTACTGCCTGCAAGTTGTTTTCCCCATATTCCCACTGTCTCTTGCCCTCTCCAGCCTCAGCCCATACAGTTACGACGAGGGTTGCCTGTCCAACAGCCAGGATCACATTCCCCTCGCTGCGCTCCCCCTGCTCGCCACATCCTCCCCACAGTACCAAGAAGCCGTGGCCACTGTCATTGTCAGAGCCAACCAGGCCTACAGTGAGTTCATCAAATCCCAGGAGGGCACCTCCTTCAACGGCCAGGTGAGCCAGGGGCTGCTCAGGCCACAGCCACGGGAAGAACGAGTGAAGCAATTTCCTTGTGAAATTCTCTTTGCCTTAAATCTCTCAGGAGGGAGGGAAACATGACAGTGTTGGGCTGCAGTAAGGATGTGTTGTGCTTTCCATTTCTTTCTTTCTGAGAGGGAGATTATTGCTTGTGCTCTGCCCTGAACCTTTGGGATTTGAAGCAAAGTCTGAGCTTGTGTTCAGAAATGAAGCTCCAAAGCTGTGAAGTTAATCAGGTTTCAGCGTGACACACCTTGCCCGAGCAGGAAAGCTGCCTTTGTTACTAAACATGATCTTGTCCCCGTTGCAAACCAAGGCTGCTTAAGCATTCCTGGCTTTAGAGGACCTTCAGCAGCTCATGCTGGAGCTGTCACACCCATGGGTTTATTTTTTGAGGGCCTCACACCTCTGAGCAAAGTGACTCCTGGGCCCCACAAGGGCAGAGACATTGGAGGAGCTGTCACACTGCACTGCTGTCATGTGGTTTATCCACCCTGAGCTTCTTCCCAGCCAGCCCTCTCCTGCCCAGGGATCCTGGTGCTTTACTGTGCCTGTCTGCTCATTCCCCTGGAGGCAGGACACTGTTATCCCCTCGGGATACAAACGGGCAGAAGCTTCCCTGAGGTAGCACAGGCAGCTGGCAAGGGGGATCCAGCTTGGTTTCTGGAGTCAGCACCAGGATCAGGGCTCTGTGTGCTGTCCTGTCACTCCAGTTGGCTGGTGGGGACAGGCAGGACACCTGAGCTGAGTGAGAGAATGGGAGTCTGCAGGCAGTGATGGAGGCACTGGGCATCCTGTTACTCCAGCTTGTCCAGCTGTAATCCAGCGCTCTATCCAACTGCTAGTTCTGAACTGAAGTCAAGGGGCTTTTTAAATTTCCTTTTTGTTCATCCTCCCTGTCTTTCTCTGCATCTGTTTCCTGTCTCAGGTCTGCTTGGTAGGGGATTGTGTTGGAGGGATCCTGGCATTTGATGCCTTATGCTACAGCAATCAGACTGTGTCCGAGAGCCAGAACAGCAGTCGGCGAGGGAGCGTTGTGAGTGTCCAGGTAATGCTGGCTCCCACTTCCCCCACACACCCTGTTTGTAGTAGGGATCTCCTGAAACAACAAAGACTCTGTTCCTCATCAATGGCAGACATGTCTTAAGGTGCATATGGGTGTCAGTTTGGGTGTGTTTGCTCTAAACAGGGATGTTTCACCCTCTGGTGTGAAGCATCACCCACACTTTAGGGAGTGATTGGGCCTGAGATTCTGTATCGGCCTCTACTGGATCTTGGGGTAAATGGGGAAAGGAGGATAGGAAGGAGGTGTTACAATGTGGGTGTATTCTTAATTCAGCTAAATCCATACATTTGAAATCACAGGATACCGACCTTCTGTCTCCTGGAATAACGGTGAACAACAGCCACTGTTCCAGTGGCTCTAATCTGGAAGCCAGCAGACACCTCAGCAGGAGCAACATCGATATTCCTCGTAGCAATGGAGAAGATCCAAAGAAGCAGCTGCCACGAAAAAGGAGTGATTCATCCACCTATGAGCTGGACACAATAAAGCAGCATCAAGCCTTTCTTTCAAGGTAAGATTTAAGATTTGGAAGAAACAGATCCAGCAGTGTCCTGGAGCTAAGGGTGGTGTAGCTGTGGAACCTGAGTGTTGCTTTGTCAGCCTGCGATAAGCAAGGTGGAGGAAAACAATTTAGATTAGAGGGTTATCGATTTCAGTGTGTTGTATATGCAAAAAAAAAAAAAAATTAACAGCTTTCTTGCTGAGTGGCACTGGGAGAATCCAGCTTCTCTACTGCATCAATGTTGCAGTGGCAGGAAGCCCTTTGAGCTGTTGTGTGACAGCCAAGGCAGTCAGGAACTGCTGGTCTGCTCTGCTCCAAGTGTGGGATGGAGGTCAGAAAGCAAATGGAGAAATTGTCTGAGGGAACTGAGCAAAGCAGAACTGGGAACCCAGCGTTGTATTAATTTTAAAGCATCATTGAAACCTGATTTTGAGTTATTCTGTCCCCTTCTGGGGCTGCTTCATTGCACCAAGGACATGTTCCAAATTTGTTACTCACTGTTGAAACCCCCAATATCACATTTTTAAGCTTTTTCATATGGGCATTCAGAGATGTGTCTGTTAACATAACCCAAGGAATTTTCACAGCAGTCTGTCCATGGCCACTGGTCATTTAGGGATTATTTCTGTAAACCCAGAGGATTTTTCTGACTGAATCTTCTTATTCAGCTTCTGGAACTGGGCAGCCCAGACCTTTTTCTCATGCAGGCCTGGAGGAACTGCAATAAATATGCTCTTAATCCCTCTTCTCTCATGTCCCAGGAACCAGGGAGCAGTGTCCCCCACAGCAAACCTCACTATCTGCATTGCAGCTGTGTCCAAGGCTGCTCCTTTTGCCCTGTGCTGAGCTGAAGGCTTCCCCTGCATTTCTCCCCCTCCATCACTACTTGGAGTCATTGTTTTAGCACAGGGATTTGTGTTGTCTTGCCGTGTCAGGGCTCTTTTGTAAATGATTTATGGGAGAGGGAAGGTATCGAAGTGAATGTTGTCGGTGGACAGAGATAGGATATTCAGAAAGACAGCTGCATTTACAAAATCCACAATAAGGTTCTTGGCTATTTCCAGCAGGTTAATAAAAAGCAATCAGGCTCTTGTTCCTGCCTCCTCAAAACAGTCTCCTGTATTACAGGGAAAATATGAGTTGTGCAAAAATGTGCTGATTCTCCTCCTTGTTACTGACCTCAGGGGCACAGACTCAGTTAAGGAAATCAGGCTGGCATCTTGATGCATTTTTACACCTATTTTAGAATAAGTGCTGGGCCTGATGTGGATAATGGATTGCTCATTTTGTTGTTCCAAATAGCTTTTTGCTGGTCCTTCCTGTTCCATCTCTGAAGGGCTCTGCCTACACCCAACATGCAGCACTTGTGAATCCCTGGCAAGAGCTGTCAGGATTCAGTGGGGTGACAGATTGGTGCATCTTTACTTCTTAAGAGTTTTATGTGTTTAGACCTTGGGCTACAAGTTAATCTCTTCCCAGAACTCAAGACCAGGATTCCCTCAGGAAAGAAGGGGCAAGTTGAAGCTGAAGCAGGAGCTCTCTGAGTGTCTCTCACTCATCTCTGGTGCAGGGAGGCTGGGGAGCAGGGATTCACCTCATCCCTGGTGCAGGGGGATTCACTTGTCCCCTCCTGCATGTCAGCAGGACGTTGCTCCCACGCCCATCCCTGGACTTTGTTCTCCCAGCCAGCACCAGCAGAATGCCCTGTTGGCCTCTGCCATCAAGGAATGATTTTTCCATGCAAAAACCAAGCCCTGGTGTGACGTGGCTTCGAGCAGGAGATTGGCAGAACAGAGCCAAGTTTGCCTCCAGGGCTCGGCAGACGGGCAGCCTGGCACACAGGGACCTTTCTGTCCGTGCCCACTGCAGATTTCAGCCTGTGCCAAAGACACTCATTTTTATTCATGTATCAGACCTACCCACTTCTCTGGGATAATGCCCAGCAAGCCAGAGCAGCATCTGGAGATTACAATCACACATTTATTTTTAAATTCAGTCCTTCTGCACAACTACATTATTTCTGGCTGTGCCGTACTTGCATTATTGTAAATGAGTTGATTTGCTTCTGAAATCCATAAGCTCTTGTTTAATTAATGCACACAGTACATCTGCTGCTCTTTAAAGGGAGAACAGGGCACTGTAGGTTGCTTGGAGCATGACAAATCCAGAGTTCCCCTTGGCTCTCGTTTCTTTTGATGGCTGCAAAGACGATACCAAGTTCCTGGCAAAAGGAGTGAAGATGCCCCAATTGTTCTGTGCTGTGCCTGCTCTGCTTCTTCCCTTCCCCACGAAGAGATGCTGTGGGAAGCTGCATGGAATACACCAAACACCCCCTGCACCCATCCTGCCATCAGGATATCTTTTCCTCTGGTGCCTTTGTTGGAATCCCGTCGATGTCACCCTGCCTTTGGCGAAACTGAGCGCGTTCTAAATGACTTTGTATTCCTCACACACAGCAAACTCTGCGTTGCATCTTATTAGCTAAAGCAATTGTAGCTCCTTGTTCTCAGAGCTGTTCCAGGGCTGTGCAGCTCCGCACTCTGATCTCAGACAGGCTCGTTTGCATCACAGAAGCAGGAACAGGCTCGTTGTAGCTGTCACTGTAACCTCCCGTTCCTCCCGCTTTTGACACCACTGTTTTGACTCCCCGTGATGTGTGTGTGTCTGGCATAAGTAACTCATCATTCCCTGGCTGGGAAGCGGGAGAGCAGAGCCGTGCATGTGCGCAGCTCCGGAGGGAACACGACAGCGCAGCGGGAGCAGGCGGAGGCTCAGCATCCTTTGGGAATGGTGTTCAGCACAGGAGCTGTCTCTGCCATGATGCATTCGTTATTTGCCGTGGCAGGAAAGCAAAGTCTGCGTGAAACCCGCTTTTCTTCCCCAAAAGTGGGAGCGTTTGCAGCTGCTCCTGAGCTGTGGCTGTGTCTGAGGGGCCTGGGAGCAGCTGCTCTGGTGCTGAGGATGGGGGGAGCAGCCCTGTTTTGGGGTCTCAGCAGTGCTGCGCTGGCACTGCCCTCAGAAGTGGCCTTGATGAGCCAGAGCTGTTGCACATGAGGATGTGGCAAGTACTGGTCACCACCTGGGGTTTTGTTTTGGGGCCACAGAGCCAGCAGGAGACTGTTGGATTTGCATTGTCCCCGACTCCAGGGCACTAAACTCTTTATCCAACCCAGCTCTTATGGTATCCATTTCTCCTACATGATTTATAGAACCTCTCCTGGTGCTTTTTAAAGTGTTTGCAAACACCCTCTTAAGGCACTGCTGGTACTGCCTTCAACCCTCTGCTTCTAATTATAATGAGATATCCCACCACAGCTGCCACTGGAATCTGCACAAGGTGGAGAGCAGGAAAGGAAAGGAATTTGCAGTTTCATGCTTTTGGGTGGGAATAGAAGCATCTCAGAAATCCTTGTGTGAACCAGGTGATCAGTGTTACACATCTGTCATTTCACTTTCTCAGATCTAGACTGCAAAGAAGCAACTCTCCCTAACGTGGGGGTGGATTCCCAGGATTTTCACCTGAGCATTTCTGCTGCTTCTTCTTCAGTGTCCCAGGAAAATATGAATTTAAATCTCTATGTTAAACCTGTGCATTGCCCAGCCCAACAACACAGAGGCGGAATTTTGCAAACAGATTTGACACCTGAGAGGGGGAGGAAAAGCTGGACATGTTCTATATAGTAGCAGCAACCACGGTTTTGACTCCTTAAAGAAAAAACATTTTGAGGAGATGATGTGTAAATGAGCTCACCTGAAGCTTGGATTTGTGCATTTAAATGATGCCAGTGCGGTGGGGTCACTGTGGGTTGATTAGCACAATTCCTGCACTGAAAAGATAGAAATTATAACCACTGTCAATCACTAATCCAGGCTTTAATTATGAAAACACAGTGAGACTAAAATTCAGACTTCATTTTCTGTTCTTGTCCCAGTTTACATTCTAGTGTCCTGAGAAATGACCCCACATCCAGGCGATCCAGCAGCTCCACAATGTTGGATGGAGGAAATATTGGGAAATTTGACTTTGAGATCACCGACTTCTTCCTCTTTGGTTCTCCCTTGGGTCTGGTGCTTGCACTGAGGAAAACTGTAATTCCAGCTCTTGACAGTAAGTCCTGGTGCAAACTGCTCCCTTGGAGGGTGGTGTAAGCACCTCCTGCTGCACTTGAGGAGTCTGGTTAAACCCAAACATTTCTGTATGATATTTATTGTGCCATAAAGAAGCAGATCTCCGTGTGCTCCACGCACCACCGATTATACCATTTCCAAAGAGGGAAGGTGCTGGGCAATTCTTGAATCTGTAAACGTTGTAATGAATTGTTTCAGTTGACTGAACCAGGAGATGATAAATCTTCTGCAATTTTGTAACCTGACAGTTGTCCTTTTCAGAGACAAACATTTAGAGTATTCTAACAAGTAATATTTTGATACTTGAGGGATTTTTTTTTTCTTTGTCTTTTTAGTCTTTCAGCTCAGACCAGCTTGTCAGCAGGTCTATAACCTGTTCCACCCTGCAGACCCATCTGCTTCACGCCTCGAGCCTCTTTTGGAGAGGAAGTTTTACCTTTTACCCCCCTTCAATATCCCCCGGTACCAGAGATTCCCACTGGGCGATGGCAACTCTGCTGTTTTGGGTAAGTCCTCTGGATCCACATTAGCTGTTTAAAGGGTTACAGCCACATTTTACATGAAGTTATCAACGCAGTTGGAAATGGTGAGAAAGAAAACTGGCCCTGTAGCATTAGCCTTGTTCCTGATTTACCAGAAAAAGAATTTTTTTCCAGTGAAATAAGTGCCTTGTGTGCTGTGTGCCCTCTGTTTGTCACACAAGGGCCTCCAGCTGCTGAGGGTCATGAGGTGGTGACCTCTCTGTCAAGGCCTCTGTTTTACACCCAGACTGGTGCTTGTGATTGAGAGTGAATGAAATACAATGGAGTTGGCAGAATTTAGGACTTGGAGGGCCAGAGAAGACTGGAGGAAGCAGAGTCTACAGTGAGATGATGAGATGATTTACTTGTTTGCATCCCATTTGTTTAATATTTGAGTCATGCAGGACTAAATGAAAAAGAAAAGTATATCTAGAGCTGAATAATTCTGGTGATCCTCTGCATCATTTTAAAGTTGAAAATTTAAAGAAGTGGCCTTCTACATGTATCAGTGTCTTCCAGTATTGTAATTGCTCAATCCAGAGGTCTGATTTGTTAAATGGGCACAAATTAAACCCCATGTTTAATGAAGTGAATAAAATGCTTTCTGCAGGCCCCACTCACTTGTCAAATTTAGCCAAGATCTTGCTGCAACACTTTTTAAAAATGGATCCACCCACAACTGCATTTGTACCCAGGCCAGTTACAACAGCTCAGGGAATCTATAGCAACTTGAAGAGCAATTTGCTTTTTGGGTGTATTCTAGGTATCAGCTGCAAGGGGCTTATTACACAAAAATTACAGCTAAACATCTTACCTTCTTTCTCTGAAATATATTCCAAAGCCTCTGTTCTCACTGAACCCAGAGGTAGAGGTTCCATTGACACTAAACCTGTGTTCTGGTTGTCATTCTGGACAGCAGCAGGAATATTAGAGCCTCCCTGGACCTCTGAGTTGGCTGTGTTTGGAGAGACACTTGCTATGCAGTGAGGTTAAACACCAATTAGCTCTCCTATGAGAAGGGCAGAGTGATTGCAAAACCTCCAGGTCTGAGCCTTGTTATTTTAAGAGATACTGCTCTGCCTTGATGAATAAAATGGACAAAAACCAGCTTTGAATTCTCTTTTCCTGTAAGACAAAGTCCCTTCATTTGCTTATCAGAAAATAACAGGCCATTCCTTTCATTAGGGTCCCTGTTGTGATGGACACATTACCCAGAAGGACTAACCATGATTCACCAAGCTGCTCCTGAAGTTAGTGTTCACTGGAGGGCTCTCCACAAAAGTTAATTGCCGCTATAATTAAGCTGTATGTTTTGCTGATCATGTAAAATTCAGGTGCTCAGTTATAATTGGTTTTGTACAAAGCCTTGTGTAACATTGCTTGTGCACATCTCCTCATGCAGGTAGCTTTTTTTGGGAGTCCACAATTCAGAAAGCCTCTTGGGCTGTTTTTTCCCCCCATTTTCCCATCTGTACTAAATGCTGGTCCCTGTTTCATTTCAATGAACTTGCAGAGTAAAATCAAACTCACATCCCTGCTTACTCCTGTGCTTTGCACTGTGTAGGCTGTGAGTCTGATTCTTCCCTTACAGCATATTTTTTTCCACTCATAGTAAAAAAAGAGTTCTCTGGATCTGTTGTGTATTTATGGATTTGGCTTAGAAGGGGGTGAAGGTGCCTCCCTTTTGTTGTTGAAATGCCATCGTTGTGTTCTCCTCTGCTCCCAGTTAATCTCTGATGTTGGTCTGTTTGGAAATCACCCCTGTTTTGTTTCTTTTACTCTATTTGAAGGTTGTCTGTTCATTGAAGACTCATAATTAAGTGCTGGGGTGTAACTGTTTGTATGTTTAACACTTTGTGGCCGCATGTCTGTTGTTCTTTGTCCTTCTGTTATGTTTTTTTTTTCCCCATCTGCTTCTAGTTGAGACAATCCAGAACAATCCCATCCTCCTCATGGAAAGTAGCCCTCTGGGTGCTCTCCAGCACCAGGACAGCTTCATGGAAACAAGTATCCCCGTTCCCGTACTGAATTGGCAAGATGTTTCCAATAAAAGTGCTGGTTGTGCTGAGTGTGTGTAATCTACACTTCCGTATTGTCTGTGGTGTTGGGTTCTTGGGGTCCTTTTTTGGAGATCACACTGTTGCCTCCTGGAGTTGAAATCTTGGTGCTGTGTCTCAGGCTGTGCCACACAAAACAACCTCTGGGGATCACACCTGGCTCTGGGAGAGCCACTGTGGAAAAAGGGCTTGGGGTTGGAAACTCTGTCCCCTTCCGGTGTTGATGCTGGGAAGGAGCTGCTGCCATGCACGGACTGGTTTGCTCCTTGCTGCTGGAGAGAGGCTGTGGCAGAGACCTGGTGGTGCTGCTCGTGTGGCACTCACCAAGGGCAGGATTCACCAAGGGTGTCCTGCAGTGTGCAGCTCCCCAGCAGCCACAAATCACCGTGCCCAGAAGTCCAGTTGATGTCCATGTCAGACCAGTTTTTGTCCCTTTGAGCATTTCACGTTTGGACACTTATTGTGGCTCTGCTGAACACAGCACTGACGCTTTCAGACCCCAGGGTGGCTCTGCGTGTTGGTTAATTTAAATTAATTTCTTGTCTCCTGCCTTAAAAGCAAAGTTTGATGCATTTGTTTTGCCTCATTTTCCATCATCAATGCTGCATGGCCTCATTTATTCTGATTGTGGCTGGTGCTACATCTGCAATTTTGATGAGATTTGCCTTTGTTTTGGTTTTTTTCCTTCCCTGCGTGTCTCACTTGCCCATTCTCATTCCTTTCTCAGTGTTTTGCATTGAGAGCTGGGTTCTGCTGCCCTGTTTGTCTTTAACAAGCTGACCCTCACTGTCCCTGAGCAGTTTGGGCTGTTATGTGCTCATACAGGACGGCAACACTGCCGAGTTTTCCGGGTGGTCTCTCCCTCTGTCCCCTGGAGGTGGAGAGGATTTTTGGGTGTGCAGTTGCCCTGTTGGCTGTGCTGTGAGGTTCTGTGATAAAGCAGAGGGAAAGGATTTGGTACAATTAATTAATCGCTTTGGAGGTCCCTGATGAAATGCCATTTCACTGCGAGCTGACACTTCCTGTGCTCAGGACAGAGCTTGTAGAGCCATCCCTTGCCCATGGCAGGGGATGGAATTAGATGGTCTTTAAGGTGCCTTCCAACCCAAACCCTTACAGCATTCTACGATTCTCTGCTTTTTACATTGTGGGACAAGAGCACAGTGTGTCCAAGCAGTTCTTGATGTGAGTGTAGCAAGTGCTGAATCGGCCACTGGACTGCAGGGGATTTCCAAAATCACCAAAACTTGTGGACAGCAGAAATGTGTTTCTCTTTCTCTCAGGGCAGTGGCTGCAGAGTGCCCAGCACTGACAGGTGACTCCAGTGCAAGCAGGGCCTGGCCTGTGCTGAGCAGCTGCCTGGCTTTTCTATGGTTTTTAATATTCTTGTTTTTATTGAACTGTACATACTTTTTGTTTGCTTTCAGTATTTCCCACTTTGGTGCAATAGCTCAGTCTCTAAATAGCACATATCAAAATCTATCATTCAGGTACCCCAAGGACTTACCTGAGAGGATGGCTCAGGGATGTTCTCTTACAAGATCATTGATAAATGAGTCCAAAAAGAAAGAGCACAGCACCAAAATGAGTATTAAATATTCATAGGTATTCCAAAACGAAAAATGTGATTTGGCTTCCCATGTCCACTCCCCTGGAAGCGCAATTAAACCTTGGGCCATGGCATGGGCTGGGCCATGATGTGGTTCCAGCAGCAGCAGGGGCTTTGCTGGGAGGGTGCTTGGGGCATTGCTCCAGCCAAGCTCCTCTTCCTCGCCCTGAGTCAGCCCTGAGTGACAGTGCCAAGTGCAGTAAACAAGGGCACCTCTGTCCTTGCTGAGTGACCCAGGAGCAGCTAATCTTGATACAGCTCCTGCTGCTGGACCTTCTGGCTTCACTCTGGCCTCCCCTTGGCTGTCAGGACCTGAGCTGTGGCTGGGGATGCTCCTCTGGAGTGCAGGAGGCTTCCCATAGCTCCAGTTAGGAACACCTGGCTGTCTGTGCCAGTGTGGCAGCATCTGTGACATCCCACCCTGGTCACCAAAATCCCCAAGAAAGCCCCTTTGGTGTCAGAGTTGCTGCACAAGAGACATGATGCGGAGAATACACAAATTCAGGAAACATGTTGTTAGGTTTGTGGGTTTTTTCTGCGAGTCAGGTCTCAGGATTTTCTTTGCAAGTTGCTGTCACTGCAGCTTTGGTGTGGAGGAAGCTTTTCTGAGTGGGTTGTAATGCATAAAACAGATTTTTCTCCACATTTCCCACCCTGCCTTTTCCTGGCCTTGATTTTTCTTAGAAACTGCCCTTTCTCAGGGACAGAGGGTGTGTAGCCTGGGGAAAGGGAGAAGCACAAGAGCAACCTGAGTGGGCAGGAGCAGGGGAGCGCTGCTGTCGGGTGGCACCTTGTCCCCTGCAGAGCAGATTCCTGCCACCAACGCAGGCAGTGCTGAACTGAACGGTTCAGTAATGCTGAAACGCATCAGGTTTTAGCAGGAGTGGGAATTGTTCCTCTGGTGACACCAGGATGGGGCTGGAAGGGCTGCTGAGGTTGGGTGCTTTTGTTGCAAACTCATTATATTCCAAAATCCCTGGTCAGGCCCAGGAAAACAAAATTGGCTAAAAAAGAGCATGCCTAAAATCTCACTGTTTCTTCCTTTATTCACTCTCTGGGCTCTCAGAAAGGAGCTGAAGTTCAGGCAGAGCTAAGTGAAGATGGACTAATGGAGTCAAAACAAATCAAAGTCCCGGCAAAGGGAATGAGACCCTTGAGATCTTTGTGGGGCTCAGTGCAGCTCCTGTTTTCCTCTTGGACTGCCTCTTCTTGCTCACGATGGTGTTTGTGCAGTCAGAAAACAGCACTGGCCTGGTGGGACCGGCCGTGTTGTGGATCCTGGTCACAGCCCTGACAGCCAGCAGCTCGGGGCAAGCTGGAAAGAGGGGGAAAGTGCTGCGAAAGTGATGCTGCTAATGGACTTTGAGGCACAACGTGGGCTGTGTGTGCAGCTCATCATCAGGTCAGGCTCCCGCTAAGGCTCAGATCTCACAGTCCACAAAGCTTTTACACAGAGCAGCTTGTGGCCTGATTTTCCCTGCAGAGAACAGAACTCTCTTACTGACACTTAGCCACACATTTTCTGCTTCGTACATTCCCTCTCCCTCAGCTGCAGCAGGATTTGTGTGGGCACAGACGCCGCTGCTGCGAACTGAGGGATTGGAGGGAGAAAATCAGTAGCCTCAAGCAAGAAAAGATTGGTATTAAAATAAACCAGTTGCTAAAACAACGCCCTGTGTCAGCCATGTGCTGGGATTAAATCCAGGGATATGTAAACAGGCTGGAATAGGTGGAGGATGTCAATGTGTGGGAGTAATGTGCTCACATTCCTTGGGGTATCTCCTGTCTGATACCTGGGAATAAATTCAGGTGCTGCTCCTCAAGTGCATCAGGGATGGGCAACTTTAAAAACCATTGTGAATTGCTTTGCTTTTGCATGTTACTGCCACACTGGTGCTGCCTGCTGTGAGCACCAGGTGTTGGCATTACAAACCTCTGCCCTGCAGGAGCTTGGGATATCCCACTTAATTCAGCCTCATAGCATCCACACAGGGGTGGATGCTCTTGGCACTGTTCTAGAGAGAAAACTGAAATGCAGGGATTTTAGTGTGACTTTCAGCATCCCTCATTTTGCTGCTTCTGAGCATTTGAGGTCCTTTTTCTTCCCATCCATATATAAGATTTGTGTGAGCATGAATTTAAACCCTCCTTTCTGTATTTATGCACTAAAGGGTTTGGCCTAACTCGGTAAAACCTCAGGTTGGGATTTAAAAATCCAGACCTGCATGTTGTACCAAAAAAGCTCAGTTTTCATAGAGCCTGAGTGCTCCCTGATCTGCTGACTCTGATGGGAGATACAAGTGCTCAACACCAGACTCCCTTCAGTAGCCTTTTCTCCAGATTGATGAGTGTTGGCTGTATCCTTCAGCAGTAAAATACAAGTCCAAATTTAGTCCCTGCCAGGCATGAAGATGTTTTCTTGCTTTTTGAGTTTTAATAATGCTTCTATCTTGGAGACATTCATTTAAATTTAAATATCTCAAGAAAACAAACATCCCTTTCTAAGGTTGTTTTTTTGTTGTTTTCCTTACCTTGGTTATTTTGTCTTGATGTGAATATATAAAATTGTGTATATCCACATCTGTATGTATGACACATGCTTGTTATTGATGCTTGAATAAGTCTGCGGGGGTTTTTCTTTGGATCTGGTTTTTGAGCTACTTACTTTGCTTCTCTCAATCAAAGACTGCTCCTCCAGCCACATGTCTCTGCCTGCTGTGCTGTTTGCTTTCTTTTCAAACCAGAGCTCCAATGAAATGTGGGGTGTTTCTGTTTCATTCCAATCGGCTCTGAAAGGTTTTTGCACCTACCAGCTTTGTTTGCCTCCTTCCTCCCCACCCCGAGTTCATCTTGCCCAGCCTCTGTCTGTTGGTCTAATATTTTGATTTCCCTGTTTCAACTTTGTAGCAGATGTTGTTCAGTCTCATGGTGCCGTCTTCATGGAAAACGCGTCCCTGTCCACCCCCATTTCAGCCCCTCAGTTCAGGGGCTTCCGGAGAGCCAGTGAGATCAGCATTGCCAGCCAGGTCTCAGGAATGGCAGACAGTTACACTGCTTCCAACATAGCCAACAGTAAGTGCTGCACCCCTCCGAGGCTCCGCTCTCACACCACGCTCCGGGCCGAGCAGCTTCTGTCCGTCCGTCTGTCCGGGGGGTGCTTCCCGTTCATAACCAAAAGCTTGGAATTATTCTCCCTTTGCACACTCAGTGCCATGGGTTATCACATCCCCTGGAAGAACAGGTGATGTATTTGCTGGCCACGCAGGGACCACGGCTGTGTTATGCATGTTGGACCTTTGCTGGTGATGAATTGTTCCAACAAAGATAATAATTGTAATAATTGCTGGCTCTGAGCACTGTTTGGCTGTTGTGTGAGGTGAGGGTTAATCCAGAGGGATTTCTGTGCTGCTGTGGTAAGTCATGCAGAACTGGTTGGGATCAGCACTTGACAGCAAATGGGTGATGCAGGATGTGGCTTGATGCAGATCCCTCAAACGTGGCCCACAAAAACAGGGATGAGTAAGCCCCTCTGTACCACTGAAAGGTGAGGACAGGTTGGTTCAGAACAGAACATTTATTACTTTGCATTACAAATTCAGCTCTTCTGCAGGCCACAGGGCAGCTCCCAGTCAGTTACAACCCATTTCCCAGAGCCAAATGAGGACTAAAAGGGATTTTTTATTTATTATTTTCCCCAAGACCTGTATAACTTCCTAACTCACATAGCGGAGAACAGACTTTAAGTAGAGAAGAACAAACTTTATAATTGGCTTGGCCCCTTCTTTGTTTCAGCTCAGGTATGAGATGAATTCTGTGTCCTCATGGACCTCTGGTAATTTGGACCAAAAAAAAGGCTGAAAACTCAAAAAAACCAAAACAAAAACTAAAAAAAAAACTTAAAAAAAAAAAAAATCACACACAAAAAGCCCCCAGACCAAAAAAACCCCACAAACCACCAATGCATATGAGAAAATCTTGAGCCCAAACTCTATTCTCAGAAGGTCTCAAAAATTTAGAGATACATTCCTGGCACGGGTTGTGAATTACTCACTCCTTAATTAATTGCTGAGGTTAATAATGCTCCTGGAGGCAGGTATGAGTTGTTGAAGGTCTGTGGGGGCTGCTGTAACCTCCTGCCCTGTTTGAGGCAAAACTCAGCAGCAGGACTGAAATACTTTCTCTGACAAATGAGGTTTTTGTGCTCAAAGTGTATCTGAGAGCCGACACCGCGCTCCCCGCGTGCGTCCTTTTACTTGTCCTGACATCCTGCCAAGCACTGCTAAATAGGAATCTGCTTGGGAGCAGCTCCTGAGGGAGAAGGTGTTTGTTTTGTGCTGCTTTCCCACCCACGGGGAGCTGCTGGGCTGGTACTCCATGGTGGTTCATGGGGAGGTTTTTGCTGGGGTGATGCCCCAAGGCCAGCGTGTCCCATGGAGAGATCTTGTCCCGAGCTACAGCAGGGTCAGGTCACACAACACTCACCTGTGCTTTCCCTGTGCACTCCCCCCTTGTGCAGCTTCTGCTTTGTGTAATTTATTCCTCCACACAGCCATCAAAGCCTGAGATCGGGGGGAAGAGTCTTCCCTCTACTCTGAGTGTCCCTTGAGCTCCGGCTCTGCCTTTGCTGCTCCTGCTCTCAGCCTCGTTGGTGTGGTGGTAACGTGGAGCCATGGCACTGAGGGCTGGATGTGATCCATGCTTATCCCCAGGGAGAGCTGGAGGAAGGTTGGAGGGACAGTGCAAAACCACAGTTCCCTTCCAGGAGCCTCCCTAGGGTGCAGCTCCCCTGGTACTGTGAGTTTGTGGAGGATGAAATCAGTGTGTGCCATAATAATAAGTGATTTCTGCTTTTTTTTATATTTTATTTTTCCTTTTAGAAAACAAACACCACCTTAATCATTGTAGGGGGTTTAGCCTTCTGTCCCAACTTGCCCTCCCTCACAAATCCCCTACCCAAACCTCGTTCAGGAGGCGTAGGCAACATAAACACGAAATCCCTGCCAGGGGAAGGAAGCTCAAAGGGCCACGGAGCCGGGCTGCAGGCTGTGCTCTTCGGATACCAGACCTGGACATCAAGACAGGTATTCTGGAGAGATCCACTCCTGTCGGCCTCCTCTCTCATTTGATAGTCACAGAACTTGACAACAAACCTCTGCGCTTTCACTGAGGCACTTGCAGCTTCTGATTGCATCTTAACAAGTATTTCTGTCACTTTGCCCTGAAGATCCATCATAACACCGCTAACAACTTGGCAGGAGCAGCAATTCTTCTGGGCAGAGCTGAGGGGACAACGCTTCTGCCTCCACCGCTGTCTTTTGAGCATGGAAGAGTCAATCCTGTCTGCTTCCTGTAAAGAATCTGAAATTACCCAAGCTGGGGCCTTGCATGAGAAATGAAAGTTGGGACATGACCAGGAGCTGTCAGTTTGGAAGGCAGGGAATCAGAAGTGGCTGCAAGGAGGTGCCTGTGAGCTCTGGAAAAGCCACGCTGATCTGTCAAACTTTGCTCCTCCTTCCCATGGCTCTTCAGAAAAGCAGGGACTATCAGGATGAGGGTGGCCAGGCACCTGTGCTGAATCCACATCCCTCTGTATTTGCTGTGGTGGGAACTCCGTGCAGGTCTCTGGAAGGAGCTGCTGGATCCATCTTTTCAGTTCAGCATCTGTGCTCGTCACCAGCCCGATTTCCCTTTGCAGAGGGGTGTGTTGGATTAAACCTGCCAGCTTTCCTGGAAGTCCTTAAAAAGGGAGCATTGTCACAGAGAGAAATCAAGCTGAGGAAGCCCTTGTCAAAGGCCCAGCTTGCATCCTGCATGCAAACACAAACAAAATTCTTCTGCTGCTCTCTTGATCTCCATCTTTTCTTTCCTTGGCTGCTTTTCTGGGCTGGAGTGCACAGGCATTGAGAACTCCTTGCTGCTGGGAAAGCAGCCCATGGCTTTGGGATCTGAGGCTTTGGACTGAGACCTTCTCATTTCCAGGGGTTGGGGCAGGACGTGTGTGTGGGCAGAGTTCAGGGCAGCTGAGGTGTGGAGGTGTCCTGGGGTGAAGGGTCGCTGCCAGACACTTGTGTGTGAGTTGTTGGCTCCCTGAGGGAGAAACTTGTCTGTTTTGTGTGTATCCTTGTCCCTCACAAAATCCCAGTGTGGTTTTTTGTCCCCCCGTGCAATGAAGTCTCAATACTCCCGGGTACTTTTGTTGTCCACCACAGAGGCTGTGCCCCTGGGAAGGCTGGGCTGCACTTCTCGGCTGCCTGTACCATGGTAGCCCAGGAGGGCAATAAGGATCTTTTGGGGACTACCAGTCCCATCAGCACGTGCCATATTCCCTGCCTGTGGTGCCTTTTAGCATCCTGTGGATTCCCAGTATTCAGTCCTCTTTAGTGTGGCCAACACCTGGATGCAATTCCCTGGTGAAAGCTGAAGGAGTTGGAAGCAGGGCCAGAGGTGGGCAGAGCGCACCCATCCTTCCTTCCACCTCTCCAGGGAGATGCGTTGCTGTCTTTATATTTTGGCTCATTGCACAGGAGCCTTGAGCCCCTTCCCTGGGGTCTGGACTAACAGCCAATTAACCTGTCCTCCAGTGCCTTCCTCTTTGCTTAAACAAGGGAGAGCTCCCTGCTGCTGGCCGTGTGTTCCTCCCTTGGTGTGAGCAAACACCGAGCCCTGGCTCGGTTGTTCCCCCAGAGCAGCGGGACCAGCCAGGGAGCAGCCACCTGGCATACCTGGAGCAAGGAGCCAGAGCCCTGAATTCCCTTTTGTGAAGCCCTTTTGTCTGAAGGAATGTTTTGCTTCTGTAGTTGCTGCCAAGTGGTGGGGAACCAAACGGATTGACTACGCCCTGTACTGCCCTGATGCCCTGACAGCTTTCCCAACGGTGGCTCTGCCTCACCTCTTCCACGCCAGCTACTGGGAGTCCACGGATGTCGTCTCCTTCCTGCTCAGACAGGTACAGTCATCCTCTCTCCCTGATCTCCCTTGGGTTGAAAAATGCTTTGGGCTCTTTGTTTTTCCCAGTACACCTTCCATAAGGTTTGTTGATGCATAGAGGTGAAAAAATACCCTTTGCCCCTGCAGATCCATTTTTCTTCCCTTCTTTTTTTTTTTTTTCCTCACCTGTGGTGTTGGTGGAGCTGCACACATCTGAACTTCATGGATATGCTGTCACACCTGCTTGGTTTGGGGCTGGGTTTATCATCAGAGCAGGATTCAGATGGGCTCACTGGGGATCCATGGAGAGAGCCCAGGGCAGTTTCCTTTCAGATCCATGGTGGCAAAGGTCAGTGGCAGTTGTTTCTTGAAGTGATCTGTGCTCTGTGTGTGCCAGGTCAGATCTCAAGTCTGAAACTGAAACTTCTCAAAGGATAAATTAAACCAGCACCAGATACAATAAAACCAAAAGGGAGGTTTTATATTAATTCAGCATGAATTCGTAGGCAGAATGCAGTTCTCCATTTTGCATTTCTAAGTTATTGTTGTCTCCTCTAGGAACTCATTGGGAGTTAGTTCTCATTCCTGCAGCACAAAAGAGTTCTAGGGCCAGGAGAATGGGGATTGCTGGTGTCTGGAGTCTGACACCTCGGATTTTATCAACCTATATTTGGCCTAAAATTCAAATTTACTGTCTAAAATGTATTTTTCCCTAAAAGAAATATTTTCCCTTCAGTTCCTTGGGGATGAGGGGGAGTTATTTGGCTTAAAAAATATGAACTCCCCAGGGAACAACACTTAGAGCATGGAGCTGGAAAAAACAAAACTCAAAGCAAATCTGTGGTTTGTGTTGCCCACTTCAGCACTGGGTTTGCTTTGTGTTAGCTCAGCTGTTAAACCCTCCCCGTTCTCCTCCAGCCTCCTCTGCTGCAGCTCTCAGTTATTTATGATTCTGTTGGCAAACTTTCTTTCAGTGTTATCTTCCAAGCAGTGTGAGAACCATAAACAACAGCACCGGTGGCAGCTGATCAGTGCTGATAATCCAGTGAGACCTTCTCTTCCCAGGCTCTGCCTGAACACTCCTGGCTGGATGGTCCCACATCAAACCCAGCCTAACAGGGCTGGAAAGAAGAGAGCTCTCACTGTGCACGAGGGAGAACAGTCATGACAGTCTCATACACAAAATGTTCCACTTGGGAAATAGCCAATTACTCAGCCCAAACCTGGCTCTGTAGCACTGTGTGGTGTTTCAAACCTCGTGGCTTGGGCACCTTGGAGGTACCTCTCCATCCATTCTAAACCTGCTGGTGGCTGCCTGGGTAGTCTGGCACCTCCTTGCCCAGTGCCTGTGTCTGTTCACTCCTCTTTGCCTTGAGACCAGGGTTTTTCTCATCTTTTGTCTTCTCACTGTCCGTTGCCAGTACCACACAACTGCTTCCCCTAATAAGGACTTGCTTCTAATGGCCTTTGAAAGTCATCTCTGGACAAAATGTAAAAAGAAGCTGTTGAATAGTTTTAGTCTCCAAAGATAAAATCTTGTTAAAACAAGCCCAGATAGGATTCAGAATACATTCCTGATTTAAATAATTTTCAGTAAAATTTGTTATTTTGTTTACATTGGATTTCCATGAGCTCCCGCCCCAGCAAGCTCATCCTCCCTGGGGTCCTTTTTCAATTTCCCTGGATGAAAACCAGCTTCAGTTCTGCACAGAGAGCTGGCCTGTGTCAGCCAAGCTCAGCTGGAGAGCTGTTGACCTCACAGAGAATGTTCAGGACCTTGTAAAAGAGCCCACATTTAGGAAGCTTCTTAATTTTTTGGTCACTAAAGTCTACTGGCAGTTTTGGAGTTCTGTGTGCAGGATCACCTCCCAGTCCTGCAGTGCTGTGAGTCTTTGAGGTGTCCCCCAGCCTTTGGGTGTTATTCTTCCTTTTCCATTCTAGAGGTTAAGAGCAACCTAGGTAGGATTTAACCCTCTTTATGTTTTTGCCTCCCATCCCTGTCCATGGCCTGGTGACAGACAGGAATTGCCCTGCAGAACTGGGTGGTTGGCAGTGACATCCCACCAGCACAAAGTCCTGGAGTTCTGTCAGCCTTGGATTTGGGGCCAGGATGGACAGACAGCCTGGGCTCTGCCTCACATGCATCCAAGCCAGACCCCGTGTGCCTCCACAGGGGTCAAATCAGTGAGAGGAGCAGAAGCCATGGGACAAGAGGTGGGAATTTCAGTAGGAATTAGAAACAAGCTGAAGGAACGGCATCTGTCGGCATGCGGCCAGTCAGAGCAGCTGGTGCTGGATCTGTTATGGAATGGGGGAAGGCTCGTGGTCCCTTGCAGACTGTGGGAAGGGATAATGAATCCCTGCAGGAAGGGCAGGTCTCTTAGTGGGGAGCTCATCCTGCTGTGTTTGAGTCAGTTTGGTACCTCCTGACAGTCCAAAAAACCTGCATCCCAGCCAGGATTAAGTCAGTGCTGGCCACAGGCTTTGCCAGTGCAGAAAAGGCCACTTGTCTTGTCAAACCTGCGAGCTGACAAGCCAAACACCCAGCAGCAAACTCAGGGGCATCTCTCCAGGCATTGCCCTTCCTCACCACTGGCCCAGGAGATGCAGAACAGCCAGGCAGGAGGAGAGGGCTGATGCCAGGATCTGTCCTCCTGCAGGTGATGAGACATGAGAACTCGAGTGTTTTGGAGCTGGATGGGAAGGAGGTGTCTGTCTTCACCCCCTCCAAGCCCCGTGAGAAGTGGCTCCGCAAGAGGACGAACGTGAAGCTCCGGGTAAGGGGGGTTTTGGGGCTGCACAAACTGCTCTGAGGGCATGGCACAGACAGAAGGTTGTGTTGCATTGCTGGGCTGTTTTAACGGTTGTATCCTACCTGGGTGCTTGTAAAAGAGCAGCCCTAAAGATGTGTGTGTCAGCAAGGTCTCCTCTTGACCTTGAGTCTCTAAAACAGGAAATGTTGGCTGTGGGTAGGGAACGAGTCAGAATGGAGCATCTTTCAATGTCCAATAATACCAGTTCTCATCTCAGTAAATGCCCTTTGCTCCCAGTAAAGTCTTCACTTTCTGAGAGGGCAATTCTGTGCTAGAACTGAAACAAGATCAGCAGATTTCTCTGGCAGCTGTGTGTATTTCCTCTTAATTCCGAAGAGTGAGAGTTAATAGAGAGTTTCAGAATTGCACGTACAACCTGCCATGGAAATTGGCTCTCAAGCACTCCAATCCACCCATCAGTTCAGGGCACAGAGCCTCACCTCTGCCACAGGTCAGATTCTTTCCCAGAGCTGAGGGTGGAATGGAGGGAGGAAATGGCACAGAGAAACCCATGCTCCAATTTGTCCAGTTATATTTGGCATTTCCCTGTGAGGTTATCCATTGCTGAAAACTGTTTATTTTTTTTCCTCCTCCCCTCTTGCCTCGTGCAGAACGTCACAGCCAACCACAGGATCAATGACACCATTGCTAATGAGGATGGGCCCCAGACCTTAACTGGGAGGTTCATGTATGGTCCATTAGACATGGTCACCCTCACAGGAGAGAAGGTACCGTGTGTGCTGGGGGGTTGTCACCATGTGGTGACAACGGTGGGACAGAGGCAGCGCTGGTCAGTGCTCCCTTGGTTCCTGCTGGGGTTTGCTGCCCTTGTGTCCTGGCCAGGTTCTCCTGCTCAGACTTGTGGGTGCCTCCCACCAGGAACATGATTTGTCACAGAGGTCTCACCACCGAGGTTCCATTCCAGCCCCTGATGTTCGGGTGCTGCCCAGCTCAGATCCTGAAGTGTAGAGGGTGGGAGCAGGACCAGCCCCGCTGCCACCCAAGGGAGTGGGGGGATGTCCCAGTGCTCGGCCTGTCCGGCTGGGTGTGACACAGCCTCACTGTCCCCAGGTGGACATCCACATCATGACCCAGCCACCGTCGGGGGAGTGGGTGTACTTTGACACGGAGATCAGCAACAGCAGCGGCAGGATTTCCTACGTCATCCCCGAGGAGCGGCGCCTGGGCATTGGCGTCTACCCCGTCAAGATGGTGGTCAGGTGAGGGGCCTGGGGCTTGCAGGAGGAGCAGAGAGGAATTGGATGGCTGTAGAACATTGTCCCTCCTGTTGCTGGGTGGGTTCAGAACCTGGTTTGCCAGCAACAGAGACAAAGCCGTTTGTACTCTGCAGCTGTGAGGGGAAAATCCACATTTTATTCTGGCTCCTGCATCACCACCAGCACAGGAATTGAGCTCCCACTGCAGGAGCAGGTCTTCTGCACCACAGGGCCTCATGGCCATCTGCAAAACTGCACAACTGAGCATATTTTAAAGACCATAAACTTGTCCTTGAGGGACAGGACTTTGTACTCGTGATGATTCACAGCCCAGGGGCTCCTGCTCAGCTCCATTTGCTGGTGTTGGGCTCTGGGAGGGGGAGGAAGGGAGGGTGGTGAACCCAGCAATGGTTTTCTGGGGGTAACTCTCTAGTCTCTGCTGCCAAGGAGTGCTAATCCATCCCCACTTGAACACAGAGGCCCTCACACAGTGCCTGTCGCTGCTCTAACTGAGGGTGGCATCACTGTTGCAGCCTTTGGGTCAGATGCGGGAGCTGCTTTGGGCTCGTGGTGCTCTGCAGGTCCTGGTGATGCCTTCTGGATATTTTGATGCCTCTAAGCACCTGCATCCCTTCCCTCAGGGGTGACCACACGTTTGCTGACAGCTACATCACGGTGCTGCCGAAGGGGACGGAGTTTGTGGTGTTCAGCATCGACGGCTCCTTCGCAGCCAGCGTGTCCATCATGGGCAGCGACCCCAAAGTCCGCGCCGGGGCCGTGGACGTTGTAAGGTCAGGGCAGGGCCTGGGGCAGTGGATCTGACGTTGGCCTTGTTCTGCAATCCACTGACCTGTGCCTTTCCTTCCAGGCACTGGCAAGACCTTGGCTACCTCATTATCTATGTCACGGGCCGCCCTGACATGCAGAAGCAGAGGGTGGTGGCATGGTTAGCACAGCACAACTTCCCCCACGGGATCGTGTCCTTCTGCGATGGGCTCGTTCACGACCCGCTGCGGCACAAGGCCAACTTCCTGAAATCCCTCATCACCGACGTAAGCCTGGCTCCGCTGAAATAGCATCGTGGCACGGGTTTAGATTGCTCCTCGTCCAACCTCCACTGTCAGCAGCAGTCTCTTGGCAGCAATGTGACCTGCAGTGGAAGATGAATCTGTTCATTTTATTTTCATCCCCTTATTGCTCTACAAAAGTGTCTGTGCTGTTAAATTGTGTTGCCTCTGCTCTGCACTGTTCCATTTCATCACTGCTCCTCAAACCCCTAATGGAACAGAGGCAGTAGAGCCTCCCTTCCCCCCACGGGCACTTTTTTCTCCTGCTTGGTGACTTTTTGGCTGCCTGTGGTGGAGACAGCAGGACTGAGAGGGGATTGAGCTGCTGCAGAAATGGCTTTGCTGGGAGACTCCACAGAGATCTTCCAGGCATTTGACCCTTGGGACGCCCTGATGTTGCTCAGCCCAGAGCCTCAGGGAAGCTCCAAAATACAACAAAGTGTTTTGTGTCTGGAAGGTGAAGGATCTGCCAGTATCCCAAGTACTTGCCATGTTTTATTAGCAGGAAAAGCCTGTCCTTAACTTTCTTGGGTTCCCTTTTTTGGTCTGAGTGGCAGTGGAGGGAGCAGCTGGCCCTCAGTTGTTCTCTTGTCCTCCACAAGTTTGGGACCAGGGTCAGAAATTCTCTTCCCAGCCCCTGCTCCAGCCCACTACAGAAGGGGTTGTCCAGGAGCTGCTCTCTGCTTGAAGTAGAGGCAGAGGTATCCCTGAAAAGCAGCAGGTTTTGCTGCCTGTCCCTTATCCCTCCGGCCAGCAGGTAACAGCAGCTTGGCTGTGGAGAGGAACAGTCCTGGCTAATGATTCCTGTACAGGTCTGCAGCTCCTCTCCCCCCAGGTGACAGCAGGGAAGTGTGCAGCATCCTTGCCCCCTGCAGACCTCAAGGGAAGGCCGTGGATCAGCAAGTGGAGATCTGCTCTTGTATCGCTGTCACTCCTCTTGTCATGGCCTGTAAACATCCCCGGCTCTGTTAATTAGCACTTCCCTGGGTGGTTCATTATCCAGCTGGGAATTTGAATTAGTTCCAGTGACCTGACATTCCCACAAATGCTATTGGAAAACCCAAAGGCCATCGTGCTGAGCAGCATGGGGTGCCTGTGTGTTGTGACCCTGTGCTGTTTCTGTCCCCCAGCTGCACATGAGGATCCACGCGGCGTACGGATCCACCAAGGACATCTCCGTGTACAGCTCCATCAGCCTCCCGCCCACGCACATCTACATCGTTGGTCGACCCACCAAGAAGCTGCAGAGCCAGTGTCAGGTAGGACACGAGGACTTCCCGTGGGAGGGAGGTGGGAATTTGGTCATCACAGGTGTGGTGACTGAGCTAGTGTTGGCCGACAGGGTGGGGACTGTCCCAGGTAGCAGGGACACAAAATGGGTCTGAGTGTTTCCGTGGCCGTCACCCCAGAGAAGCCGGCAGAACGAACGTACCTGGCTGCCAGTGGCTCTCAGGGAAACGTGTCCCACCTCTCTAACGCTGCCCTCGCCCCGCAGTTCATCACGGAGGGCTACGCAGCCCACCTGGCCCAGCTGGAGTACAACCACCGCGCGCGCCCTGCCAAGAACACCACGCGCATGGCGCTGCGCAAGGGCAGCTTCAGGCTGCCCAGCCAGGCCGAGTTCCTGCGCAAGAGGAACCACCTGCTGCGGACCATCTCCGCCCAGCCCTCGGCCAGCGGCGCCGGCCACCGGCCCGAGCGCACCCAGAGCCAGTCGGACAGCGACAAGGACAGGGACAGGGAGCGCAGCCAAAGGAGCATGAGCATCGCCACGGGCTGCTGGGGCCGCAGCGCCGCGTCCCGCCTGGAGTCCGGCCTCTTGGGGCAGAAGTAGCCAGGCCAGAGCCAGGATTGTCAGCTGCAGCCACCGGAGGAGAAAACAAAAGGGAAGAGGGACGAGGCCAGTGTTTCGGGCTGGAAGGGTAAATATGGTGCTACTCTAATAACACGGTGTTCTGGGAAGAGACGGGATGTTTCCCACACAGAATGTGCAGGCCTTGCAGCAGGAGCGTCAGGTTTGTGTGGCGTGAGCCCGAGGAACAGCTGGAAATCGGGGGGAAGTCTCCAGATCAGGACGGCGCTCTCTCCTGCCTCCTTCTCTCATCCAGGGTCAGTGACTGTAAATACGTGCCTCCTCGCCTTGTTAGCCATCGCTCCCACACGGTGACCGAGTGCTGTCCTCAGAGCCGCAGGAACAGGGCATGAGGCTGGGGGAGCTGTTCTGGGCTGTCCCAGGAGTCAGACTGGGGGCTCTGGGGTCGGGTAACGCGCCGCTCCCCCGGCCCCAGCTGGGGATTTGCCGTGGGCTGTGCCAGGCAGAGCGACCGAGAGCTTTTCCTGGACAGAGAGCTCCACGTGCAGCCACTTTCCCAAGGAGCTGGTGCAGTGCAAAGCTAAAGCTGCATCCATGCCGTTGGCAGAGGCAGAATGTCGGCAGATTCGTGCCCAAGACAGCGGGGTCATTATTGTTATTACTGTTATTTTTTAGAGACCTTTTAGAAGCCGATGGAATTTAATGTGTTCACCTATTAAAAGAGGAATACAAGCTATTTTGTTTGAGCTGTTACAGACCTCAGACACTTAATTTGCTGTTAAAGTCTCCGAGTAGTCTCACTATGTATTATTTCCAACAAGTAACCACCATATATTTGGAAGCAGCTGAAGGCACTCAGCAGCTGGATTGCATTGCAGTTCTTCTCATCCAAATGCAGGGTCTGACTCTCTCAACACCCACCTCTGAGACCTTTTTTCTTCCCAGGTTCTCTCCAAGTTCAGTAGCAGCTTTCATGGGAATTAGACTCGCTTCTTTTACCTATAGTTACTGAACTGTAAAACCTCATTGTTTTTTGCACTGATGATTTTTAGAATGGAAACCTGTTACCATCTCATGTAGCTACACCAGTGTTTGTAGTGCATGACAATGAAATATTGCTAAGCCAGGGTGTGTGTGGATATCTATACATTATATACACACACACATATATATATGTATATATTTAAAAAAACAACAAACAATCTGTGCAGAAGTTTTTCCAGCAGTAAGGAGACTGTAAGGAAGTGTGCCAACAATGTCAGGCAACCTTAAGAAAAGGCCATATCTTAATTTTTCTGGTGTGTTTCTCAGTGGATGTGCCTGAGACACTGGGTTTGTGCTGCTGGAGCGAGCCGGCGGGCGCGTGGCAGAGGGCTGGCACCCCGGTGACACCACACAGGGACAGGGAACAGTGCCTGGAGCCAGGGCTTGCCAAAAAGCCCCTCAGTCCTGTCCCTCCCCGGGCCAGCGAAGGTTCCCTCCTTGCACACACCTCCTGGGGCGAGGGGCACCACACGGGGGGCTCCGGGGTGCCCATTACAGACTCCAGTTGGCCTCTTGATGTGGAGATTTTATAGTCCTACCCAGCTCCCCGACTGTGTGTAACCCTGCTTTCCCCACCACACCTTCCTGTCTTTGTATCACTTTCTACTTACGAGGATCTTATTTATAACAGAGAATTTTTTAGACTGGCTGCTTCATTTTCTTACCAGTTTCAATAAGAACGGTGCAGGACGGCCGCACTGAGATACACAGCACTGTGAACGCTGCTCTGCTCACTGCCTCTGGGCCATGGTAGACAAACCCAACTCATCCAACTCATGTGTTCGTGGTGTGGAGGGTCCAGGCCGAGGCAGAGCAGGGACAGTGCGGAGCTGCCGCCGGCATCCGAGCCCCTGGAGCGCTCAGACCCGACTGCAAAACGTTTAAACCACTTCTCTTTGGTAATTATCCAATTACAGAATGTACCTGATGACTTTTTGTTACCAGAAACTGACTTCCCTTTCTGCTGACTCAGCTTGGCTCTCTCTGAATGTACATCCAGAGCTTTTACTGGGTTTGTAAACAATGTGAATTTGTCCCAGCTTTTTGCTAGCCGAATGTTCTATCAAACAGATGCCATCTGAGCAGGAAGCCAAGCCACAATCGATCCTGTGAAGTCACCAAACCACATCACTAAATAATTTCTGCAAATTTGGATATGGCCTTTGCAAAATTCACCTTTCCTCCAAGTCCAGAACCGAGGCATGGTCTGTACATTTTCCAGTGTTGACGAGATGTTCACATTTTCTTATGTGTAGATAGTGTAAAACAGAGGCGAATGTAAATGTTCAACATAAAAAGTGGATATATAAAATTGAAAGTTATTTATTTATGTAGAGGAAAAAAAAAATGTCTGGAGGGACTGGAACCTTCAGGGTTTATTAATATTTTAAAAATGTAGCTTTTTGTTTCAGGCATTATGTACAAAGCAATTATTTTATGGACCAAGTTTAATGTAACTGTCAATGAATGCAGAAGTGCAATATGATACTCACCCTCTCCATCACTCCATGTTTTAAACAGCTCCTAACCAGTTAGCCTGACAATCACAGCACCTCCGTCCTCATCCTCTGTTGAGCTTCTTGAACCTTGCCCGGGTCCTTTCCCTGGCCCCCCATCCGTTGCCATTGTACGGATCCAACACGGAGAAGCAATTGTAGAGCAGGACCTTTATTGCTGCAATAATACCCCGGGAGGTGGGTGTAGTTACCAGGAAATAATGCCACTAAGTTTTTCTTCACAGACTCAGTCCATCCCCGTCTCCATCGCTCAATCCTCAGCTGCCCCCATCTGGCACTCATCCCTCTGAAGCAGAGATGAGCACTCACAGAACAATAGCAATAGTTTAACTCTGTGTTTATAACCTGTTTGTCCCGAGCTGTTTTGGAGAGCAATGCATGTGACCCGATGCCTTTCCACGTGTATGGAAGAGGATCCGTCTGGACGTGGTGAGGGAAAGATGAATGTATATTCCATCCTTACTAAAGGGGCGCTGTCAGGGTAAAGACCTAATTTATCCTTGTTACAAGTAACTTGTTTGCTTTGAAAGGAGAGAATGGGAAGTTTCTTGTCCTCCTCCCTCGGCCGTTGTCTGGACAGCCCTCGGCGCCAGCCCACGTCCTGTTCTGCACATCAGCACAACACAGCCTCGGGCTTTGGGGTTGCTTTTCTGTTTCCATGGGAATCAAACTCTGCTGCTGAGCTCAGATTTTTTATGAAAAGCAGCTTTTTATATTACTGCACCCTTAGGCCAGACTTTCTACCTGATGCTGTCCCTTTAAAGTCTTTTAAAAAACCAGTGAGGAGCCCGTGCATTCCCTCCGAGTCGTTTCCCTGGGTTTGCTCAGATCACTCTGTCAGATGAGGCGAAATCCTAGTACCAAAAACCGTTTACAGTGTTGGGGGCACGAGCCCAGAGCAGAAATCAGCCAAAGGGTCACCACCACCACCCTCCCGCCCGCCCAGCAGCCGCCGTGCTTGCTGTAGCAGCCCCTTCTTCAGGTATCGCCACTGTTTGCTGCATTTCCTATTAGTTCTAGAAGCCTTACGGTCCCCTCCCTCTGCCTGTTGATACCCTCGACTGTCAATTTTATATTCCAACAATGTTAGTTATATTTTATTTATAAAAAATTGCTCTAGGGGTACCAGCTGTGTGTGGGGAGCCAGCGGGGGGATGCCCGAGGGCGCCGGGTACGCCCCGCGTGTGCAGTGCCGATGACTCGCTTGTGTGTGGCAAACCTTCTGTACAACTTCCTTCTCCTCCTTGCTGTTAGTGCATCGTTCCAATGCCTGGTGTGCTTCGTGTACAGTATCATTGTGAGTTACACAGATTAAAGAAATGGGAAGGCTCTTCTCTGTCTGCTTTTTTTGGGGGGTGGGGGAATACTCTAGAAATGGACAAGTCATAAAATGTGAGCAGGTGCCAGTTTAATGGGGTTACAGCCATGAACAGAACGTGGAAACCCTCTGCAGAGATCCTGCAGGACCCATTTGTCCTTTAACCCATTTGTCCTTCTGTTTTTTACAGTTTCCAGCAAGGGAAAAGGCTGCTGTGTTTGCTTCAGAGCAGCCCTGGGCCCTGAGAAGCCCAGAGCCCCAGCGCTGCCTGGGGCCTGTGCTGTGGGGAAGGGACATGAGCTGCATGCAGGAGCAAGGCAAAGCCACCCCTCTGCAAAGCACACCTGCACAGTGCAGTGTGCCACGTCAGTGCTCCTCTGCCCGAGGAGGTGAAGCTGCAGGAAGGTTGGGAGAAGCCCCAGGGGCGCAGTGGAGTGGAGGGAGGCACTCAGGGGAGCTGCAGTCTGAGCAGAGCCACAGCCACTCCACTCTGAGCAGGGTCAGTGAGTGCAAAGGGCCCGTGAGCCAGATCCAGCAAGGAAAGGGCCATGGGCAGCCCCTGAAGGGAAGAAGTGGAAGCCAGCTGTGTGCTTTGTGGCCCCGGTACACACCCTGTCCTGGCCACAGCATTGGCTCCTGCCCCTCAAAGCCCAGAGCACCCTGAGGGTGTCTGTCCCCTGGGTGCTGCTGAGCTCCTCCAGCATCCAGAGGAGCACTGGGGCAAATGGCTCATGTACATTACAGCCACACTGGCCTGAGCTGGGACAGGGAGGGGAGAAGCTGTTTACTGGGAGGTGAACCCATAAAGTCGCTCTCCTTCCCAGTCAGTAACTTACAGAGCAGCTGGAAAGGGCCCCTGGGGAACATCTTGACACGGTGCTGTCTGCGTGGTCCAGAGGCAGAGGCTCCCCGGGGCTGGCAGGGGCAGCAGGACGGGCCCCTGGGCTGGCTGGTGCCTGCCCTCACTGCAGCATCCCCGTCCTCACCTGGAAGGCCAGCCCATCCCCACGAGTGGCTTGCTGCAGGGGAAACAGCACTCACAGCCCTCCCTGCCCAGGACTGCAGCACCTCCAGCACCACCCCGGGGCCCTGGCGGTGCTGCCAGGGCTCAGCTTGTCCCCAGGGTGGAAACACAACCTCTCTGGGTGCAGCAGCTCGCTGGCTGTGCCCAGCCACCCCATGCAGGTCCCACTACCTTGTTAATCTCCTTGTGTCTCTCCTTGCTGACGATTTCTTCCAGGACTTCCCCGTCCCCCTTAATGAGCCTGCAAGTCAAGCACAGCCCCAGGAGCCATGAGGGTACTGGCAAGTTCCTGCAGCTGCAAAGCTGCTGTCCCCCACCCTGAGGGCACCTGCAGGTGCTGGGATGATGCACCTCCTGGCAAGGCCAGAGCTGACCCACCCCTGACACTGTATTTTGTGACTTTGCTTTTTTATCAAGCTTCAATAGCACAGCATGGCCACTGTGGGATTAATGTCACCACACTGCAGCAAGGACAGGAGTGCTCCCCTGAGAACTGAGGGCCAGCTGGCCCTGCCCCAGGCTGTGGGCACTGCCTGCTGTGTGCAGTCAGTCACACTGGCACAGGAAAACATTCCTGATAAAAGCATCCCCTGTCACCCTACAACCCACAGTGCCCCAACCCATGCAAAACCTCTTGGTTTTTTTTCAATCGAGTTCAGGTGTCGTCCTGGGTGCCCCAGGAAACTGCAAAGCCATTCAGGAACAGGAGCCAGTTTGGGCCTGAAATGCAGCCAGGCCAGGGAGCATCTTGCTGAGCAAATTCCAAGCAGTGTTGGAGGCGGCTCACACCTCCAAACATGAATAGAAATTTAATTGTCTTCATTACGTGCCTTACAGGGAACCGACCTTTGTTCCACACCTCCCTGAGCCCTGCAGGCTGCCTTCTATTTTAAGACTGGACCTGTCATACCCAATTCTCTTCAGCATGACGTTTTCTGCTTGCTGAGAAGATGGAGTTTATTAAAAACTGGGTCATTTCTATTTGGCAGCTAAATGAACTTGAGTTTGATCGGTCTGTAACCCCACAGGGCACATGCTCCTCATTCCCACCTGGGTGTTAACCAGGGCCCAGGACTTTGGAGCTGAAGGTAAGTGGATGCAGCAGTGGGATACTGGGACACAGCCCAGTGTCCCTTGTGTGGAGCTCCAGCACATTTCAAAGATTTGGTGTCATTGTGTCACTTTCTGGGCAGGTCACACCAGGCCTGTGAGGGGTTGGCTCCGGCCTTCGCTGCTCAAGGGGTCCTGGCTCCAGCTGTGGTGCTGCAGTGCCATGGCCAGGCCTCCAGCCCACTCAGCATGGATGGGAATGGACAACCCCTCTCCCTTTTCCCCAGGTCATACCTGGTTCTCCCCGTTTCGGGATCCACCACTCTCCTTATGACGCTCTGCCTCGCGTCCCACTCCTCCTTTGTCATTGGCTTCATAGCCTGGATCCGGGATTTCTGTTCATCTGTCAGAGCTGGAATGCAGTGCTCAGTCAGAGCTGTGCTCCAGGAAAGGGGCACAGCACCAGGGCTTCAGCCCACGGACAACATTTCACACCCAGTTCCCAGCAGGATTTGGTGTACAGTGACAAACCACACAAAGAAAGGGACACTCCACATCCCAGAGCCAGGACCAGCTTTGCCAGGATCTTACTGCTGACTGTGTCATTCCATTTGGCATCTTTCTTCCCCAGTCACATCTATAAGCTACACCCTAACACTTTACAAACCAATCTCTGAGAGTGGCTCAAAGGTGGGCACGGTGCATAGGAGGGAGGAGAGCCTGGGGCTCCTCCCTGTCCACAGCCCTGCTTCCCTCAGTCACCCAGGGACAGCACAGCTCCCGTGTGCACGGGCTCCAGCAGAAGGGAAAGAGCATCCTTACCTGGCCCAGAGTCCACCACCGATTCCTTCTGCCACTGCTCCAGCGAGGGGCCAGGTGCCTCTTCTGCCTTGGCTTTCTCCTCCTTAGCTCTCTCCTTTGCCTTCTTTTTGGATTTCTTCTTTATTTTTTTCTTCTTCTTCCTCTTCTTTTTGTCTTTCTGTTTCACTCGCTTTTTTTTGCTGTCTTGACTCTTCTTCATTTTGGAGTCACTGTCACTGGAGTCATCGGAAGAGGAGCTGGAGGAAGATGAGGAAGAGCTGGTGGACAAAGATGTCCCAGAGGAAGAGGTACTGGCCTTCCTCTTCTTTTTGTCCTTTCCTTCCTTCTTCTTTTCTGCAATACACAAGAAGAGGGTGTGTGGAGCAGCCCTGGCCCTGCAGCAGCAGATGTTGGTTTATCCCCCTCCCAAGTCTGGTTTCTTTCCTGCCTGGAATTCCCCTCTGTGCCCACAGAGCACAGGGCACAGAGTCCAACCCAGGGCGCTCTGTGGTGCCAGACCAGCTCACGGAGGGACTGAGGGCTCTGCATTTGTCAGAACGAGACCAAAGTGGGCATCAAGTGCAGGACAAGGTGACAGACACCAGCTAAACCCAGGGATCCTCTTCACCTCCCCGAGCCCTCTCTGTGCACCTGCCCTAGGGTAATGTGGTGAAAGCACAGGCTCAGGGCCTTCCCCCACCTTCCCTGGCTGCTGCCAAGCTCGATTTGTGTCCGTGAGAGCCAGAGATCCTCTTCCTTGGTGGAGAGCTGCTGCCCCGCTGCGAGTCCTTGCTGCTCTTCCTCCTTTTCTTCTCCTTCCTCTCCCGCCTGCTCCGGGAATCGCTTTTGCTCCTGCTCCGCGATCGCTTCCGAGAGCGGCTGTGGGCCATGGCAGCTCCTGGAGGGGTCACATCAGAGCCACGGGGGGACCAACCCTGCCCAGCAGCCCCAAAATCCTTCACTCCAATCTGAGCCAACAGCCCTGGAAAACCTGCTCCTGTCAAACTCTGCCCCTGCTCCTGTCAAACTCCGTTCCTGCTCCTGTCAAACCCTGTCCCTGCTCCCACCACGATGGTGAGGGCTCTCCCAAAATGGCCACGTGGAATTTCACCACCCCCACTATGGCAGGGAGCTGGCACAGGGACAGCACTGCCATCCCCAGCAGCCCTCACCTGCCTCAGACAACTGTCCCCAAGCAGGGGACAACCTTCCAGCAGGTTCTCCCTGTGCTGCTGCTGTTTGTCCCCGGAGGATCGGGCGGGCACAGAGGGGCCTGAGGCTGTTTGTGCAGCAGGGCTGTGCCCGTGGGTGGGCACCAGGAGATGCTGCAGCACAGCCAGACACGGGCAGAGGGTGATGGATACTGCAGCCACAGCCAGCAGAACAAAACGTCCTCCCCGAGTCAATCACGCCGTCACTTCAAACGCTGGGAGCAGGCACCAGCCAAGGGGAAGAATGAATTTTTAATATTCCAATTTACTCTTAGAAAACAGATGCTGCACTCAGCTGGCACCCCCGTCCATCAGCCCCAGGGATGCCAGCAGCCCCAGGCCAGTGTGATCCGTGCTCTCGTTAATTTAAAAAACAAACTGGCACCGGGGGCAGGGCAGGAGCTGGGAAACGCTTTCTCACAGCCACCTTCCAATTTAATGAATTGTTTGTTTACCACCTCGACAATCCCAGGCAGCAACTTGGATTTGCTCCCAAGTGAATCAGATCTTTGATTGATTTCCATAGGGAAATTTCAATCAGAAAAAAAAACACAACAAAACCAATCACAACTATTATGCACGCAGGGAGGTTTCAGAGCATGAGAGTCCTCCATGCACACACGCAGCAGCTGCCCCTTGCACCAGGGCCTGGCTGGGGACAGCGTTTGGGACTCGGATCTTTCCCTTCTGGCTGTGGCAGCAGGAAGAAAAACCCACTTTGATACAACCACAGCAGCAGGATCAATGGGTCTGGAGCTGGGGGTGACGAATCCCAAGTCCATCCCAGCAGCATCCCAGGCTGGCCGTGCCCCAGGCCGAGCTCTCAGCCCCACCCTGACACCTCAGCGACTCCTCCTGCCCGCCTAGCTCTGCCCTGGGCAGCTGCAGGGGCTGTCCCTGCCCTCACCCCTGCACGGGCGAGGTGCGCTGGCCCTTTAAGAGCTCAGCACGACATGCGCTGGCCCTTTAAGAGTTCAGCAAAAGGTGTGCTGGCCCTTTAAGAGTTCAGCAAAAGGTGTGCTGGCCCTTTAAAAGCTCAGCAAAAGGTGTGCTGGCCCTTTAAGAGCTCAGCACGAGGCGTTCTACGCGCGCGGCTCCAGGCGCGGCCCCTTTAAGTGCGCAGCTTTTTATCAGCCCCCCCGGGGCCGCCGCAACACTCGGGCCTGTGGCCCCCCCGGCCCGCCCTTCTCCAGTGTCCCGGGCCGGGCCGGGCCGGCCCCGCCGCAGGTGAGGGGAGCGGGAGGGAGCGGGGACTCACCGGGCCGGGCCCCGCCGCCCCGAGCGGGGCTCCCGCCGCCGGGACCGCGCTGGCCGCCTCCCGCCTCCGTCCGCCGCGCGCGGGGCCGGGCGGCAGCCGGACCGCGCTCTTTGGTTCCGGGGGCCGCCTCGCCCGCCCCGGAGCTCAATTTTTGGGGTGAATTCGGGCAGATTGGGAGCGCTCACGTTCGCCAGTGAAAGAGATAAAGGCTTCGAGACGGCGTTTCTTGATAGCGGCTTCTCGCTCAGATACAACCGCCGGTTTCCTTCCCTCGGTGTAATTTTAATGAGCTTTGCAAATGAGAAGCTCATCAGCGCCCTGTGCCAATGTCAGCCCCAGCCAAAATCCAGCGGGTCCGCTGGAAGAGCCGCAATAAACACCTTTTGTGCGAGCTGCACCCGCTCACGTTCAGCCCTCCACAGTTACCGATGTGATTAGCCATGGGCTGTGATTACTGCACTCAACAGATAAAGGGAAAAGCCCCTTCCTTGTAAATGCAGCAGCATCTATCCAATATATTGAGTTCGTTTTCCAGGATGGCAAATGCAGACACCAAATCAGACAATAATTGGCTTCCTTAATTTGTTTAGTAGATGGAAGAATCTCATGCTTTCAGGCAGCTGGAAGGAAGGAGGGAAAAGCACTGGACCCTTCTAATCCATCAGTGCCTGGGGGATCTTGGTGCCAAATTAAGTCTCAGGCCTTGTCTGCTGCTGCCTCCAGGCTGGCAGAGTTATTTTATATTTTCACTTGTTCATGTAACTAAAGCAAAGGGAGTTAAAAGTACATCTTGTCCTGGGAAGTTTTGCTCTGCTGCAGGTGGCTCCCCGAGCTCTGTCTCTGCTTAATAAAGTTCACAAAACCTTTGAAAGGGAAGTTTCTGCTCCCAAGAAGCCTTTGGGACGTGTCTCAGCCATCCTGGAGGGATCACTGCTCCCTCTGTTGCTCCTGGTGGATTTTTCTGAGCCTGGCTTACACAGACATCGAGTGGTGAGAATTCCCTGCCATTCCCAACAGCTCACTGTGAATCACCTGGATCTCATTCCTGAGCAGATCCTTCCCGGTCCCTCAGCCACACAAAGCTCTTCCCCTCCCCGTGGCAGAGGACAGGAGGCCCCAAGAAAAGCAGAGAAATGGTTTATTCTGCCATTCTTCCCCATTTCTAGTGGGACCTGGGGTGCTGCTGTTGGCAGAGAGGCCAAGGAGCTTCAGGTGTTTCCCCTGTGCACTTGGAATTATTGACAGAGTCCCTGCAGGGAATGAGAGTTGGAGTTTGTGTGTCTTAGAGTCCTCCAGCCCCAGCTGAGCCCTCAGGAGCCGAGTTCCAGCTCTTCCAGCTGGAATGCTGGCATGGCTGGCTTAGCATCCCTTCCCAAGGTGAGAGCTGCTCCTTGCACCCAGCACAGCCCAGGGGTGCAGCCTGGGAGGTCAGAACGGCGCTTTGGACAATTTGGAGTGGGGAAATCCTCCCCCCACTACCCCAAGGCACAGAGATTCACGGTCTGCGGCACCTCCTCCTCCTCCAGGGGTTCTGTGAAGCCATCCCCAAAGCCCTCGGCCTCCACCAGCTCGGGTTTCCTGCGGCACATGGGGCAGAGCTGGTTTCGGATGGCCGAGGATCTCATCCACACGATGAGGTTCCAGCGCTGCCCGGAGGTGATGGGCAGGGCCCCGTGGATCTGCCCCCCTCGGTGCAGCAGCCCCCAGCCTCCAACGTGCTCCACCTCGATGTATTTGGGCACTGGGGTGGGATCCTGGAACAAAGGGATTCGTGTCATGCCATGAAGTCTCTCAAATTGTTGAAATCTGTCACCTCTTTCCCCCACAGCACCCAGGAAGCAACAGCTGAAATGAAAGTTCAAAGCTCCCATAGAGTTGAAGCTGTATGGGAGCTTCTGCCCCTCTCTTGCCCTGAAAACAGGTGCTAGAGATTTAGGTTGAAGTCACATCTGAAATAAATCTCTCCCTCAGCACCTCCCTGCTCACAGTTTCAGATGTGGAAAGAGGGGGTGCTTTGTTTCACTGCACTTTACTGCAAAGCTGCATCTGTCTTCTCTTTAAAATACTGAATATTGCTATTGGAATATTGCAGCTGAAGAGGATCCTGTATAACCAAGCCATGCAAAAACGGGGAAGGACAGAGCAGGTTTGACTGTCAGAGGTGAATAATGTTTTTTTTCAGGACAGAGTGGATGCCTTGCAGCTGGGGGGCTGAGGAGGGAGAGGTGAGTGGGACATGCTCAGTACCTGGTTGAAATCCCCAAAGTACAAATTTCCTTCTGTGAATTCTTTCCCGAGGGAAACGTTCAGGGTGACTTCAGCGTTGTCGTAGTGCGAGCTGAGGTCCAGGTCCTCGTGCAGGGAGTACTTGACCACGAAAGCTTTGTGGCTGTCCAGGCAGGCCCCTCCCAGCTCCGGGTACAGCAGGGCCGTGATGGGCAGGAGCCGCTCCCGCAGCGGCGTCAGGAAAGGCTCATCCATGCCCAGCTCGTTCAGCAAAACCTGCGCCGAGGAGAGCAAGGGGAGAAGAGCTCAGCAGCCACAGCTGCTGCTCCTCAGAGCTGCTGTCCTCCTCCAGCCCTGCTGCTGGCTCAGATCGCTTTGGAGCAAAGGCTCTGGCTACGGGGAAAAGGAAGGAGGATCAAGGTGGACAGGGATGGGGGGAAACACAGAGTAATAGGATCAAAAGTTTCTTTAGAAACTGTGTCCTTGATTTAAATTTGTTTTGCTTAAGCACAAGGTGCTCTTTGCTCTGAGATACCAACTCCTTCCCCTGCATTCCCACTTTCTTTTGTCCCTGCAACATTCCCTCAACCCTGTCACTCCACGGGGGCACTGAACTCGAACTGCTCCGTGTAAAATGAGAGGCACTTTGGAACTGGAGGGAGTGAGGCGTGAGGAGATGAGCACAGGGAACACCACCCCTAAAGAAGCACAGGAGATGAGTCCTACCCCGTAGTTGTTCATGGTGTTGGGCCTGCCTTTGGGCATATCCGACTGCTCAAAGTTCTCCAGCTCATCCACAAAGGCTTGGCAGAACTCCTCTGTGAACACTGGGAGTCGGTAAATCCTCTTATCTGCCAGCAGAGGGGAGACAGAGTTTGCTGGGGAACTCCCAGTTTTCCTGGCTGCCTGTCCAGCTGCACTGTGCTGGTGTCAGTGAGGGCACAGCACCCACAGGCTGCACTTTGTGCTCAGACTGCTCAGAGGGCTGGCACCATTTCCTGGGCTCAGCTCTGGGGTGTATTTGGTATTTTTCATGGTGGTCCCTCATTTCCAGAGCAGAAGGCTGTGTCTGGAACTGGTGCCCTGGATAAATCCAGGAGCTCTGCACACAGACATTGGTGTCTTTGCCTTGAGGAAAGGAGGCAACACTGCCTCTTCCCCTCTGCATCTTGGCAGCATTTCAGGTAAGCAGAAAGCTTCACAGCAGCCTCCAGGGAAGCTGAAAACCCAGCTCTCTTTTTCAAAGGCTGAAATCTAGTCTGAAGCTACTTCAGCCCAGACTAACCAACAGGGGCTGTCTGCAATGGCAAAGCACTCAGGGAAGGAAAACCAAGCTCCCTGGGCTCCCAGTGCTCCTTCAGCAGGCTCCCTGGTGAGCTGTGGTACAACCAAAACCCCAGCCCTGGAGTCTCTGGTGAGACATCAGCAGGCTGGGATGGGAAAGCAGAAAACAGCCTCTGATCTCAGAGCAGAACTGCTGCCTCTCCAGAGACCCTCCTCAGGCAGAGAATAACATCCTGTGTGCCTCAGCTTGTGTCAAAGCAGAGCTGTTCCAGACAGGGCTTGGGAACAGCTGTCACCAGGGGGATCTGTGGGACTGAGGTGTTGTTTTCTTTACCTGAGAAGGACTCGAGGTAGCTCAGGAGGCCCTGGAGATCAGCACCTGGAGATGTGCAGAACCTCACGATTTCCAGAAACTCTGGGGCCAGGAAGGAATCCTGGATTCCAGGGGAAGGATGGGAAGAACACACAGAAACACAATCAGCCTGCACAGCCCGAGAGGGAAATGGACTCCCAGGGAAATACACAGTCCCTAGGGAGCAAGGCTGAGTCACACCCGAGATAATTCCACAGCAGGAAATGCAGAATGTCACTGGTGTTTTACCAGTGGGGTGGGGAAGTTACTGCTTGCTTTAGTGCATGGTTTTCTAGGAGTAACTGTCCAGATTTATCCTAGGCATGACAGGAAAGAGCCTTTTCTGGCTGGAACACCAGGAATCTTGCCTGGAGAACACGCTGTGCTGTCGTGTTTTTAAAGCTTTAAATCCAGTTTTCATATGCTACCCCTGTGTTTTAATTCAGTGCAGCTTTAGCACTGTGCAGTCCCGAGGAGAGGGGGAAATAAACTACAAAAATAAAATTATCAGGTAATTTTTTTGGGGGGTGCAAAAGAGATTCCAAACCTTCTGTGTACCTGCAGGGTGTACACCTCTGGGTGTTTTGGTTTGTAGCACTTGGAGATGATGGCTCTGCGTTCCACTGACTGATGGATTAACTCTTTTCTTCTCTGCACTTCTGCCTCAATCTGTGAGTAAACAACAGCACATTGTCAGAAATCAACAGGGCTGAGTAAAACAGCTCTGGGAATCTGCTCATTGCTTTAAACCGATTATTTTTGTTTGGGGGCACCTCTGGGGGACAGAGTGTTTGCTTTGTTTTTCTGTGGTCAAGACAAGTCCAGTAAATATCTGGAAAGCCAAATGTCTTAGAGGAGTTTATGTTCTCTTTACAGATGGCTTAAAAACTGAGGACTTTGCTGTGGAAGTGTCAAGTGGAGCTGTGAGGTTTCAGCCCTTTCAGGCCTTCTGACACCTCCTGAATCTGGCTTTGTTCTGACAATGGAGGCATTGTCCAAAATACAGACATTTGCCGGGAGCAAGACAAGTCCTGTCATGAAGGGATTACTGCTAAGTGTGGTAGAGACAGGCTAAGCTGCCCTTTCGGAGCAAACAGCTGATCCAGGCAGCTCTTCCCCTTTTAATTCCCCCTCATGAGATTAATTTGTAACAGTCCTTGCTGAGGAGTGAGTGAGCAGCCATTCCTGGGACCACGCAGCTCCTGTGTTCATTCCCTTGCTCTCAGTATCACGTCCTGAAGGTCTTGGGAACCTTGAAGGTCTCAGCTTCCTTCTTCTTCCCCTCCCTCCCAGCCCCAAGGTCCCTGGGTCACAGGGCAGGGATCTGTAACCCAGCACTGCCCAGAAAATCAGGATCGAGTTCTAAGTGGGAAACTGGGGCTGGAATTGCTGCTGGACAGGGAGAGCTGTGACCTCCCATTTGTTTATGTAATTTCTAGGTTTCCTTTATGATGTTTATATTGATACAGCAAACCTTGTATGAAGATCTGAGCAGATCTGCAGAGAGCCTGGATGATTAGAAAGTGGTTTAGATCTAAGCTGATTATAAATTAAAACCAAAATTGGGATCTTGAAATCCTAAGTGAGGCTGTTTTATAAATTACATTGCTTGTTGTGCTCCATTGATTCTGCCTGGGAAAATCCTGGGCTGTCCTACTCATAAATTCTGTGCTGTATGAATCATAATATCCAGTTAATAAAGCTTTAATTAACAGTATGATTTACTGCCACCACCATTCTGCCAAGAATTCCTAAAATGTCTGTCCCCTTAGCAACATTGGAGCTGGTGAGTGACAGATTCCTGTCCCTAGCCTGGAAAAAAAGCAGAGATTCTGTGATGAAGGGTGAATTTCTGTAGGACCCCATCTCAGACTGCCTTTAAAAATGTTTGGAAGAAGGGATAAGGAAAGACAAACCAGGGCACTGAGAGCCAGCGGAGTAAATCCAAGGAGGGAGCGGCTCAGAGGCCGCTGGGATGTGTTGAATGACAGCATTTAATTGCAGGGTGTTGGCTGAATAAACACCTCGCTGATGTGCGCCCGCGGGGAATTCTTCCCTCTGGATTCTGCCCGGCACCGGGGTGGATCAGGACGCGGTGCCGGGAGCTGCTCCCCGGGTCTGGGGGGCTCCAGCAGGCCCCAAACTCCCTTCGGGACTGACCTCTGGTGAGGGGATCCCTGAGGGGAACCAGCCTGCCCAGGGAGCTGGGCTTGTTCACCTGGAGAGGAGTAGCTTTGGGGTGACCTCACTGTGGCCTCGCAAGGCCTGAAGGGACCAACAAAAACCTTGGAGAGAGACAATTTCCAAGGGATGGAGTGCCAGGACACAAGGAATGGCTTCACACTGACAGAGGGCAGGGTTAGAAGGGATTTAGGGAAAAAATTCCTCCCTGTGAGGGGGATAATGCCCTGGCACAGAGGGGCCGTGGCTGCCCCTGAATCCCTGACAGTGCCCAAGGCCGGGCTGGAGGGGCTTGGAGCAGCCTGGGACAGGGGAAATGTCCCTGCCCAGGGCAGGGGTGGCACTGGATGAGTTTTAAGGTCCAACAGAACCCATCCCGCGGCTCTGTGAGTGCCCGGTGGCCGTGAGGGGCTCCCGCTGCTCACCTCCCTCAGCACCTCCCGGAACTGCTCCTCGCTCCGGCAGCCGCGCTCCCTCAGCGCCTGCAACACACGGGCCCGTCACCGCCGCGGCCGCCGGCACGGCCCGCTGCCCCCGGCCCCGCCCGCCCCCGCGGTACCCGGCCGTGGTCCCGGCGGAGCTGCGGCCCGTCCCGGTACCGCACGTGGAGCCCGAACCGCCCCACGAAGATGTTGTCGGTGAAAAAGCAGGCGCACCCGCGGAACGGCCGGCCCGCGGACATGTTTCCTGCCGGCGAACGCGCCTCGGTCCTGCCCTCAAAGGGCTCCGTTTCCGTCCGCGGGAGGGCGCATCGGCAAATTCCCAACCGGGGCAAAAAACGGAAAGCGGCGGAACTCGCCCGTTCTCCCCGGTTTTACGCTTGTTGTTTTTGTCATCTCCGTGACGTCACCGCGGCCCGGTCCCGCAGCGAGGCCGCTGCCCCGCAGCCCTCACGGCCGGGCCGGGTCTGCTCGGAGCGGCAGCGGCCGGCCCGAGGTTATTTGCAGACGGTCCCTGAGAATCCCTGGCGGGGGCGCGCGCGGGCTGCGGGGGCGCGCTCCGGGTGCGCGCGCGGCGGGGTCAGCGCGGCCCCGGCCCGGCCCGGCCATGGACGCGGCGCTGCCGGAGGCCGAGCGGGAGGTGGTGGTGGCCGCCGAGCCCTGCGGCCACGGCAGCAAGTTCGAGGACATCTACCGGCTGCTGGCCGAGGGCTGCTTCCCGCCCAGCTTCTGCTCCATCAAGAGGAAGAACCTCAAGCGCTACGCCCAGAAGTTCGTCGTGGACGGTGGGGACCCGGGGGGCGGTGCGGCGGTGTCGGGCTGCCCTGGGCCGCGGCCCGCCCCGGGGGCGGCCTGTGGGGGGAAGCCGGAGGGTGCCGGCCCCGCAGACACGGGGGATGTGCCGGAGCCTCGGCGTGGGGAGGGGATGTGGCTTCTGGGCAGCGCCATCGCCGCCAGCGCTGCCCGGCCAGCCCCGCGCCCTGGCATCGCTTCAGGGGCACCGAGCGGGGCAGCCCGGGGTGGCACCGGTGCTCCACCGCTGCCCCTGGGGACCACGGTGGCTTTGTTGTAGCGGAGGATTTCACACAGTCCTGGGTGCAGAAAAGCTCCGTGGCCGTGCGTGGGGGCGATTCCGGTTTAGCAGCTTCTCCAGGGACGGCAGGAGCTCCCGAGGCAGCAGCAGCAGCCCCCGGAGCTGTGTCTCAGCTGCGTTTCCCATGTGGAAAATGACCCCTTTTCTGGAGGCGAGCAGCTGTGAGAGGCTGTTGTTGGAGACAAACCTCTGGCACCCGCAGGCGGCTGCCTCTACTACGTGGGCCCCAAGAAGGAGGAGAAGCGCGAGGTGATCGTGGATCCCGAGCGGAGGCGTCAGGTCTTCCTGGAAAGCCACTTCACCGAAATCGGCAACCACCTGGGCCAGAAAAAGACCGTGCACCGCATCCAGAGCCGGTACTACTGGCTGGGCATCGTGAAGGATGTTGTGGACTGGGTAAGTGGAGAGCAGTGACCGTGTCCGTGACACCGCTGCTGGCAGCAGTCCCGAGGCAGCAGCCACAAGAGCCCTGGTGCAGGGATGATGTCATTCCCCGTCCCTGTGCTGGGAAGGCACTCACCGAGTTACTCTGCAGGTGGATCTTGGAGCGTCCCCAGGCAGCTGGATAGGCTGGATGTCTTTCCCTAAGTGTCAGGAAGCCTCCTCGTGCAGGGCAGTTTTGGTCAATGTGGGATTGTTTCAGACAAGTTGCTGAGTTTAACTTTGGGCGGTTTGGGTTCCTTCCAGAGCTGCCTGATTCCCTAAACTACCAGCAAGAGGAAGATCTCAGTGTCTCCTCAGCTGCTTTGCCTCATCTGTTTCATTGCTGGCAGTTCCCTGCAGCAGCACTCTGCAGCACTGTGGCTTGAGGAGTGTGCTTGCATTGCATGGTCTGAGCTCCTCCAGCATCCTAGGGCTGAGGATTTCTCTAACCAGCAATAGGAGGTTAAAATACAATAAAAATTTGCCTGGAAACAGGGTGAGAAATAGCTTAGCTGTAGGCCACATTGAGAAAATTGGTTATTGTGTCAGAGAAAGTTGTCAGGTGAGCCTTGTGAAAGGTGAGATGCGTCAGCCTGTTGTGTTTTGTCCTCTTTTTTTTTTCCTGCGCCTCCTTGTTTTTACTGGGAGAAAGGAAACTGCTCAGCCCTGCTATGTGTCTCACCCCTCCACAGCCTGTGCTGTCTGAGTCTGACAGGATCCATCAGCACGTTCCCAAGTCCTTTGATCCCTTTTTTCCCTCTCCAGATCAAGATGTGTGAAACGTGCCAGAACGCGGAGCACAACAAGAACGTGACGCGGAAAGCCAGGCCCGTCAGGGTGGAATCCCCCTGGGAAGTGCTGGGATTAGACATCCACGGTGAGTGAGTGTCTCAAGTGGCTCTCGGGGCTCCTCCCCGCCAGTCGGGAGCGTGGCAGACCTGCGGCCACACACACCGAGGGAAAGCTGCCTCTGAGGAGGTGCCAAGGAAGCCACAGCAGCCGCCCAGGGTGCAAGCTGATCCCTGGGCTTGGCTCGGCTCCCTGTCCGCACACAGTGAGAGCTGGGCGTGCCTTCTTTCCCAGAACTGAAGCTCTGATGGGTGTATTTTTGCTGACAGAGGTCACCAAAAATGTTCTGGCCGAATGACATTGCAGAAGAGAGTCGTGGTCACTTCTGCAGCGGCTGGGTTTTTAACTTTCCCCGTTTGGAGGATATGACGGCATCACATTGATTTTATTTTTTTTTTTGATGGTTGTTTGCGCAGGGCCTTTTCCCGAGACGAGCCAGAGCAACACACACGTCCTGCTTGTGACTGACTACTTCACCAAGTGGGTGGAGGCTGCTCCTCTGCAGAAGAAAGATCCTTTCTCCGTGGCTAAAGCCCTGGCTACTGTTTTTTACAGGTGGGCTCCTCTGCTGTTGGTTATATTGCACCTCTGCAGTGCCATGGGGAGTGCTGGGGTGTGTTGCAGAAATACCCGGTGTCCTCAGGATGTTTTCCTCTGAGAGCAGGAACTCTCCCTTCTACAGGAGAGACCATGCAGTGCCTCTCAGTTGCTCTTTACAAAGTCCTTGGGAAGATCCTCCTGTTCTGGACAGAGGAGAAAGAGGCAGGAATGTTTCTCTGAGTACCCCGAGGCCAGGGGAGCTGTGTCCCAGTTCTCTGCAGAAGCTTTAAAGCCATTCCCGGATTTCTCCTAGAAAGTGTTTGTGTCACCATGTGACATTGTCCTTGTGGAAAACACGTGGGGCCAGTGGAGATTTGAATTCAGAGCAAGAAGCTCCTCTTGTTTCTCCTGCTGCCTCATCATTCAAAGGCAAACAGGCTTGGCTGGTTTGGAACAGAGGGACCTGCAGACCTCTCTGCTCTTGGGGACATGAGGTCACGGCAGCCTTGTTAGCACCAGCTCCACTGGAGGGTCCTGTCCCTTTCCTATCCCATTTGCATGCATAGGGATGGAGCTCCTTGGGCTCTGCCTCAGCTGATGGAATAAAACCAGTTGTGTGTCCTCTTGCCCAGGTTTGGTGCCTCCAAGAACATTTACACCAGTCAGAGCTGGGACTTCTGCGAGGAGGTAGGTCTGGCGTGGGGTAGTTCAGGGGGAAGCAGCATGACCTTCAGCAGGCTTTTTGGTCAATGGGACCTTCAGCAGGCTTTTTGGGCAGTGCTTTCTGAGCAGCAGGTCCTGAAGGCAGAGTTGTGATATGCTGTGTAGTGGGGGCGAGGAGCTGATGCTCCCTTATCCCTGCCCCAACCCTGTTGGGAGTGGGAGCTGATTTGCCAGTGCTTTCATCTTGGCAGGGATTTCAGGGTGTGGATCAGTGGTGCAAGTCCTCTCTGCTTAGAAGGAAAGACCATGTGCATGAAATTGCAGCCCTACCCTGGGATTAGCCCATCTTCCCAGTGCTGTGGAAAGCTTCAAGCACAGGAGAAGTTGTTGCAAAACGTTTTCCCAGGTTTAACTTTTCTGGGGGAGCGTTTTCTGCCTCACAGCCTCTCCTGGCACGGGGGGACGGTGCCTTGGAGGCTGCTGTGGGGCTGACACGCCGTGATCTCTGTGTTCCCTCAGGTCAGCCGGCACCTGTGCGAGCACTGGAACATCTCCCAGCTCCTCACACCCACAGACCCTGCAGATCCCCCCAGCCCTGGTGATGGCAGTGCCGAGGTGCTCAGAGCCTCCATCTGCAGTGTGGTGAACGAGAAGCCCAGCGAGTGGGACGCGCACCTGGACCCTGTGCTCTTCGAGTTCCGCACCTCCATCAACTCTGCCACCAAGTACAGCCCCTTCTTCCTCATGTTCAACAGATACGTGTGCCTGTCCTCAGAGGTAACTGCCCGGCCCAGGGGAGCCTTGCAGGAGCTTTGGCACTGCTGTAGTTGCAGAGTAACCCCTGAATCTGTGCCTTGCAGGTGGATTTTGTCAAGGACTCCAAAGAGCAGGGAACTGGCTCCGGTAAGGCTGAGAGCCTCCCGCCATTCACAGCCACGGTGCAGGAGCAGCAGAACGTGGTGAAGGAGATTGTAAGTCTTGTCGTGCCGTGAAATAATTTTGCAGTTAAGTCCAAGGCTGGCCTGAGAGGAGAGGTGGCACCTCAGTGTGTGCCAAGGGCAGCAGGAGCAGAGCTGGACCCTCTGGGCCAGCACCACAGGGAAGCTGCTGGTGGTGCTGCTCAGAGATGGGTGATGAAACATGAGGGGCTGACTTACCCCATCAGGCTAATGAGAGCTGTGTCCCAGCCTGCCCAGCTCCCTGCCTTGTAATCTGCATCCCAAATCAGCCAAGGGAGTCCCTCCTTAGGCAGGGACAAGAAGCCTTCAGGGAGGTGCTGTGTAACTACAAAAGTTTAAAGTAACCCTGCCTCAAAATGGGAGGAGGTTGGGGCTGCTGTGAGGAGCAGTGACCCAGTGGGCAGGGAGATGGGCTTGAGGAGCAAAGTCAGCATGCAGCTCCTGTCTGTCTCTGATGTGCTGGGTGACCTTGGGCAGCTCATTTTGTCTCTCTGTTCCTTGGTTCCCTCACTTGAAAATGACCTGTGTCCCTGTGAAGTGCTTGGTGAGCTGTGTGCCAAAAAACCACAGACAAGGCTCGAGTGCTTTGTTTGCTCAGTCATTTCTTACACCCAGTCAGGGTTCTGTGGTTCTCTCTCTGATCTCACCTGGACTGTGGTTGTTCATGCCAGAGAATGACAGGAGGAGTATGGGACAGGAGGGAGGAGGGCCTGGGAGCTGGATATGTAGGATCTGATCCCTTTGGCAGCTCAGGCTCACTAACTCAGCTCCCCTTTGTGAAATGCAGCAGTGAGAGCTCTGTCCTGTCCCTAAGGGAACCTCTGCTGTTGGGATCACCAGCTCTGTCCTGCATCCAGACAGGGATTGGGGCTGTAATGAGCAGGAGGTGACAAAGCTTCCCTGGGCTTTGTGGCACTCCAGCCAAGATCCCCTTCTGCCCTCTAGTGATGGAGCACTGACAGCTCTGAGTACATCTGTGGAATTGCAGTTTCACATTGCAAGGTCTCCTGCTGGTTTGGGCTGGTGAGAGCAAGTCTGGGAAGCCTCTGCTGAGTCCCTCCCTTGCCCCAGGTGCATCCAGCTTTGACACTGCCAGCTCTCACTCACTCTCAGCTTCTCTTATGAGGAGAGACCGTGGGAGCTGGGCCTGCTCAGTCTGGAGAAGACTGAGAGGGGATATCATCAATCCCTAGAAATATCTCTGAGGGGTGTCAGGCTCTTCTCGGTGGTGCCCAGTGACAGGATGAGGAGGAATGGCCATAAACTAAACCACAAGAAGTTCCACCTCAACATGAGGAAGAGCTTCTTTCCATTAAGGGTGGAAGAACACTGGATCTTCCCAGGGAGGTCTTGGATTCTTCCTCTGTGGAGACATTCCAAACCCACCTGGACGTGTTCTCGTGTCACCTGCTCAAGATCTCCAGAGGTCCCTTCCAACCCTAAGGATTCTGGGATTCACTGAGCTTGTGTCAGAGCTGAGCTGATTCCTGAGTGACACCTGGAGGCCCAACCCCTCCGTTCTCCTGGCAGGTGATCTCCAACATGACCAGGGCCTGCAAGCGGGAGCGGAAGGGTGTGAAAAGGAAAACTCGGGGCCTGCCCTCTCTGGCCTTCAAAGTGGAGGACAACGTGTTTGGGGGCAGCACTGCCAGCTCCCTGAAGAAGCTGAAGAAGGGCCAGTTTGTGTCGTTCCAGATCGAGACAGTGCTGCCCCCTGAGCAGAGCATGGCCGGCGGGAAGAAAACCAGTTAACCCTGGGGCGTTCTGGGGGTCCTGCGGCGCTGGGGACAGCACGCACTGTCCCTGAGGTTTGTGGCCCAGCTGTGTGGGAGTGCAGGGTGCAGATGTGCCTGCTCTGTCCTGGGAGAAAGGAAGGGGAAGGTTCAGACAAGGGGGTCTGTTCAGTCCCTTCCTGGTCCGGGTTTGCCCTTGGATCATCCCTCAGACCGAGGGAGGTGGCACCATCCTCGTTTAGGTTTGGCAAGGAGAGACTCGGTCCTGCCAAAAAGCTCCACCTTGACTGTGGCTTGGAAGTTGCCCTTTGGGAGTGATTGCACCAAAGCCCTGGAGGGATCTGTGTGCAGATGGAAGTGAAGCAGAAACCAGACCCGGCTTAGCCATGGACGATGTTTCCTGCAGCTTAAAAGTGTCCCTGCTGTGAGCCTGAGCCAGGAATAGTCGCTCCAGGTGTGACTCTGTTCCTGGTGGATGTGGGAAGGACTTGCAGTGAGAGATTTTTTTGGTTTTGTTTTTGTTTTGTTTTAAGCACTTATTAGCAGAAATAAAATCAACAACAGAATGTGGTATTTTTTGTTTTGGTTATCCAGGCAGAGAAAAATTAATTTGTCTTTTGTAACATCACCATTCTGTTCTCTCCAGAAATGGTGTGAACTTTAGGAATTCTGACATCTGTGCCAGTGCTAGTGGGGGTCATGGGGGTGTTTTTAAGCCCAGCACTCTAAAAACACGTGGAAACCTTGGGATAATGACACTGCCCTGCCCCTTTGTCACCTGTATCGCCCACCTGGATGCATGGTTGCTGTCCAGGGAAGAGGCTGAGCCCTTCCATTCCTTAAGAGTTGGAGTGGGAGGTGAAGGGGAAAGTAATTTACAAGCTGGATTTCTTCAAAGTGGATCCCTCTGTGTTAGGGGTTAATTAAACCCCCACCTAACCCCTCTTTAAGGGTTAACTTAAAATATTATTTCGAGTTCTTATCCCGGTTGCTTTTGAGCCAATTCCTGTGTTGTATTTTCCCTCTTTACTGCAGAAATTACATAGAACCAATAAAATAATCTTAAAAATTTAAGAACATGTGTATTTGGAGAGGATAAAAAACCTTCTAAGGTGGGGAAAACTCCGGGACCGCCTTTGCCGCGTCGGGGCGAGGTTTACCGGGACGGGGCGGAGCGGGGGGACCGGGGACCCCCACCTCGAACCCCGAATTTGGGGGGACCCCGGTGCCGCTGGCCGGTCCGGCCGTGGGCGGGGCCGGGCGCGCGCCGCAGGAGGGGCGTGGTCGGGGGCGTGGCCACCGCGGAGCCACGCCCAGCAGCGACCTTGTTCCCGGGACGCCGCCGCCGCCGGTCCGAGCGGGCTGAGCCGCCGATCCCCGAGCCGCCGCCGGTAAGAGCCGTCCGGGCGGGCCGAGGCTGAGCCGCTCGGAAGGGGGGAGCCGTGTGTGTGTGTGTTCGGCCGGGGTACGGCGGGCACGGCCCTTCCCGGGTGTCTCTCGCCTCGCCTCGGGACGTTCTCCTACGCGGGGAAGGCTGGATGCGAGTGGGGACCTTGGGCGGCTCCAGCTCGGGGGTTTGGGGACGTTGCTGCGGGTGGTGGGGAGCTGCGGTGGCTGCCTTCTACTCCTCCTCCTCCTCTTCTTTCTCCTCCTCCTCCATGGGCCGGATCCGCGCAGCTTTGCAGCGGATGGCAGCAGCGAGCACCCTGGGAAGCGTGTCCTGCTCCTCCCTGGCACCGCTGCTCTGCTTGGCCTCCATCCCTCCTTCCCCACCCACCCCGTAAACCCCCGTGCTTCCCCAGATTGCAGCCTCTGCCTCGTTTTCCTCCGCTTTTTAGCTTTTTATCCCACTTGCCCGGCCGCAGAGCAGCTCTCGCCCGAGGGCGGAGCTTGTCCGGTGCCAAGGGCTGCCCTTCGTCCCGGTGGTTTGGTTTTGGGGGGCTGCGCTCACGCAGGCCGGAGCGTGGCCGGCACACGGCACCCCTTGCTCGGTGCCGCCCGCACTGTGCACCGTCACCAGCTGCTGACCCAGCACAAATTTTGGGATCGGGTACCTCCCTCTTGCCAACGCGTGGCTCCTCAGGGCATGGCACCGGAGCAGGTGAGCGGCACGGCTTAGAGCAAGTCGAGCTTTCTGCCCTTTCCCGTGTCCATTCAGAACCTGCCGCCCAGAACCCCGGGCCACAGCAAAGGCAGTGTCCCGCCCACCCTGGAGCCTTCATCTCCCGCGGGACGCAGCTCTGGAATTCCAACCCCTTTTTAATTTCCTCTCGGGATTTTTGTTGTGTCATTGAACTGCACGCTGACTAAACAGCGGGTTTAGTGGGCTACCCTGAATTAATATCCAAGAGGGCTGGGGACAGTAAGGTGTGACAAGCTGCAGTACCTATGGTTTAGTCTTATTTTGATGAGGGGGATCCATTATAGAACTAATCTGCTCCCCTGTCTGCTTTCCTACAGTTTTGACTGCTTGGTTTCAGCTTTGTCTTGGGAAAGGTGGGCAGGGACTCTGGGATCATGACTGTCCAAGTTTACACGGCTCTGTAGGGCAGGACACGTGGCTGCACGGATGTTGTGGCAGCACTCAGCAGCCGCCACAGCAAGTGGGGACAAAGATTCCCATCGGGATGTGCAGACTTCTGCTTCGGGATTCAGGATGGGTGAAGGCATCCAGGAGGGAAGTTTGTCTGTGCTGCTTATTTAATGGAATACCTTGGGCCATGTGTGGGAGGGGAGGGAGGTGCAGGTAGTGTTGTCTGGCATTGGGATGGGTTGGTAGGGAGCTGGCACGGTTGTCCCCCCATCTTTCTTCCCTTTCCCTTCCTCCTCCCTGGGGTAAATAACCCCATCTCCTTCTTCTCACCCCGCAGCAGAGGCCGACATGAGCACATCCTTCCTGTGTTAGGGCTTCCCCTCACCACGTCAGCGACTCCCAGCCCGGCGACGAGGATGCGCGCCTGGAAGGCGGTGGCCAGCACGCTGGCGCTCAGCGGGGCCGATGTGGTGGTCACCACGCTGCTCTACACCCACGGCCAGGGCGGCCGGAATGTCCTGCAGGACCTGCGGCACTTCAACATCTTCAACTCGCTGCTGGACATCTGGGGGGGCTGCCTGTACCGCAGCTGTGTGCTGCTGGGGGCTGCCATCGGCGTGGCCACCAACACGGCCTACGGCCCCCGGCGCCTCAGGGCATCGCGGACCTTCATCGCCGTCGTCTGCCTCCTCATGGGCATCTACATGATGGTGAAGCTGCTGCTCTACTCGGAGGTGCGGAAGACCATCAGGGACCCCTGGTTCTGGGGGCTCTTTGCCTGGACCTACGTGGCGCTGGCAGCCACCTTCGGGCTGTGGCAGCTGCTGGCTTGTGTCACCTCCTCCCGCGAGGCGCTGGGGCCCGGCTCCGAGTCCCGTGCCGAGGTGGAGGAGAGCTGTGATGGGGGCACCCCGAGGGACAAGAGGGAGGAGGCAGCAGGTCCCACCATCCATAAACTGCTGTCCTACACCAAGCCGGATGCCTTCTTCCTGGGCATCGCCTCCTTCTTCCTCCTCGTGGCTGCCTTGGGTGAGTGAAGGGACCAGGCGAGCCGTGGTGTGCTCCCATCCTCACCAGGAGGGATGGAGGAACCATGGTGCTGGGGCTTGGAAAAACCTTAGGACAGCTTTTTTTGGGGGCTGCTGGGTGGCACGTGCTGCACAGGGTGGGTGAAAAATGCAATGGGGCAAAACCAAATGCAACAGGAGATAAAACACACTGGGAGTGCGACGTCCCCACGTGCCATGCTCACAGGGTGTATTGTGTGATGGCCAAGTATCTCTGTGGTGGGGATGGGGTTGTCCACAGGCTGTCACAGTTGGGAATACAAGTCCTGTGCAAGTTCCATGCAGTGGGGCTGAACCTCCATGTCCTGTGCTTGTCCTGCAGGAGAGACCTTCCTGCCCTACTACACGGGGCTGGCCATCGACGGCATCGTGGTGCAGAAGAGCATGGATCGCTTCTCCACGGCAGTGCTGGTCATGTCACTGCTCGCCATAGGAAGGTAATCCAGGGGCTGGATTTGGCCCTGGCAAGGAGTTTGGGGTTTTCCCACAGGAGCTCGTGGCGATGGTAGGCACAGGCACTCACTCCACCAGCTCTCTGCCACACCCCAGGGATGTGCTGTGAATTCTCTGCGCTGTCACGATGCAGAGAGGCATCTGGCAGTCACGAGGCCTTTGTGTAGCCCTTCATGTCCATCTGCTGGAGGTGGGGGAGCAGGAATGAACACAGGGAATGGGTTCCCTGGGGAATGCTGTTCCAGCAGTGCTGTGTTCCCTCCCAAAGCTTGTGACTACTGTGATTAGGACCAGCCACCACTGTGCTGGTGGCACCCAGGAGAGGTGTGGGCTGGTGATAAGTGGTGTCAGCACTGCCCAGGCCCTTGGCCCGGCGTGGGGGTGTTTGTGTTGCTGAGAGGGTTTTGTGTCCATGGCTCTATAACGTTTCTTATCTGCAATTAGCTCATTTGCCGCAGGTATCCGGGGCGGCGTTTTTACGCTCATCTTTGCAAGACTGAACATCCGCCTTCGCAACTGCCTCTTCAGGTCGCTGGTGTCTCAGGAGATGAGTTTTTTTGATGAGAATCGCACAGGTTGGTTCCTCTCTCCCATGGATTTGTTCTAACCCCTCTATCCCATCCCAGATTTTTTCCCCTTGGCTTGCTCTACTGTCATACAGCAGACTGGGGGCAGCCAGAGGTGGTGCCCACATGCTCGTGGTTAGAAATAGAGGCAGAAAGTTCTTCCTTTTCTGTGGCCTCCCAGCATGGGAACGTCCCATTGCCACCCATCAGCCTGGCATCCAGAAGTCCCACCCCCAAAACTCCCATTTCCTTCCTCCCATCAGAGCCTACTGGTGGGCTGCTCTCCAGCTCTGCTCCTTTCCCTGACACCTCGGATGTGTGAGGCTTGCTGGATGTGCTTGTTGCTTTCCCCGCTTGAAGTTCAGTCCTGTCCCAGTCCCGGTCCCAGGCCGTGCCACTCTGGTGTAACTTTCACACATTTAATTTTGTCTCAGTGGTATTTTTAGTTTTGAGGCTGTTGCTGTATTTAGCAGTCACTGCACAGTGCCTTGGTAGCTGAGGACAGCAGAAGTGGGATATGGGTAACCCTGGACTTGCACAAAAGCATGGGAATTCAGCTGGGCTCAAACACAGGCCAAGGATTTAGGAGTTCAGTGTGATGTTTGCTGGCTGTAAAACTCGGCTCCACCAAAAGGCACCGCCAGAGCTTCATCCCTTGGTAGCTGGACCCATGTCCTCAGGTCTCTTGGGTCAGCTCCAGGCTGTGGCCTCTGTGTGGCCTGTGAGCTGCCCTCCAGCACAGGATGCTGCCACAGTCCCCTCTGCTGTCCCACAGCCACCCTTGGTGACCCAGGGATGTCGCTTCTGCCTTCAGGTGCCACCTCCTGCTCCTCGGGCATGCAGCAATCCAAGCTCCTCTGTTTTGCTTTGCATCCACAGCGGTGGAGAGTTGTCCCCCTTCCATGCCACCCTTCAGACCCCCAGCTGGTTGGATGGGGAGCTCCATCTGGCCCCTGGGATGTGGGACACAGTTAGGCAGTGACCTGCCATGATGACACGTCCCTGCTCTCCCCTTCCCCGACCCCTCGTTGCTGCAGGGGACGTCATCTCCCGCCTGACGTCGGATACGACCATCGTGAGCGACCTGGTCTCCCAGAACATCAACATCTTCCTGCGCAACGTGGTGAAGGCCACGGGTGTGATCTTCTTTATGTTCAGCCTCTCCTGGAAGCTGTCCCTGGTCACCTTCATGGGCTTCCCCATCATCATGCTGGTGTCTGATGTCTATGGGAAGTACTACCAGGTAGGCAGGAGCAGCCACAGTGCCGGGCTGGTCTCCCTGTGAAGCCACCAGGGAGCTTGTGGGTGGCCTTGGAGCCAGTGGGAGTGATGCTGGAGTGGTGCTGGAGGGTTTTGCTGCCAGCAGTGGGAGCAGGTTGGTCACACTAAACCTCTGTGGGCAGACAGGTGTAGCCTGGGCTCTTACCTTGCTCCATGCCCACGAGTGGAAGCATCTCAGGTCTGATAGAAGAAGTGGCTGGGCTGTGGAACGTCCTGTATGCATCTGCCTGTCCTTGTGCCATCTCTCCTCCCGCTTTGGAGTCACTTGGTGGGGTCTCAGAGCCCAGGGCGAGCGGGGAGATGTGCCACGGGCAGCCTGGCACCCGCTGAGCTCCCTCTGCCTCCCTCTGCTCCCTGCAGAAGCTCTCCAAGGACGTGCAGAGCGCTCTGGCCAAGGCCAACAACACGGCTGAGGAGACCATCTCGGCCATGAAGACCGTCCGCAGCTTCGCCAACGAGGAGACGGAGGCCAACGTGTACTGGCAGAAGCTGCAGCAGGTGTACAAGCTCAACAAGCGGGAGGCCATGGCTTACACCTACTACGTCTGGTCCAGCGGGGTAGGTGGATGGCCCTGGGGCTGGGATGGGCAGGGAAAGCTCTCCAGATCCCAAAGCACACGTGGTTCTCCTCCACTTCCAGGGAACTCTGTGGGGTGAGCCCAGCCCTGCTGTCTGCTGCCAGTAATCCCCGGGCTCTTGATCATTTGTTATTTTCATCCGTCAAAAAATACATCCTGTTCCGCCGCAAGGCAGCGTTGTGTCATTCCGTGGAAACGTCTGTTTTCCCCTGTAAATGGAGCAATAATTGATAAGAGCTCAAGGTCGTGGAGCAGCCCATGCCTGCGTGGTGCTGCAGTGTGTGCCTGTGCCAGCTCCGCTCCGGGCCTCCGGCTGGGAACAGCCGCGGCGTTGGTTGAGCTTCTGCTCAGGAACGGAGATTTTCTGCGTGTGGGTGGTGGCAGGGGGAGGCTTCTGGGCTTTGGCTTTGGGATTTTTTTATTTCCCCCCTGCAAAAATGCTTTTTCATCGTTTAACACCAGATGGTTTGGGACTTCTCCAGCGTCGGCAAAACCCTCACGTGAGGCTGCCCTTGTCCCTGCACGTTCAGGGATCGAGGCAGTCGCTGGTGAAGGGTCTGTGAGTTATGGTGCCTTCGGGCAGCTCTGAGAGACTTTATGGCTTCCCAAATCTGCAAACAAAATGGGAGCATTATTAGCATTGTTTTTGGGCTCCCAGGTGAAGCTGGAGCATGAACTGGGTTGACACTGGTCTTGACAAATCTAAGAAGGCAAAAGCCCTCAAAAACTGCTCCTGCAGGGCTCACATAGAAAAAGGACAATGGATAAAGCTCAGCCTTGGTACAGTCTTTCTTGGAAGGAATGTAGGAGCTTAAGATCAGAGCATGGCAGAGCTGTAGAGGAAGCATTTTTTTCCCCCTGTATTTTTGTCTGTGTGAATTTACAGCCTCTTCTGATCCCACAGGGCTCCAGGGCATCATTTCTTTTTGGAGCACCTGGGTAGCATGGAACAAAACCAGCTGAATAAAAGGGGCTGGTATTTGTCAAATCAGAGCTGATCTGTCTCCTTTCTAGAGTAGGTGGTACCCCCCCCCCCACTGACTTCAGATGACAGCTGGGGTTATGCTTCAGGGACTTGTACAGGCAAGGAGGATATTCTGCATTAACTCCTGGCTTGATTTTGTGTTCTAAATTAAAATGTGTCACACTCATAGAACAGACAGTTTATTTTAGTGGTGAGGTGACTGCATGTCTTGGATAATTTGAACACAGATTATTATGCTTGAGGATCTTAGAGAGAAGTTCATGAGATGCTCTGTTATTTCAGATAAATTCTGCCTTCTTGGCTGTTGTCCCTTGGGACTTGTTTTGTTGAAAGATATCTGTCCAGCTCCTTAAATCAGCCCATGTACTTGAGTTGTCTTTCTCATTTCCATGCTCACTCCTAGGGCTGTCAGCTGCACTGTCAGAGATCCTCAGCTCAGGGCTCAAAGAATAAATGTCAGCACATGAAGCTTGGGCTGTTGTGTGAGTAATGACAACGGAACCAAAATACCCATTGTCCTTGCTGATTCTGGGGTGTTTTCTTGTTTTCAGCTGACTCTGCTGGTGGTCCAGGTCAGCATCCTTTACTACGGTGGGCACCTTGTGATCTCTGGGCAAATGACGAGTGGAAACCTGATATCCTTCATCATTTATGAGTTTGTCTTGGGAGACTGCATGGAGGTGAGTCAGTTTTAGCAGGGAATCCCAGAATGGGTTGGGTTGGAAGGGACCTTAAAGGCCATCTCATTCCAACTCCCTGCCATGGACAGGGACACCTTCCACACCTTCCCAGGTTGCTCCAAGTCTCATCCAACCCGGCCTTGGACACTTCCATGGGTGGGGCAGCCACAGCTTCTCTGGGCAACCTGTACCAGGGCCTCCCCACACTCTGACATGTTTCAAGAGGGTGTTTATCTCCCAGAAGGTCCCAGGGCAGTTGCAGACATAGATCCAGTGCTGACTTTCCCATGACACATTTCTTTGGTGCTGTGGCACTGCCAGAGGGGGGGATTCTCCCCACTGCTCCCCGTTCCTCCCCTGCTGTGGTCTCACAACCTTCATGTTCCTGAAGCAGCTTGTCCCCCAAAAAGGCAACTGGGACCAGAGGGGTCAGGCTGGCCTTGCTGAAGGGCAGAGCCCTGGCAGCCTGCCAAGCACATTTCCTGGCTTGAAGAATGAAGGGATTACAAAGCTGCCTGTTAAATTTCAGGCTTCATTAAAAACTTCATTATATATATATTTTTTTTTCCTTTCCCTGGAATAGGCTGCAAGCTGCTGCCTTGGCAGCACATTAGCAAGATGGGATTGTGGGTGGGATGGTAAAGCCCACCCAGGGCTGCCTTCCCCTTGCAGAGGCATAAACTTGGCTAATCCAGGCAGGAATGATCCAGTCGAGGTTTCCTCACAGCCAAGTGTGGTTTTGGTGGTGCTTCAGCCTCTGTGCAGGGGCAGAGCCGAGCTAGAGGCAGCTTGCCCAGCTCTCACCATCTGTTCAGATGACTGCAAGCTCTGGTGGGGTTTCCAGGCTGTGGTTTTGGTGTGGATTTAGTTTGGTTTGGGGGGTTTTTTACCCTCCTGCTGGGAGGGACAGTTACAGTACAAACTGTTCTGCAGCTCTGGATTTAATATTGAAAAATGCCCTTTCCCTGGGTTGTCCATACCCAACAGAAGAGGAAGAGTTTTCTTTTCCTTTGTCTGATGACTGCAGTCAATGTCAGGTGATGAGAGACCCGGGAATGCTTCAGCCATTGTCCTTACAAGTGGTTACAGTCCTTACTGGCTGATTTCCCCATCACTTGGGAGGATCTCACCATTGCCTTTCCCTTCCAGTCCATCGGCTCCGTGTACAGCGGCCTCATGCAGGGAGTGGGAGCTGCTGAGAAGGTCTTTGAGTTCATTGACCGCAAGCCCACGATGGTGCATGACGGGTCCCTGGCCCCAGATCATGTGGATGGGAAGGTGGAGTTCAGGAATGTGACCTTTTCCTACCGCACTCGCTCCGCAACGCAGGTTCTCCAGGTGAGCCCTGTGGGCACTGCACGCTCCCAGCACCACGTGCTGCCAGAACCAAACCCCAGCCCGTGGGGAGTGGCAGCTGCCCGGCAGAGATGTGCAAAGGCAGGCTCAGTGCATGCTGGAAAACAGATTAAAAGGAGCAGCGGGTGTTTAGGGCTGGCCTTCCTTACAAGGAATGAGATTTATTAATAAAGCCCTTGTTCCCCGCTCAGGCATTAAACATGTCAGCGTGGTACAGGGCTTTGTGCCAAGCTGCCTCAGACTGTTTCCGTGGGAGAGGGGCTGGGATCATGAGGCAGGGGGAAGCAGCAAAGAGGTCAGCTTGCTTTTTAGAGGACCTGCTACATCAGCAGGCAAATCTGGAGCAATTTGGAGGCTTTTTGCTTCCTCAGAGCCAGGAGAAATGGCTGATGTGGCACATCACCAAGGCAAAGGGTCACTCTGGCCAGATTCTGGCTACTTCTCTTGTGTAGTGTCCCAGGACATTGAGAAAAGCCTGGAGCTGAGCACGCTCTCCCATCCATGTTGCAGAACGTGTCCTTCACCCTGCACCCCGGCAAAGTGACAGCGCTGGTGGGTCCTTCAGGGAGTGGGAAGAGCTCCTGTGTCAACATCCTGGAGAACTTCTACCCTCTGCAGGACGGGCAGGTGCTGCTGGATGGGCGTCCCATTAACATGTACGATCACAAGTACCTGCACTCCGTGGTACGAGCGACTGATACGTGTCTTCTGGTTGTGATCCCTGTGTTCTGCTTAGCCCAGTTACCACCTGCAGGGCTCAGAGGGGATGCATGGCACTGCTGCACGTTGCTTTGGATTTGATCTGGCAGCTTCAGAAATGTCCAGAAAGCTGGAGGTTGGAAGTGGTCCAAGAAATTAATTTGGATAATTCGTGGGGGTGGAAGGGAAAGGGATGGAGGGTGGTTTCAAGGGGAAGGCGAAGCCTTCCAAAAACAGAACAAAAACCATGTTTTGTTTGGTATTTTTTGGCCAACACAGTAGAAATATGTTTTTGGCTGTTGGCTTAATTATCATCTAAATTTGGTTTGGAAAAAAGAGTTTTGCATTCCTTCAGCAATTTCTACCTTAAGATCTTGCAGTAATTCCCAGCTAATGGGGAGTTAAATCTCTCAGGATCCTCAGGCAGCAGCTGGAACACCAGAAGGGCTGGTGCTTTGCCTAGGAGAGGGGTGCAGGCCCCTCAGCTCTCATCTGTGTGTCAGCACAGATCAGCCTTCATCTCTGCAAGTAACTGCCTCCTTTGTTTGCCCCCAGAGCAAATGGCCTCAGCAGCCAGCAGGAAAACCTGAAAACAATTGATCAGAGACAGGCTGGAAAGCCAAAGTCACTGTGACTAATTTACATTCCTTGCCCGTACGGAGCAAAAATCAAAGGCCAAGCAAGTCTTTCAGTTTAGAAAGCCTGGTGTGGTGTTAGGAGCATGGAAAGAAGTCAATTAAAATATGACCGTGTCTCCCTGGCTCTCTCATGCAAAATTCTGAGTAATAGTTTGAAAGGTTTGATTTATGCCAATATCAAGGGTTTGATAAAGCAGCTGAACGTGACAGTGAACAGCCATGGCTGTAAGGCAGGACAGGGAGACTGTTGCTAAGCAATTAAGGAATTGCAGCAGTTACATCCCTAACTTGCTCATTTGGGATTAAAAGATGCAAGAGGGCTCATTCACACGGCCCAAGTGTGATTACTGGCCTTGAAAGGAAAATCAACAAGGGCCTGGGAGAGGGTCTCTCCAGCCTGACTTATCCCAGCAACTGATTTTCCATTCTGGGAAAAGCAAACAGTGATGGGAATAACAGATCTGGAGCAAAACCACAGCAGGCTTTAGGAGGGGGAAGCCCATCCCAGAAGCCAACGTTGCCAGCATTGCGTCAGGTTTCTTTCCTGCAAAATGGCTTTCCAGCAAAAGATGCAAACTGGGCACCATGACGTTGGCATCCTCACTGGGAACTCACCTTGAGCACTTCTATGTCTTGGTTAATGACATTTCTGTATCTTGATCTTGGTCCTTACTCAGCAGGAACAAATATCAGTGGTTCGAGATATCGTGCAGTACATCTTCTGCTCCTGATCCCTGCTCTCCCTTGCTTCCTGCAGATCTCCCTGGTGAGCCAGGAGCCCGTGCTGTTTGCCCGTTCCATTGCAGATAATATTTCCTATGGCTTAACTTCTGCCTCCTTCGAGTCAGTGGTTCAGGCTGCCCAAAAGGCCAATGCCCACAACTTCATCACCGAGCTACAGGACGGCTACCACACAGGTACCCACCCGCTGCTGGGCCTGGCAGCTGCACTTCCTGGCAGCTCTTGGTTTCTATTTTGATCCCTTCCTCTCTCCCTTGACCCAACAGAGGCAGGTGAAAAAGGAGCTCAGCTGTCAGGTGGGCAGAAGCAGAGAGTGGCCATTGCCAGGGCCTTGATCCGAGCCCCTCCCATCCTCATCCTGGATGAAGCCACGAGCGCGCTGGATGCAGAGAGCGAGCACGCAGTGAGTGGGTGACCTGGGTGTTTGGGCCAAAGAGGGTTTGGAGGACAGACTGTAGCTTCAGTGTCCAGCCAGGGGATAAACCTGCTCTTGACATGGTGCCATCAAAGGGTTGAGTAAAGCACTAATTCCGTGGCAGGAATTTGCTTCCAATGCTCTTATAGCCAGCAGGAAAGGAATAATTCCATGGTCACAGCAACCAATGCCTGACAAACCTGATGAGGAAGGGATCTTTGCTGATTTTTTTCAGTGTGGAGAGTGTTAATTGACATACAGAGATTCTGTGCAGCCTTTTAGGACAGGATACAGAGGAAGACCCTATAAAATGAGGCTGCAGCAAGGAGGGTAGGACTGCCTGAGCTCAAATCCCAGCCAAGGCACCAAAGAAGCCACACTTGCAGGAAAAGCCTTGAGCATCCTGTGAACTGGTTTATCTGTCTGGGATGCGATGTACCAGCATCAGTTTGGCCTCCCTCACGCAATGACACAAGGGAAAGGCTGTTCAGGGCTGGGATTTCAGATGTGCCTCCAGTTCCAGAGGACAAATCCTGCTGGGGCAGTGCAAGTGTCTGACCTTGGAGCAGCTTGCTGCCTCACAGGTCCTCAGTCACATGTGTGGTACCTGATGGCAGCCCAGGGCTGGTTTTGGCTACCCAGGGGTGTCAATGTGACATGTGCCTGATGGCCACCTGCCTGCCTTTAGAGGTCAGTGCTATTGTCTCTTGACTGGGAAAAAAACCTGTCTTGTCTTGCCTTGATACACTCAGGAAAGAACCCTGCTTTTCTGAGCAGCTGTGTTTGACCAGGTGTCGGCTCCCTGCAGTCTCTGCCAGCACCACGTGGCCTCCAAATTGGGGCCCCAGCTGTGACAAGTCCCCAGTTTGCAGGATCAGACCTGTGTTCATAGCTCACCTGGCTGGGCTGAGATGGTCTTTGGGCTGGGAGCTGGGCTGGACACGCTGATGCTGGTAGTGCTGCAGGGAGCCAGAGGAGAGCACATCTCCTGTCCAGAGGTTTCTGGACACAGAGCACAAAGCCGCTGCTCTCCCAGTGCCAGGGCACTAACGCCTTTTCTCCCCACAGATTCAGCAGGCGATTTACGGCGACTTGCAGAACCACACGGTGCTTGTCATAGCTCACAGGCTGAGCACTGTGGAGAGGGCACACAACATCATTGTGCTGGACAAGGGCCGCGTGGTGCAGCAGGGCTCGCACAAGGAGCTGATGGAAGAAGGAGGCCTTTATTCCAAGCTGGTGCAGAGACAAATCCTGGGGCTGGAGGGGGGCGGCACGGACAGTGTCCAGCCTGCAGCCCGGGGGGATTCGGCCAGGGCGCCCGGCGGGCTGGAGGAGGAGTTCAGGATAGACCATTCCCTGCCGGCCGCAGCACAGGACGATTTCACCAACGCCGCTCCCAAGTGAGGGCGGCCGCGGCCGGCGCTCGGACGCTCCCTGGACGCTGGGACGGAGGTGGCAGAACGGCACCGCTGGCTCGCCCCACGTCACACACCCTGCACACCCAAACACACACCATAGAGCTTCCTGCAGGACGGGCCTGCGGGCACCTGCCGGCTGGCAAAACAGGGATTCACTCGAGGGAGCTGGGTCTTTAGCAATTCTCAGCATTTCTACTGGGTTTCTTTTCTTACTACCAGTAACTCCTCTCGACCGGGACTTTTCTCCCATCGAGCTGCATGTGTAACTGCTATTAACTGTAATGGATGTCAAATGCATGCGTGGAGGGGAAGGTTGAAAACCCCTCCAGGAATTTCAGGGGGTGGCTTTTGTGGCTGGATAGAAAAAGTGGTGACTGTAAAATAAGGTCCTGCTCCCTCTGTCAATCTATGGGGCTAATCCAAAGTTGGCTGAAGCCTGTAGGGAGTTCCCATTGGCTTTGGTGAAAACTGGATCACTCCCATGGAGCTGAATGGTGGGAGAGTTTTGCACTGAGTTGCCTGCAGGCTCAGGCTCTCAAACATTGCTGCTGAGCTTGTGTCATGTAGTATCCATCCTTGCTGGGACAAGCCAGGGGACCGAGAGGCAGATGTTATTTCTGATTTGCTCTTGGTGCTTGGTGGGTGTTTGTTTTTAAGGACGAAATGTTTTACCATAACTGGGTTAGGTTTTGGGGTTGGGGTTTTTTTGGTTTGATTTGTTTGTAGTTTTTTAACGTTATCTGTGTGCACTGTGCAATGTCTGTCTGGCTCCAGCATCCACTGAGAATTGGTCTGTTATTTCAGAATTTTTTTTAACTCACAACCCCGGTGCTGGTGTGAAAAAAAACCACTACTAAAGACAGGCATAAAACACTAAAAGACAGCACTTTATAAATCCCACCAAAGCTTTGTTCGGCTTCAGGCCACACTAGCGACTTCACTGCATGGGAAATCTGTTCTGTCACGTTCCTTGAAGTCCAACTTCAGCTGCCTGAACTTTATAATGTGTTTCTTTGACTATAATTTATTTTAGTATGAGGGATAGAAAGAAATGTGTTGCTCCTAGCCTGTGGGGTAATGGCTCAGGCTTATTAGTGTTATCCTGGTATAGACTGGTGAAAAATCCTATGCAGCCAGGCAGGTGCTGTTTTAAAAATAGCGTTTTTAGGGGAACACTGACTTCAGACTCTGCATAGTTAAGAAATTCTCTCAAGCACTTTAGCTCTCATGTTTTCTGATACTTGAATGCTGCTGCATTTTCCTTTCCAGCAGGTTTGCATTTTTGTTATTGCCAATGTTTTGTTTTCATTTAGTGATGTTTTACAAACTCTAAATTTAGTGTCCTTGAGGAGGGATGCTCAAAAAAAATAAAATACTACCTCTGCCACTCAATGTCAAGCCGCTCTGGTTGGGGGTGTTTTTTGCTTTCTGGGTTTTCAAGGTAACATCTGACCAGAGACCACAGCTGAATGCAGCTGCTCTTGCACATGTTCTGGGGAATGACAAGAGGAGCCCACAGAGAAGGAGGTATGTAAAACACTTCAGCATCTGATAATGGCTGTGAGCCCAGCAGTGGGGATAACTCATTTCCATCCCGGATCCTGTTGGGTGTCAGTCTCCCAGGGAAGGACAGGCAGTCTAACCAGTTCTCAAAGCACGTTGCTTCCTGACTGGAATCTTTTCAGCTGCTGGCTTTTGTGATATGATAACAATCTTTGCCTCAGAAGAAGAATAAGATCTCTTTTTGTTTTCCCTCTCTCCACTTAGGGAACCTGTGTGGTGCTCTGAACTCCTCAATCACCCCTTCAGTAAATGGCCAGGAGTTCCTGCTTGATGAAAATTTGCACTATGGGTATGAGGAGGTTGGGGGTTCCACCCAATGCTGACAGGCAAATGATTAATTCTGCATTTTTATCAGTATCTGAGAGCAGAATGTGGCCACCAATTCATAGAAGTGGAGTTAATTTCTGCTTAATTAAAAAACTAGGGGAAAACCCAAATTGGTTTACCTGGGAACTAGGGAAGCCAGCTCACCCTGCGAAGTACTGGTAGGACAATGATCATTAGTACATGAGATGTCAGGAAAAGAGAATTTGATTGTGTCCCATGTGTCCCTCCTAGGCAGGGCTGCAAAAAGGGAACTGGAGGATGCAATCAGATTAGTTTTATTGCAGAAATTACACTGAATTTCAGGAAGGGAACTGTGTCTCCCAAGGCTGCTGTGATGATAATCCCAGCATTGTTAGGTCCAAATAGCTTCATTTCCAGTGAAATGGCACACTGGGAACAGCAGACTGTCTCTGCTGGTGGCACCAGTCCAAGCTGATAACAGGGCCTGACTTTGTTCATTGCCACAGGTGCTGAATTCTCTCTTCTGCATCCAGATAACTCAAGGCTACTTTTCCCCTAAGCCTCTCATCTTGTGGCTTGAACGGGCCCTTTTGTTGTGCTGTTGGCATGTGACAAGCAGCACTGCTTGTGTGCTAAAGCCATGAGGGTTTTCTTATGCCCTGGAACATGGGTGGGAGCTCCACACACCACCAGGGATCCAGCAGAATTAATCTAATGCAGATATTTTTGCCTGCACAAACCTTGGGACTGTACAGAAAATCCTACTGTTCTAAATCATTCCAACTATGGCTTCTTTTTGAAGTGAAAATCAGGGTCAGACATGCCCATTGGCCAGACTGAGCCTGGCAGTAAAGCTGTGCTTCACCCAAAGCAGCAGTGGGAACTGCTCCAGGGCTGGAAAACGAGCTGCTTCCTGGAGCTGCCCAATCCCTCGGGCCTGGCTGCCTGTGGGCAGTCTGTGTTTCAGGATATTCTCCTGGAAACAAGGCCACTGTTCCCTCTGAAACCCTGGACTGCAGTATTTTGTGGCTGTGACTTTGCCTAGAGTTGACATTTACGGGGGAACGTGAACAAAACCAGTTCAAGAACTCAGAGTGATGGAGATAAAAAGTTCCTTTTCTTCAAAGGGAAAAGTCCTCACAGGGAACTCTGAGGGATTGATCTGAAATCTTAACCTGGGGGCACTGAAGACTGTCCTGGCAGAACTATAAGCAATTAAGCATTTGAAAGCACAACTGACTGCAAAGTTGACTGTATATCCCATAGCAGGTTGTTTGCCTCACTGTTAATAAGCTCTAACCATTCCCTGTAATAGGTATAACCACAGCTTTATTTGATTTAAACAACAGTGAACCCCATCCAAGGTGAAATCCCAGAGTGGATCCTACAGTTCCAGCACTTCCCCAAGGGACAGGGATTTACCCTGCACCTTTGCACAGCCAGGGTCTGTGGCTGCCTGACCCAGAAAATGAGCACACAACGATGGAAAAAACACAGCTGTGTTTATTCCAACAATTTGTCTACTGCCACAGCAACCTCTGCCTCAGTAACCAACTGTGTGTGTTTCAGTGGCTGCACTTTCTAGGCCTTCAGCAGGTCTGCAAGTGCCACAAGCAAACAGAAAGTGTTTCTAGCTCAGGTTCAGAGATGTGGTTTGGTCTGGGGAGGAAAAATAATATCTGCCTCTTCTATTCCAGCTTCACTGTGAGCTTAAGGCAAGGAAAATATGTGCAGGTAAATAAACCTGCTGCTCTTCTCACACCTGCAGCTCCCTGAAAGGAAGGAGTACCTTACAAACACCTAATTCCTGCTCTCTCTCAGACAGCAGGGGCACTGATCTCTCCAACAGAACAGCTGTTTCAATGCCAGGATGCTGAATATGCAGGTCATTTCCATGTGTGAAGGAATCTGGGTTGTGAAAACTAAACAGAAGTATATAGGCTGTGCTTAATATGCAGAAGGAAGTTAAATTGCAAATAAGCCCCAAAACTTATCTGCACATTGAGCAACCAGACAAACAGGGGTTAATGTACACCAGAGATGAGATTTGCAAATTCAGTGTGTACACAACCAACCAGTTTGTCCGGGAAAAGAAAATAAGATGTGAAGGTGACTTGCAAAATATGTGTAAATCTAATAAATATGCATGAGTACAGTGCAACTGACCATAAAAGGATATGAGGTACCAGAAGAAAAGTCAAGATCAAGTTTAAATAGAAAAAAAAATATATTAACATCTTATTTAAACTAGTCTGGATGCCAGCTCTCCCCAAGACTGGAGCCTGACTTCTTATTCATCATTACATGGTTTCCCCCATAATCTTCACAATTTTTTTTATTCCAATTCTCCTGTAATAAGAAATCCAGACTTCTGTACTTTGCCTGCTTACAGTTCTAATGTACTCGGATGCTGTCACCCTTCAAAAGGATTTCAGCAAAGGCAATAGGAACCGAGCCTGGGGAGACGATAAATCCCAGCCTGCAGCACTGATTTTGATAAACCCTGTAGCCCAAAATCCTGGTTTATCTGCAGTCCTTCATATCCTGTCCAAGTGATGTGCTGTCACTAAACCTTTATTTTCCACAAGGACTGTAGAATGGGAAGGCACCCTCCTACCTGTCCAAATAGAAAATATAGTTACACCGAAGCAGTTGACTTCTATCTTGTGTTTCAGCCTCAGCTGCTTTTCTGGACAACTGGAGAACTCAATTACATGCAGGTGCTGACCAAAGTACTCCAAAGCAACCCAGATGTTTACTGCAGACTCCTCTCTACCATCACCAGAACCCAGATTACCGACACAGGGAGAAGTAGTGTTTTCAATGCATGCTGTACTTGAGCACAAATGAGTTATGTTGTCACCTGTGACCGAGCAGTTCTCATTATCCCCCTTTTTAGGGGCACCATGGTTGAGGCAATCTGAGAATTCCACTCAGGATCACACAGCAAGGCAGTGGTAAAACTAGATTTACAACATGAAGCTGAGTCAGACTCTTCTAAACCATGCTGCCCCCAAACCATTTATTTAGTTTGGGTATGAAGTTCAAATTACCAATGTTCTTGTGAAGAAAGGGCTTCTCCTAATCCCTCAACTATCTCCTCTGTTTGTATTTGTGTATATCCATACGTGTGTTTGCATGTGCAGATTGACAGCTTAACCTGTAACTCTGTTTGATGGGCATGTGCAAATACAGGGTATGTGGAACTGCATTGGCAGGACGACTTATCTACTGGTTTTAAAGAACTAGGCAGGGCTGTAGTGACTGTGCAAACCCCTGTCAGTGCCCAGGGCACGGCTGCTGACTCACCTGGCACAGAGCAGAGGACAGGTGTGCAGGGGTGGGTGAGTGCTGTGATACCTGCTGCATGCTTGTATCACTAAACACCTTCTCCCCACCCTGGCTCAGCTTCCTGCTGCGCAAACATCATGCCCTCACCTCCCTTTGAGCACGCCCAGGCTTGTGGAGTGCCTTTGCACCGTGCAGCCAGAAGGCCTGGAAGGCTTCCTCTAGCAGGGTCACCTTGCTGGTCATTATTCCCTGTGGATAATAATGACAAAAAGGGCTTCTGGGAGGGTGAGAGGTGTGGGGAGCCAAGTTTAGTTATAGGACAAAAGAACAACCATAAAGCTGTCACGTCATCACAATGTCCTGCCAGGAGCTGCTGGGTCACTTCCTGAGTGTGACTGCAACTTCATTGCCTCAGAATTGTATTTTTCACTATATGGATTTTTTTTTTCCCCCCAGTTAGATCAAAAATATCAACTCCAAAGGACAAGGACCACGTGGCCATTCCCTCCCCTGCTCCCTTGGCTCCTGGCTCTCTCTCCAGAGTTACACACACGGAAATAATACACACACCCACACCCACGTAGGGAAAAAAGCAGGCCAGGAAGGTGGTGCATGCCAAGTGATGCATATAACTTAGGCTCTGTTAGCACAATTAATTGTTTCCAGGCATAATTGCCTTTATCAGCTCTGCTAACAGCAGCAGTAATTGGGGAGCTGCTGCTCCTAAGGGTTACCACACACTGCCTACTCCAGTGTTGGTGACATGACTGATAAGAATCAGAAGAACAAAATATATGGTGTTTTAATTGACACAGTTTTTACTACATTGCATTTCAAAAGTATTTAAATTTACTGTGTAACACATCTTTGACAGATTATTTATTGACCTTCACTGTTGAAGAAGAAAGTGCTTAAGATGAATGAAATGACCTAGCACCAAAGCTTGGCCAGATATGATTTTTAGCTATTTTTAACCAAAATAAGTATACAGCCTAGGCTTGAGAACAATAATGCAATCACTCTTTTGATATTTACTTCAGCCAAGTCCCAACCTGGGTAAGGAAACGCCAGTTAAATCTACTGATTTTCCTTCCGAATTTACAGCTGTGGTGTTCTAAACAAAAGGAGGCCACGAGTGGCTACGGCACTTCCAGGCAGGAGCTCTGTGCTGGCGGGGCTGGGAAGGCTCCCTGAGAGCTCAGCTCTGCCCGGCAGGACCCAGGGCAGGGTCCGAGCCATCCCAGGGACCTGTCCGAGTGTCCCAGCAGCCGCTCCGGGGCCACACCTGGAGCCCTGTGTCCACTTCTGGACCCTCCATTCAGGAAGAACATTGAGGAGCGTGTCCGGGGAAGGGAACGGAGCTGGGGAAGGGGCTGGAGCACCAGGAGAGGCTGAGGGAGCTGGGAAAGGGGCTCAGCCTGGAGAAAAGGAGGCTCAGGGGGCCCTTCTGGCTCTGCACAGCTCCCTGACAGGAGGGGACAGCCGGGGGATCGGGCTCTGCTGCCATGGAACAGGGACAGCACCAGAAGGCTGGGCCAGGGGAGGTTCAGGCTGGACACCAGGAGGAATTTGTTAACTGAAAGGGTGACAAAACATTGGAAAGGGTTGCCCAGGGACGTGGTGGAGTCCCCATACCTGTATGTGTAAGGAAAGACTGGACGTGGCACTCAGCGCTGTGGTCTGGTGGAGAAGCTGGTGATCGGTCACAAGCCGGACGCGATGACCTCAGAGGTCTTTTCCAACCTCAATGACCGATCCCTCGGGGATTCCGAGGGCCCCGAGTGCCTCACGTGAGCGCAGCACACAAAGCTCGCTCTGTGCGGGGCTATGCCCATGGAGGGGCTTCACCCACGGACCCCTCACAGGAGCTTCACCCCCCCCCCCCCCAGGGGCTCCCCTCAGCCACCGCGGCCCCCCCTCCCCAGGCCCCTTTGGTTCCGTCCAGCAGCGCCCCCCTCCCTCCGCGCGTCCCCCGTGGTACGCCCCGACACGCCCCCCCCGGCAGGGGGCGCTGAGGGCGGTGCCCGGCGGGCCGGGGCGAGACCGCGGCGGTACTTCCGGTCCGGGGGCGGGGACGGGAGCGGGGCCGGGAGCGGGGCCGGGATGGCGCTGGACGCGCGGCGCCTGGAGGCGCTGAGCCTTCAGGAGCTCAGCGCGCTGCTGGACGACGAGAAGCAGCTCCAGGACATGGCCCGCGAGATGGAAGAGGTGAGGGGCTGCCTCATATTCCCCGGCCGCGGCCTCTATTCGTGCCGCCCCCCTCAGCCCGCGGGGTCGCCGGCGCGGCTCGGGGTTGGGGGGGTTAATGACTCCCCGCTCCCCGGAGCCGCCGGCCGCTCTCGGCCCTGCCGTGGAGCTGCCGGTGCGTGAGGAGCTCCCGGGACTGCGGGAAGCGCTGCCGGTCCTTTCCTCGCTTCCCCCTTCCCTGCCGCCCCCGGCCCTCGTCCCGGCCCTCCCGGCCTTTTGTTCCCCGGCCCATGGCGGGGGGATCGGTGCCCGCTGGGTGCCACAGGAGGGGTGAGGGCTCGGCGGGCTGAAAACGCTAAATTAAATTAATTCAGCCACTGAATTAGGAGACGCTGTCGGCCCGGAGGTGGGATCAGCTTTTCCATTCGCACAGCCCTTGTTTTGTGCCTTGGCCGTGGTGAAGGATTTTGCCAGGGTGAATTCAAAACAATGTGAAAGAGATTTCTGTGTGCCCCGGTTGGTATGCTGGGCGCAGCGAGGGCTGTCAGGCTTTTCTGCTGCTTGTTTTGCCTGTTTGAAGTGTCTTTGTCAGTGCATCAGGCTCTAAGTCGTGCTTTGGGATCTGTGATTCTTAAAACAAAATAGGAGCCTGTTTTCTTCCTCTGGCTGTGGTTGCCTTTAACTGGTTTTTCTATGTGCCAGTGGACACTGGGTGTTACAGTTCAGATACGAGACTGTTGTGGGTTTATTTGGCCACATATGTGCCTGAAAGAATCTCACTCTTAGGCAGATAAGAGCAAAGAAGATAAAACTACATGTATGAAAACTTTAAAAGAAAAAAACGTGCTCTACTTCTCTGGGTCCTGTATTTATTTGGGTTTTTTTTGTTGTTTTCTCAAATTAGAGGACAAAAGCCTCAGGAGAAGAAAAACAGTGGCAACGTGTTCTTGAGAAAGAAGCTTACTTTATTAAGTTAAATCAATTATAATTGTGTTCCCTCAAACTGAGGTTCTGGCCCTTCTGAGGAAATTGTTCTGGATCACCTCAAGCCAAATTGTCAAAGTATTACACATGGAGAGGCCCACTGAAGGCTGGGGCTGAGTTGATGAGGTGTCCTGGGGAATTTATTTGCTGTACTATGTGACCGTTTGGATTTTAAACTTTGTGCCAATAGATTTCTGAGAGTGGGGCAGCCATAATAACTTTACATGCGAGCTTATATTTTGAGAACTTAGAAGAAACAGCCGGTGCTGTGGAAAGTAGAACATGCAGAGAGCTCTTGAAGGCCCCATGGTTTGCTGTGGGCAGGAGCACCCTGCTGAATAAAAACTATTTAAGGAAACTCGGTGGGTTATAATGGGCTTAACTTCATAAAGATCTGAACGGGTGCAGTGCTGCTGGTTCTGCTGTGACTGACGAGGGCATGAGCACAAGGCTTGCCTTGGTGGCTCTTTATTATTATTTGTTTGTCAGTGTGAACTTAAGACTGTAGGTCAGAAGTGATAGAAAACCTCATGACCTCGGTAGAAAAGATCCTCAGTCATTACACAGTCAGCCCATATTCTCGATTTGACCCTCAGGTTTTCTCCTCTTTCATTGGCATCTTAAGGCTTTAAAATTGTAGAGTAAAGTTCTCCGGGCCCGAGGGAATATTTTGTGGTGTTTGGAAAGTGTGGCCAGGTTTGAAGGTGCTCAGGCTGTGTGGAAACACGGCTGTGCTGCTGTCTGCTATAATCCTCTTTTATTGGATGTGGAGGCTTTTACTGGAGTCTGTTCAACTAGAAATGTGTTTACCCATCTTGGAAGGAATTGGCCATGCTTGAATATTTCTTCCTCATTCTGTTTTTGCCTTCACTGAATTGTTTATTGCATGTGCTGCTGAGATCTGAGTTTTCACTGGGAAGTGTGTGGCAGGAAGAGGGAAAGAGGGAAATCCTGAATATTAAGGAGGCACCATGGTGACTTCACTGTTGCCTGGCTGTCAGTTCATCCAGTTGTACCCAGGTTGTAGGGTTATTCCAAAGTCCTTAAATTCCTAATTTTGCTGTGACATGCCAATTAAATCACGATTCCTGAGTCACTTCTCAGAGGTCACTTGTATTTTCAGTGGTGAAGTTGATTAAAGCTGATTATTCCATAGTAGAAAAAACCCTTTGTTCTCCTTGTTGCAGGGGAAACCCAGCTCAAACCCCAATGTTTTGTTCAGAAAGGAGGAGGATTTGGAAAAACCACTTGGCTTTCTTGCTAACAGCTAAAAATAGGCACTTCCAGCCTTGCAGGGAATGTATTCCTGTGTGGCATTTGAGCAGGATTTGTGGGGGTGTGTGTATGAGTGTCTGTGTGTGCCCAGGGGGTGGTGATGTGCTTGCAGAATGTCCTGCACACGTGTCCCCAGGTGTGTGACACGGTGGCATCAGAGCTGAACAGTTGCTTTTCCTGTCTCTGAGCTTGGGTCTGCAGCCTCTGGGCTTGCAGGGCTTCAACAACCAACATCTTGTCTGTGAGAAAGAGGAAGGAAGCTCCTTGTCTGGTACTCCCGGTCTTTTGAAACTGAGGAGGGTTTTTTTTTATATATCATCCTTTCAGGTTGATCTCTGTAGTGCATGTAGAGCATTCATCTTCATGAAATAGGATGGTTTGGGTTGGAGGGGACCTGAAAGATCATTTAGTTCCAAACCCCCTGCCATGGCAGGGTCATAAAAGTAATTTATTTATAAAAGTCAGTCTCAGTGAGATAACTCTAAAAAGCAGAGATGAGAGAATTTGTGACCTGACACTGGTGATGATTTGATGAATTTCCCTGTGAATGTGAATTGTCTTTTTTATCTCCTGGAGAGATAACTGTAACAGTGCAGTATTGTGTGCAACTGCTAAGGTTCCGTGGCCAAAAATTACTTGCTTTTCAATACCTTAATTATGTGAAATCAAGAAGTCAGAAATGTATTGCCTTCTTCTCATTCCAGCATTTCAGAGTACACTGGCAAGCACAAAAGGAATTTTTTGAGCATGGTCCTTTTCTCAAAAGCTGATTGGAAAGATCGTGCAGGGCAGAAAGTCCAAGTTGAACTATGTGCATTCATGCCCAGATTTCTTGGATTCCTACTCCTGTTCTAAAACCACATTGTGCAAGCGGTCATGTTCTTGTTGGCCAAACATGAAATTTAGTAGCAAAGTTAGGAATTAGACTTGGTGACAAGTACAGGTTTTTCTCTTCTAGCTGAGAATCAAACGAGTAACCTGTCTGTGTCTGATGAGTGCAAATTGCAGTGCTGAGCGTCTTGCCTCTGCAAGAAATGTCTAGGAACTGCAGCTTACCTTCTAAGCTTTATTTTGTCACTTTTAAGTAATCAGAGGAGCTAAATTTAGCCAATCTAATTACTTTGCAGTATGTTTTAATATTTATTACAGAACAGATGTTGTTAGGGGGTGTATTATTATTCACGAGTCCTTGATGAAAAGCACTCCTAAATCTTCTGTAAAAGAAGTCTCTTCTCCTACTCTGCACCTGTCAGCTCCTGTTTCAGGGGTTAATTTGACACTCCAAATGTGCATCTTTATACTTCCACAGTGTGACTGCAAATTTTATTCTTAATTTACAAGTAGGTTTAAGTGAAAGAGAATGTGGGCATGATAAAGGCTGGAGAAATCTATAACTGACACAGATGTGTCCTATGTATAAAGCAGTTAAAACAGTGCCACACAAAGCTGCTTTTTATTTATAGCTCCTTAAGAGACTTTTTCTCAAAGGTACCAAGAGAATCCTCACCATGGTGCTGGCCAGAGCAAGATTATAATTATAGCAGCTCTTGATGGACTTTGTGGGTAGTCAGGATTGCTCAGTTTCTCAGGAGGCAGCTCCTCTGGGAATGTGTTTTTGGATGAACCAGAGAGGCGCTTCTCAGAGATGTTTTACACAAATAACTCTTGCTGCAAACCATTATCTTGGAGTAAGGGATCAACATTTATAGTATGAATGTTGCTAAGCTAGTACTAGTTCTGGTTTAATTTTATCCAGCTTTTTTTTTTTCCATTTTTAAAAGTGGGATGAAACAAAGCTGCAGTTCATAAAAAAGTAGACTCTAAATTCCCAAAGCAGTTGCTGCTGCCTGCTCTTGGAAATGCTCATTAAATAAATCCTTGAGTAAAATTATTCAAATTATGCCCGTTAAAGAAATTCATTTTTTTTTTAGGCAGCTTAAATTTTGAAGTGCTGCATAAACCGTGACTTTTGTTTTTAATAAGCTCAGTGTGTCCATGGCTTCATTTTCTTGCAGCACACTTTGGTGTTGAGTGGTCTGCTCAGGGGTGAGCAATCCTTGTACCATGAAAATCCCCTTTTAAGCAGCTCAGTATGGTTGCCCCGTTTGTCCCATTCAGAATTCATAGTGGGAGCTTAGCAGTTAAAGGGGGAAAAAAAAAAAGTCATATATTCTCCTTAACATTGTCCTGTCTCATTGTGTCTCGTGATTCTGACTGGTATTTTCATCTGGTTTCAGATTAACGTTTCCTGCTTGTAGAAGTGCTCATGACCTCAAGAGTCTTGTAAGGAATTCTGCTGGAGTCCCATGCTCCTTTTATCTCTAAATAACTTTTTTCCTTGCACTTCCAGTGGGCAGGTGAACAACCAGTGCAGGAGCAGTTCCCTGCTAAAGCACATTTTTGTCACATGTCACAACAAAATACCTTTTGTTGCATTTATTCCTTCCTCAGCTTTTGTCTTGGGCTTGTGGAAAGCTGTGAACGGATGCTGAAAGCATTCTTTGTGCTGCACTGATAATCTTAATAGACTGCTCATGCTGGATTGTGCATTTGACCTTTGGATGATTCTGCAGCTGGTTCTTTTGTAGTTTTAAATTACTCATTTTTTTGAAAGCTTTTCTACAGTGCTCTTTAGGCAAACTTTGCAGTGTTTGCTTTCTGATTCCTCAAATTAAATTCCAAGTGTAGTGGAACAGTTGCTGTAAAGTTTTTACACAGACCAGAACATCAGTGGCAGAGATTATCCTGGTTTATAAATCATGACTATTCAATTTGCATCGCTCTGGGATTATATCTGTTCTGTTTGTTGGGAAGTAGAATTCACAGACTTCAAAACTCTTTCAGTGACATGAAATATTTCAATGTCCTGAAACAAGTGGATGGGTCTTCACCAGCTCCTCCTTAAGTTTCATTAAACATCATTCCTAAGTTTGCTTTGTATTTGAGGAACTGGTTCTTTCCATGGTTTTGGGTGAGATTCAAGTTTCTCGTCTCTACAAGTGTGCATTGTTAAAAGGAATTTGACACAGACCAATGCTGGAAGTGAAGGCTTCAGGAGTGACATTTTAATTCATCATTAAGTGTCAATTACCATTTTTGATCAACTTCTGTTACAAAAAATACATGCTTCTCAGAAATGCTCTGATATGGAAAAAGTTTCAGTTATTAACTCCTGTGTAATTTCAAGCACTATAACTTAAAGTATAATTACAAATACCTTAACTTTTTCAGTTTTACACAAGTGTCTTTAAGACTTTTGCTAAAGTTTAGTCCATAATTATTAAATATCAGATGCAAAGGACAGGATGTTACTCTGCTTTAGATGTAGGCAGGTCATATTAGTCACTTTTTTCTTATTTTTACGAGTCAAGTACATCATGTCATAGTGGTATCTACTCATCTTCACACATTTAAAAGTAAAGTTATCCAGCAGATCATTATAAAAAATTAGGATTTTGTTGCTTCTTCCTCCTGCCTGTCCTGTTGAAAAATATTCTGACACTTGAGGCAGGGACAACATCACAAAAGTCTCACTTTTGACTGACTTTAGGAAGCCTTTCCTTATTCTGTTTATCTGGAGTTCTGCCTTCTCCTCTTTACTATATATGATTTTAGTAAAAGCTTCCTTTTCTGGGTATTTGTGCTCTTGAAAGGCTTCTAGGTTTGTGTCCTCTGGCTTTTTTTCTGCCCTGAGTAAATGTACATCTTCTTCATCCTAAAAGAGAGATCAAAGTTCACTCATTAAACTGGTCTCTCCTGACTGACTGCACCTGCTTTGAAATGAGAATATCAGCCTCCCAAGCAGTGAAAATACTGAATTTGCTGTGAGGAAGTAGTGAGCTCATTAAAATGGTGAAAGAGGCACCAGAACCCATCAGTCTTTTTGCACACAATTTTATTTGGCTGGCAGTTCAGGAGCCAGCAAGTAACAAGGCTTGTGGTGATGGCAGGAGGTTGGTAAGAGTTGGATGCCACTAATTAAGCTGTTAAATCCTGTGTATTTTAGTTCCCTTCATAATTGTTTTTAAAAAAATGTAAAATAGGGGGACTTCAGCTTTCTGAAAGCAACAATCTAACAGGATGGTTTCATATGAGAATAAACAAAGGGAAACCAGTTTAATTTAAATTATTTTGCATTAGATTCAAATATAAGAAGAGGATTTTCTTTTTATTCTTGGAAAGGATCCACACTGAACACAAGCATAGGGCTGGATGCTTATTTAGGCTTGAAAAGACAAAACAATATTGAAAGTGTAATTTCTGAATTTCACAATTTGGAGTGAAATTGGGATTGATGTAGAATTTAGGACTCTGCATTATCTTTGGCAGTTATTGTTGGGTTTTTAAATGATTTGGCAAGAACAAGGTCAGAGTAAAGCTTTGGTATTTGAAGAGCAATATCTGGGGACAAAGGTGTGTTTAAGTAACACCAAGCTACTTTTGAATTTAGGACATTAAATATAGCATCTAAATATTTCAAAAGGAAGTAATTGCTCTCAAAGACAGTAGCTGTGCTTGGAAAAACACCTGAATTTTGATGCTGACCTTTTCTGGGGCATTTAAACAGCTGATTTGGGTTTCTTCTTTTGGTGTTTCTGAGGTGTGGCTCTGTGTTCACCCAGAAGCGTGGCAGGAGCAAGGTCTGTGCTTGTGTTTGCACGGACTGCAGGGGCTGTAAGTGGGAGCAGCTGCAGCTGACCGGGGACAGCCTGGACTAGAAGGGACACATGGATGGAGGAGGGCACCAAAATATACCAAACTTCTGTTGCTTTTGAAAGCAGCTCATTAGAATTAGTCTGTTGTGCCCTGGGAGGACTATTCCACTTGTTGATTCAGCCTGAGAATCTAAAATCAAATCCCTTGGTTGTTTTTTTTGGGGGTTTTTTTGTTTTTTTTTCCTTTTGATGTCTGAATATTTTAATGAATCTAATGTGACACCCAGGGCAGACTTCTCCAAACACTCATCTCTCCCAGAGCTCCTGAAGGCTTTCCTGATAAAATCCTGTGCATGTGTGAGCAAACTGGAATCTGGCTGAATCTTGGGTGTGTGAGAATTGTCACTTTTTCTTCAGGCTATTTAGGAACTGTTAAAGCAGAAAGATTAAACTGAAAAAAATGAAGGTTTTGGCATTAATCCATGATTGGTGTAGCACAGTTGGGGAAAAATATTCTGGAGAAGGAACAGTCACGATGCAATCCTTATTTTTTACATGTTAACAGGATAAGGGATGATATTCTTCTGCACTCATTGTATCTCACTGCTGGAATTCAGATTTTTTCAAGAGCTGTCGCTTTATCTGTCAGTGTTTCATCATTTGTTCATCAGTTCAAGGTCCAATGCCACAGCACTAATTCTTACATAGGGCTTACTTTTGTTGTTTATTTAAAAGCTTTCACGTTCTCATTTTGTCTTGCTTAATAATTTCACTGTCATTTCACACACTTTTTTTTTATTAAATTTATATCCAGGCCCAAAATGTTCAGCACAGCAAGGACATGACTCTTGCCAGCAACCGCAGTCTGGCAGAAGGAAATCTCCTGTACCAGCCAAAGTTGGAGTCTCTGAAATCAAATTTGACTGAGAAATACCAAGAGCTGCAAGTTCTTTTTGAAGCATACCAGATAAAGAAAACAAAACTAGGTAACGCTGGCTGTTGACAATTATGATTTGCTGTTTTCTAAGTGAATGTAAATCTGTTGCCTGTTTGTTGTTTGGTTTTTGGTGTCTCATTTTTAGCTGTGTGAATTAGGGTACAAAGTGAAATGTCATTCTTGTGTAGTGCTGAAATAGATCACACTTCTGATGATTTATTAAGTGACTGTCACATCTAGTAACAGATACTGTGGATTCTTCTTGTTACCTACCTATTCTTGACCTGCTCTTCTCTACGTTATCAACTTCATTTACCTTGCTAAAGAGCAAAACACTTTGAATTTTCAGTGACTATTTATATATCAAATGGAATATTGCATTTAACATTCATACTGAATTACATTTTACATCTGATATTGCACTTGCTTGAAGTGCTTTCGATATTACAAATATATAACTGGAATTAAATTTCAGCTCTTAGCACTCTGACAAATATTCCCGAACTTTGTAATAGATTTCTTCTTGTGATCATCCTGTGCAGAACTGCAGAGTCTGCTGGTTGTGCAGATGTGCCTTAGAGGTTGTTGTGTGGTTTGAAGTCACTTAGAGCCAGCTGTCATCTTCTGTCCTTCCTGTGCCTTTGCAGACAGACAATCCAGCAATGCTTCCCTGGAGACCCTGCTGGCACTGCTGCAGACCGAGGGGGCGAAGATTGAGGAGGACACAGAGGTAATGACAGAGCACCCCAGTTCTGCCACTTCCACCCATTACCAGAACCTTCCAGTGTCCGTGGCTGCAGTGCTGAGTTGAGCATGTGACAGATTAAGGGGTGGTTTTAAGAATATGGTCTTGTCTCTGCTTTGAACTTCAGGGAACAGCTGTTTGATTCCAGCAATTTTATTTCTTTTTTATCTGAGTAATTTTTTACTCTTAATATCTTTGAAGTTCAAGAGAGGAAGTGCTCCTTTTTAGAAGACAGGCAAACCCTCTTAGTTCCTTGGCTTTGACCTCAAACTTGTAGAGTTTAAAAATGTGGAATCTTTTTTTTAATGGGGTTTGCCTGGTATATGTATTACCTCATAATAAATGTCAGTTAGTAGCCTAATAAAAAAACTGTGCCTGTGCTGCTTTTCCTCCATTGTTTCTGGTGAGATATTCCATTGTGATTTCAAATGTGTCTGTGCAGGTTGCCAGTGGTCACCACTTGCTGTAACACAAGTGCTTGAAGGGTGATGTGACTTCAGAATAATGGGAGTGTTTGGTTTTGTTTGCTGATTTGCATGCAGGCATTTTCTGGAATTAATCAGGAGGGAAAAAAAAATTGCTTATTAGCCCTTAGTTGTGATTGTAAAAAGACATTCCCAGGACAAGCTGAACTTAGTAACTTACTTTGTTCATCTCTCAATTATTGAACATCATTTACGCAAAGCCACAAGTAAGGCTGAGTCTTAAACCTGACTTAGCAATAATCTCTGTGCTGAGTCTCACAGAGCTCAGTGTTTCTGTTGGCATTCAAGCAGCACTGAACTGTAATTCAGCTTAGCTGGCAATCTGGAAAGCTGCTGGACTTGGTTTGTTCTCATCTCTGGTGATCAGAGGAGTGCTCAGAGCAAGATTCAGATGTTTATACTGCTGTTACTTCAGTATAAATTTATGCAAAGGTGATATTTAACTCTCAGTGCTTCTGAGTAATAACTAACTGAAAGTTCTCCTCAGAATTCTTTGGTATGCCAGTCATCTTCCATATGCCAGCTGGAAAATCACAGGCAAAATGATGCTATTTTTGGGATGTGAGCCATTTAGATTCTGTTGCAGTAGGCTGTTTCCTAAGAGAATGTTCTGTATTTGACAGAACATGGCAGAAAAGTTCCTTGATGGTGAAATACCACTGGATTCCTTCATCGACGAGTACCAGAGCAAGCGGAAACTGGCTCACCTGCGCCGGGTGAAGATCGAGAAGCTGCAGGAAATGGTGCTGAAGGGACAGAGACTTCCTCAGGCTCAGCCGCCTGCGCAGCCGAGACCACCCGAGCCCGCAGCAGCCCCTGCAGATCCCTACAAGGCGGATGCAAACCCTCCTCCCTCGGTGGTGCCCCGGCGGATCCCACCCCCGCCGCCTCCCTCGGGCCCGGCAGGACGATTCCCCACTCCCTTCACTGCAGCCATGAGTTCAGGACCAGCTCTTTCTTACCCAGGTGCTCCGTACCCTCCTCTCCCGCCTCGGCCGGGAGCAGCTCAGCCCACGAGTCAACCAGCACAGCCAGGATACCCAGCTCAGTTTGTACCACCCTACCCTCCTCCTCTTCCCCAAAGACCACCTCGCCTTCCACCACATCCTGGCTTTATCCTCCAGTAAATATTTGGGTGCGCCTGACTTATGTATTGGTGCTTATATTTCCTTTTCCCCCATCAGAGACTTGCTGTGGGCAGTGGGAAGCCTCTGTTCTTTGCACAATGGAGCACAAAGGCCGAGCTGTGGCACAGAGGTTTGCAATTGCTTTGCTAAATGTGGTGATGTTTGTTTGCAAAGGTCAGTGAGGACAAGTGTTTCCCAGGAAGGTGATAAGGTCTAAATTCTGTAAATCCATCAAATTGGGAAGGCACCGGCTGTGGGTTTGCTGATGTTACGAACCGAGTCACGCTCTGAATTCCTTAGTGATGGTAAATCAGCATCCTCCTGTGTTCTGATGTATTCCCCTGGCAGCTGGATGTGTGTGTGGCAAACAGGGAGCTGGTTGTCTCTCTGAGGAATTCTGTGTCCGTGACAGTGTTGGGATGGTAACAACCATATCTGACTGCTGGGGTGTGCACAGGACCCCCCTCAGCATCCTTTTGCATCCAGGGCCAGGTGCACGACGTTTTCAGAGCTCACTGAGCTGAAGCTCCTGTCAGAACACCTTGTGGGGTTTTAGATGGGGAAAAGGACAAGAGTTTCATTTTTGCATTTCAGTTGTTACCTTAGTGTGTAATCAAAGTAGGCACTACTCCCACTCCTAAGTAGCTTGATACCCTCAAAGTCCTGGTCTCTTGAAATGAAACTAAACTGTTTGTAGAGCCAGTTTAGGGTTTTATAGACACTTTACCAGGCAGTTTTATTTCCTTGACTATTAAGACTCTTTCTAATGGTTGTTTTTTTTCTCCTTTTCCACACCTTGGATACAGGAATGATTTTTTTACACAGGTGCTTAGCTTTTGATACCATGTGATTCCAGGAATCTAGGCAGGGTATTTTCTTAATCATATACTGGATTTTCACATGTAATTGCCCACTTGAATTTCCACAATTTCTTTTTATCCCTTAACTCTGTCTCTCGCTTGGGAGAACTATTTTTAACTTTCCCATTTCATTTAGTTATGCAGTTTGGGGCATGTGTATCTATCTGGAATTTGCAGTTAATGTTTCTCTGCAAGTAGGCAAAAAAGAAAAGCCTTTTGAAATCCATGGTGGCTGTTTGCATCTTATGGTTCTTGACTTCTGCCCCTGGATGGGAGAGGCTTTTTAGGGCAGCTCAGATTTCACTCTCCATGAGACTCTTGAAGCCTAAGGTGCAGACACATGCTGGTATTTTAATCCAGCACTGGGGGAGGCAAATTTTAACACTTGTTGTTTGCACAGAATGTGTCTGTGAATTTGTTACCAATCAGTCCAGAATCTGTCAGAGCCCCTGGTTATTTCAGAGCCTTTTGGTATCATTGTCCTGGAATGCACTACATTGTTTGGAAGTACTACAAACATCAGTCAGAATAGAATATCTATTTTATTTTTCTTTATGTAAGACCTGGATTGTCCCTTAATCATTTCCTCTGGAGTGTGGTGGTTAGCAAATACTAATCTGAAATTAAGATCATAACAGGAAGCTCTCGATTCTGAAAATATTAATATGGTCATTTGTCTTGTTTTGCCTTCTGCAGACAAAGGGCAGAAAGTTGGTCAGTGTTACTGGCATCTGAACCAATTCCCCAGTGTTAGTCTGGCAAGTTTTTATAGATGGGGGATTTTGTAAAGCAGTGTGCATTGGATTTGTTTGCAAAGTGTGTTTTTTTCTGTAATCTAGTGATGGTACAGGATGTGGTTGTTGTTTTGTTTTTTTTTTTTAAATAGTGTGATATCTTTTCTTGGTATTATTTTCTCACTGAAGCTTTGTATAAGCATGGTTAATTATGACTTGTTTCAAAGTAACTTTGCTGTGCTGTTAGTGCTGGTATTTGGATGGCAGCTGTTGTATCTGGATGCTAAACATGAGTCTGCTGTAGAAATGGTTTGTGTCCTAGAAAGAATTAAAGTGGGTGGGGGCTACCAGGGTGGAGTCTGAATACAGAAATTCGTACTTTGAGCCTGCTACACAAAAACTCTAAAACACTCCCAAAATCAGTTTTACTAAGATTTCGTAAAAACAACCAGGTATATTTTACACTTATCAGGTGCCAACTTTTTTTCTGAGGGTTGGAAATCCTCAGAAGTGATGGGGGTGATAGATAAGTGTATTGTGAATTTGCACTGCATTTTATGTATCAGACTTTATTGGTATTAGTAGTCCAAAAATATTTTTACTACTTGTTAAATCTTCTGTCTTTTGGTAACTTTTGTGATAACAATGACCTTTCAGGGATACTTTTATCTAAAAACAACCTCTTGTGCACACTAAATACAGACAAACCTAATGCAATTTTTTTTTTGTCTGAAAGCAAAACAATGCATTATTGCATATGCATGTGGCTGATGTGCCTTAGGATCACTACTTGTGATTGTAATTCTAGGATATTAGCATTTTTATCATTTGAATGGCCATTGCTTAACTCTAATTTAAGGGCTCTTTGAGAGCACTGACTTTCACAAAAAACTGACCCTCATACTTCAGAAGAAAACAGCTGTATCTGCTATTTGTAAGCTTATAGTTGCCTTCACTGATGGGTAAGTTTGAACGTAGCTGATGTAACTAATGTGATGTTTCAGTTATTGCAAGCTCATAACTGAAGTCCAGCTGCTCATGGAAAACGTTTTGCCATTAATTTTGTGTGTGTGTGTGTGTGTGTGTGCACACAAACTGTAAATATTTACTTGACTGCTGGTGATGTTTAAGGGTAAAGGAGAAGAATGACTGTGGAAAGCTGTTCAATCCTTTCAGCAACTTGACAAAACACTAACCTGGCAAGAGCTGTGTCAATGCTTTCAACCTGTTGCCCTTCAACAGCTTCTCCTGTTCTCTTATAGCTAATAAGTGAATTCTGCTCTGGCTAGGATGTTTAGAATTGTACTAATTTGCACTGTTTATAAAATAGTGAGATTAAAATGCCATAGGCAAGCTGAGACTTGAGAGGGGGTGGCTTACGATGCTTGCCAAAAAAAGTTAAAATATATATATATATATAAAGGATTTTTGATATCTGCTACAAATAGCATATACTTCCCCAAAGCAATTGGAGTGGAGAAAAATCCTTTAAATACAATGTGTAACACGGCTTTAGAGTGTTGGTAGCATTGGAAATGCTCTCTTTGGGCGGCATTCTTTGTGCCAGTCTTTTGTAGCGGTTCTGTGAGCTGGGACTTGGAGCAGTTCTGGGTCTCAGCGCACTCGGGGCTGCCTCCCAGAGAAGGTGGAGTCGGTTGTTGCAGCACAGCTGATCCAGCCAGGTCACCTCTGTACCACTGGAGGGAACAGGAGCTGCCCTGCCATGCCAGGAGGCACCTGGGCACTGTCTGGTCGAGGTGATCATCCCCATTACTGCCCCAACCTCCACAGCCTCAGTCTCCACCTCTCTTGGGACTTCTCTGCCCTCTCAAACTGGAATCACAACGTAGATACAGAGCTCAGGCTGACAATTCTTTCACCCTCACGTGGAGCTGCGTGGCAGACGTGGAGTTCAGAGGGGGCAGAGTCGTCCTGTGCCTGAACAGTTCCTCTGTGTGATCCTGAACTGTCTTAATAAGGGGCAATTTTATATGCCAAGCAAGTTGTGAAACATACAGTGGATTTGTTTGCATAATAAGTCTTTCTGTTATCTACTGTGTTCTGATTTTAAATAAAATAGCATATCTCTTGGTGTCCTGTCCCCTTGTGGCTCCCTTCAGTTGTGGTGAAGTTATATTAATGATTTTCAACCCTAATGATGTTTTTTTTTTCTGTAGCAACATAAACACTTGTTGTAGGATGTAGAACATAAAATTGAAAAATGCTTTAATTATTCATGGTAAATCTGTTGGCTGTGTTTTTAGTGACTGGATATAACGAGTCCATTTTGTATGGAGCTGGTACAGGATGGCTTTGCTCACAGGAGATTTTACATGTTGTAATCAGGGCAGTGAGGTACAGATGGGCTGTCTGGCAGGCAGAACCCCTTTGCTTTTCTTCTCATTTCCTACAATTAGCTAGTGGGAATGTTCAGAATCACCTGCAAAAGCTGAAGGGAGAAAGCCTTTTTTTTTTTTTTTTTTAAGAGAGGAAAGTCTTAGATTTCAGCCAAGTTAGGAGAAATGAGTCAACCAGAGTTATTTAGGAATATGAGTCAGAGGGCAGAAAAGACCTGATGAAATTTGCTGTGATATCTGTCGCTTTAGGAGCGATGTGAAACAGAAATCCTAGTGCGGAAGAACTGATTAGGGAAGAAAATCCCTTTTTAATTGTTTCTTGATCCGATCCGTTTGTGGTGGCTGCAGAGATGGGATAACCTTCTGCAGGAAAGGGAAAGTGCAGATGAGGAGAACCTGCTGTGCTGACTCAGTGCAGGTGGGCGAGGGCAGGGGAAGGCGTTACGTAAAAGCTGCAGCTCTTCAGCTCTGCTCTTCTAAGATTTTGCTCTGTTTTGTAGCTTGAACCTGGGGTTCTGGTGCTTCTTCCCTGTGCTTGGTGCCCCAGGAGGTTCTGGCTGGGATTGTTCCCAGAGGTGTCACCTGCTAGGTGAGACCGTGCCAGGGAGGGGACTCAGATGGCACTTGGGTGTTGGAAACACAAAAAGCCACAATAGAAGGTGCTGTGTCGGGGACCTGCGGTGTCCGTGTGGCCTTGGCTTGTCCCTTCCCTGGAGGTGGCTTTGGAGGCTGGGCAGGTCCTTCCCTCGCCCTTGCTCCTGTAATCTGAGTCCCCTGGGGTTAATTAATTAATCATCCTCACGCCAGGCTCTCACAGGTTTGCCTCTTCACCTCTCTGAGGCTCGGTCGCTAGAAACTGGGTGTGTTGCCCGAGGGTTTTTCAGAGATTTTGGGTCTGAAGTTTTAGAGGTGCCCTGCTGAGGCTGTGCCCCAGGACACCTTGTCCCTGGGCTGGGCTCTCAGCCTCACTCTCCATTTTTGCCTCTACCTGCAGGACAAATCCCAGGCTGCTGAGGCTGGGAAATGGGCCAGTGCATACCCTGGATCCTGCTGTAAGCTAAAAGCTGATTTTTTTAACATTGCTTATTATTTCCAAACCGTTCCAAGGTGCTTTTTCTGCACTCCCGTAGGTGATGAGTAGGAATTATTTTTTCCATCAAAGCTAAAAACGTTTTCTTCTCACCACATCATCCCACACCTTGCACTTAAAACTTGCCCATTATTGTAGCAGCCTCTGCTGGGGATGAGCTGATTTCTGAAGGGTTTGTCAGTCCTGAGGGGAGCCAGGCACAGAGGATGGGAGGTGACAAAGGGGCTCCAGGAGAAATGTGGAAATGCCTTTTGGCCTGGGGTGTGTTGTCTCACATATGAGGGCAATCCAGACCAACTTTGTATTGTTTTGTATTTATTTAAACTTGCATGCCCATGAAGCATTTGTTACGGGATTGGATTAGCTGCTGCTTCTGGCTTACCCCAGTCATTCAGAAAATACCATCCCTAAACACTGTGCTGCCCAAACTCATGTAATTCCTGCCTGGTTGGGGCACAGCAGAAAAATAACTTCTTGCAAAGGAGTGGCAGCTTTTCACGGCTTCAAGGGCTCTTAAAAACATACTTTTACAGACATTTTGTGGTTTGGTTTCTTTACCTGACTTCCTAGAGCCTGTACCAGCCTGTTTTCTATTTGTGTGCTTTATTTCAATGCACTTTTCCCCCCCATTGATCTGACACTTGTGTTTTGCCAGCTTTGCTCTCTGTTGCTGAGCTGCAGCTGCTTGGTGTGCTGGTGTTCAAACTCATCTGTGGTCACAGGAGTTTTGGCTACTCTGGGAGCCAGAGGAGGGCTGTGATAACAGCCTGCTGAAAAGCTGCTTCAAGAAAAAATAAATTCTACTCACCTCGGTGGAAGGGGGAAGAAGGTGGAATATTTCACAACTTGGTTATTTTCCTTGCTGCTCTTACAGGTACCGAGTAAAATTTGTTCTTGGGATCATATTGAGGGAAACATCTTCCTCTCTCCACAGCCACAATAATGGTATTTGAAAGCCATTAACAAATTGGATCCTGCACAACAGGATGCCTTGATGTAGTCTCAAAATAAACCTTTGCAGACACACAGTTTGTCATTCTGATATTTTTGTCAGCTACAAACACATTCCAAAAAAAAGTGCAGGACTGAAGAAAAAAAAACTAGACTGGACAGTAAGAATAATTTTTTGTACAAAAAATTAACTTAGGTTACATTTCAAGTGGTTTATAGAGCTTGTTTTTATTTGTGCTGCTACTTTTTGAGACTTTTGATTATGCTGGCCTGGATGGTTTCAGAGTGTGACAGCAGTGGGGGTGAAGAAGTTACATTTAGCCACAGCATCAATCTCAAAGCCACATTTTTTAATTCTTTTAAATATAATCAATCCTTTAAGTAGGACTGTGGCTAGACTTAGGGTAGTGAGAGTTTAGAAGTTTGCATTCTTGATTAATCAGTATTTCCGTGATGAAATGTGACGGTGTGAGTAGTTGGGTGACATCAGTCTCCCAGCAAATATATCTTTATCACTGTCTATAAATAGCCCTTGAGCTCCTGCAGAAAGCATTTCCTTGAGAGAAAAGGGCTCTGAGAGAAACTAAACTGAGCAGGGAGGTGGCCCCAGCCACTGCTGTGTCATTGTCACCCAATGTGGCAGCGGCACAGGGCTGTGAAGCCTCTGCCAGGGCTCCGGGAAAGGCTGAGCAGGGAAGAAACCTCCAGGCTGGAGAGATCTGAGCAGAAGCTGCAGGGTCAGAGCAGCACCAGAGCCCTGCTGGGGAATGAGCTGGGAAATGAGAACTTGAGCCACTGCCCATAAACGTGTAAAGTCACTTTTGTGATGTGTAACCTCAGACGAGACTGCTACACAACTAAAATAAACAATGAAATATCCTGTAAATGTGTTTACCTGAGATACAGCCACATGTAATTCTTGGTGACTGCTCTGCAGCCTCTTGGCAGTCACAGGTGGAAAGCCCTGGGTTTTACTGTGGCTTTTATGAAATTTGATTGTAATTGGGGCTGAGGGGTAACAAGGGATGGGATGTAAATGTTACTGAACATGACAAGGACCCTTCACCACTGAAACTCAAGGCAGCCGTGGTCACCCTGACTCTAAATGCTTCAGTCTTATCACCCTTATGATATTGTGTATCAGATACAGCTGCCCATTATAAATATATATATAAAATATATGATCTATAATAATATATATGTAACATGTATATAATATGTACTAATATATATTATAAATATATATAATTAACTAATATTATAAATATATTACCTATCTATAATAATTATAAAATATAATTATCTCCTATATATTACATTTTTTATATACTGCATAACAGTATAGGTATATAAAATATGCAAAAATATATATATATGTGTAGATATATACATACATACATATATATACATATATATATATATATGTATGCACATGCAGAACCATAGATACATATGGCTACACATACATAGAGAGGACTCTATATATATATTTATGTAGATATATTTTGCCTCTCTCTGCCCCACAGCTCAGTTTCCTGAGCCCTATCATGGCCCTGGGCCTGTCATCAACCCCCTTCCCAACAACAAAGCAACACAAAAGTATTTTAAATATTGCTCCTTTAATAATCTACATCCTGGCAGTTGTTCCAAGGGAAGACACAGCTGACAGGATTTTGATTCTGCCCCCACATCTCTCCACATCAGTAATTCCTTATTGCTGCAGACTTCTCTAGCCCCTGGCTCCCATAGGCCACGGTTAGATTTAATTCTGCTAATTATCTTAAATATAAAACATAATGCAACTGATCCCTTGACATTGCTGTAGTAATAAAAAATAGAAAAGAAAAAAAAAATAAAAATGTTTGTATTGCCAGTGTGTGTCAGGAACTGCTTTTCCCTAACAAAAGCCCCGCTCCATGTGCTGGGGAAGGCAAACGTTTCCCTTCCTGCTGAGGGCTGATCCCGTGCCAAAATGAAGTCAAATATTCCTCAGGCTGGAAAAAGGGGAATTTAAAAAAACGCTTGCAAGAAAAGCCCACCAGTTTCTTACTGTAAAACCAGTTCACAGTTCTTGGAAAAGGTCTGAGCAGTACAGTAGAGCTACATTTACTGAAAACGTCTAGTGCTGAGAAAGTCCTTTAAAAAAAAAAAAAAAACCCAAACAAACCCAAATTAAATTAAACCGGGAGAGCCGGTTGGCAGGTGAGGAGGAGGAGGAAAAAGAGGAGGAGGAAGAGAAGAAGAAGAAGAAGAAGGAAGAGAAGGAGGAGGAGGAAAAGGAGAAAGGAGGAGAGCACTCAGCAGTGCCCGGGGAGCGCAGGAGCGCCGCCTCTCTACAGTTCCAAAAAAAGAGGAAAACAAAAAAAAATAAAATATATTCCTTAAAAAACATCCAGTTTGGGATTGTTTCCAGGCCGGGCGCTGAGGAGACCCCGCGCGTGAAGGCACAGCAGCGCGAAGGCAACGTGACGTGTGGGGCCGGGGGCTCGCTAGGGCTGCAGGAGAAGGGGACAAAGCCAGAGGTCAGAACTCGTGCCAAGATCTCCCCCCTGCCCAGCTGCACCCCAGCCGGGCCCCACCTGCCCCAGGCCGGGTTTCTGGGCAATGGGAGGTTTCTTGAGGATCCCTCGTCGCGGTGCTGGCGCCGGCCTGGCCTCCCCGTCCTCCGGCGCGTCCTCGCAGCCCCCGGCCAGGACGTAGTGCTGCTTCCTCAGCTCGCCCAGACGGACCCGCTCGCTCTCCAGCCGCTTCTCCAGCTCCAGAACCTTCACCTGCGCCCAAATCCTATCCTGGGGGCTGTGCCGGGGGCACAGGGACCCCCAGTGCGGGACAGGGTCTGTCTGCAGCCGTGCTGAATCCGCCTCAGGGCCCTCCCTACCTGTGTCTCCATCTCCTCCTTCTTCAGCTTGATGAGGGACATGCCCGAGAAGTCCATGGTGTCTGTGGAGGGAAGCGGGGCCTCCGCTGAGTGCAGCCCTCACAGAGCACCCTCACGTGCCAAAACAGTGCTGGATGGACACCACGGGCTGTTCCCCAGGCCTGGAAGGGACTGGGGTTGGGTTTTTCTACCTTTTTCTTTCAAAAAACCTCACCTTTCTCCTCTATTTGCTCTTGCCCCGACTTGGTGGAAGCCACCACGTTTGCTGCCATCTCGTTGACGTTGCGTGAGCACTCCTGGAGCCTGGCCAAGTTCCTGCTGCTCTTCTCAGCCTTCACCTGCAAAGGAATTGGCTTTGGGTGCCCACCACGACCCCTCCATGGAGCTCCAGGGAGCCCCAGGCAGAGGCAAAGAGCTTTTGGGCATGAGAACCTGGGAGTGGAAAGGATGGATGGACAGATGGGAAGGTTTATCCTCAGTGATCCCATCATGGCCAGACAAGGTGATCCCTAAAAAGCCCTTCAGCCCCAGGGCACCAAACCAGCTCTGCTCCCACCTGAGCCAAGCACTCAAGCAGTGAAGACACTGCTTCTTTAGCTGTGCTCTTTAATTTTAAAACCATCTGGTGTAAAAATCCCTGTGGACCCCCCTTCCCCCACACCTGCACCTTTGTGTGCTCCACCCCTCACTTCCACCCACACCCGAGGAAACATGGCAAGGACCGAAGTCTCCCATCCTCAATTCCAGCTCCTGCAAGTGCTTTTCTGGATTTCTTGGTAGTTATTAACATTTTCTTTACATAACCAGCTTGACAAGAGGAAGATGGGAGGTTTTACACATCTTCATTTCCAAGGCAAGCCTCGGGTGTGGGAATATCAACACATGGATTAAAACCACAGACGGGAAAATAGCAAGGGCTTCCCTTCTCCCTGCTCTGGGGGGCTGCAGGATTGGCAGAGAGGATGGGAACACCATGGGACAGCATGAGGAGACGCAGAGGATCCTGCTGGGACACCCACCTTGGAGGCAGCCACCAGCTGGGCTGTGCTGGCAGCGATTTCGTGGGAGCAGACGATCAGTTCCTCGTATTTCCCCGTGTGCAGGACAACCCTGTCCGCAGACTCCCTGCGGTGGGGGCCAAAGGGAGATTGTGTCAGACACAACAGAGCAAGAGCAGATTATTTATCTCCTGCTAATACTCTCAGAAAGCAACATCTGGATCCAGCAGCTTTGTAATTACAGAGTCATGGAATTGTTATAGTTGGAAAAGATCTCTGAGATCTTGGAGTCCAGCTGTTATTAAAGCTCATTCACAGAGCAATTATTCAAAGCCATGATCCAGGCGATTTGGACAGAGGCAGGATTTAGTTTTCATAATGGATGAGATTTTTAAAGCTTTGCTCAAAAGATCCCCCCACATTTCCTGCAGTGGCACAGGGAACACCCTGCCCCAGTCCCATCCACAACCATCTGAGCACACGGGGCAGGGGGGATTTGATTTCACATTTTGCAGACAGGGAGGAACTGCCATCCCCAGCTGGGTGTCCCAACCCAGGCTACGATGCCCCGTGAGGAATTAGCAATGAACCAAACTGAGGGGCCAGAAAAAGCCAGCAAAGATCTCCATAAGGAGCCAGCAATGATGCTCCACAAGGAATTAGCAATTCAGCAGGGGGAATTTTGGATGCTGGGGTGACAGGGAGGAACGAGGCAGCCCCCTGGGTGCAGCCCATGGGGCCGTGTTCCAGGGGAAGTTCCCAGTCTGGGGGTACCTACACGAGCTGTGTGGCTCCCCAGCCCACGGCCTTGGAGGCAGAGATCAGCCCTTCGGTCCAGCGAGAGTTCTTGGCGTAAAACTCCTGAGTTGTTGCTGCCCCCTGTTGTTATGAGAATATTATGGCCTGGATTAACTTGTGTCTAATATACAACAACATATAAATCCGTATTAAATAGCCTTATAAAGTGTAACAGTATGAAAATTAATATATGAAGCCATAAATCAAGGGAGTGAGAGCATTCCTGTGCTCTTCATGCTGCTCTTACTGACCTGCTTAAATAATTATCACGAAAAAACCATCAGAGTCCCAAGCCCACAAATTTAAACTGGGTTTGGTTTAACACAAGTTTGGGCCATCATCTTTAGATGGACAAGGCTTTGCAAGGGTGACAGCAATTTGTGCAAGAGAGCACAGGGCTGAGCAGCCCACCTCCAGCAACTGGGACAGCCAGAGTGCTGCTAACATGAATCCAGAGTGATTTTTTTGGGGGGAAATTCTCCTGTATTGGATGTCAGTACAAAGAGATGAGTGTAAGGGCTTACCCGGCCACTTTCCACTATCTCCTTCTGCAGGTTCGTAGATGTTGTTACAAGAAGTCTGATAGCCTGGAATGAAGGTAAACAGGTTTTGGGGTTTGATGGGGGTCTTATAGAGGAGGATTGATGCTGCTGCTGGTGGGAAGTTACAGTTTTGTGCACCCCATATGGGTTTCTGCAGCACTGACCTTCATTAGATCCGTGCAGGAGTTCAGAATCCTGGAGGGAAGCAAGAGAAAAAGTGTTCAGCATCCAGGGAAGCTTTGGCTCCAGAAAATGGGGCTTTTCTCGAGACCAGCCAGCCTGTTTTGGAGCAGAGCACACCCCAGCAGGGCACAGACCTGTCACAAGTCCCTCCCCAAAACTCACCGTTCATTCACTTCCAGCTTAACCCCAGAGCTCTCATTCCTGGCCTGGCTCATCATCTCCTGTTGGAAAACATGAGGAAGAGTGGGATGCCATGTTAGGGTGAGAAAGGTGGAGGAGTGATGGACACTCTGCCACCCCAAGGTCCCAGAATGGCCCATCCTGCAGCTGTCTCACCTCTATCCTCCTGACAGCATCCTCGATCGCCTCCGAGGTGGAGGCCATCTCCTTCTCAACCATGTCCCCCAGCTCCTCCTGCTTGATGTCCAGGCTCTTGGGTCTCAGCTCCTGCAGAGGAGGCAGCAGGCATGAGGGGGTTTTAGGCAGAGAAACAGAAGGGAATATTTATAAGGAATAACTACAAACCAAGATATCAAATTCCTTCCTGCCCCCACCAAATAATCCTGCTGCCTGCAAAGGTGAAGGCACACGTGCCACCAACCTGCAGCAATCATGGCACAGGGACCTCAGAGATAAGAAATGCCCCAAATCAAGGTGACAAAACTCCATCACAGGAGCAGTTTCAGCTCCATAGGGCTCTGGAGAGCGGAACAGTGGTGTAAAGGAAAAGACTAATAGGGGCTCCACAAGGAGGAAAATCTGAAAGACGGGAAGTTTCCTTCCACAGGGGTTATTGGGCTGAAAGAGTTCAGCTGAGCTGAGGGTGACCAACTCTGCACACCACCAGGAAGGGTCTCGGTGCTCAGAAGCTGAGATGGCTCAAGGAAAGCAGCAGGACTTGTGGGTATGGGGGATAAAGCACCCCAAAGTGTCCCTTGGGACCCACCCTGCCAGCCACGAGTGGGAAGGTGGCTGTGCTGGGCTCCATCTCCTACCTGGGCCAGCTGCAGGACCTCTCGCAGTGCCCCCTGCACGTCCCCCAGCTGGGCCCTGCCCAGCCTCTGCCTGTCCTTCAGCTCATCCAGGTACTGCAGGCTCCGCTGGCCACACTCCCGGCACGTCTCTGTCAGCCCTGTGGAGAGCACAGCTTGGTGCCAGCCCTGCCCACCCTCATCTTCCTCCTCCCCTCATCCACAGCCGAGCACCAGCAGCATCCAGCAAATGTCTTCTAGGAGATTATAAATGAGTTTCCAGGAGCAACGTGGCCCAGGAAGGGGCACTTCAGGAAGGGGAGCATGGGGAATGTGCTGTCCTTGGTCAAATTTACCCCTGGCACAGGAGGCTCTGGCATGGCCTCCCTAAAGAAAAGGCCCATGAGAAAAAATCCCCCCCCAGTTCCCCCTGCATTCCTGCACTCACGGTCAGCGTGGTCGGTGGGGGCCAGGTGGGACGTGGCGCTGCCGTTGACGATGGTGTCAGCCGTCAGGTGAGCAAAGAGGGCCAGAGCCCCCACCAGCCCCGCAGCATCTGCCACAGACAGCACAGGGTCAGGAGCTGCCAGCCCAGGGCACCCCCTGCCGGGTCCTGGGGGCTGCAGCTCATCCCTGAAGGCACTCAAGGATCAGCACAAGATGTTGGGATTGACCCCTCCAGCCCAGGAGCACACTGGAACCCCTGGCCCTGCCCATGTCCCTCTGTCACCAGGGCACTGCCGCTTGCCCGAGGCCACCAGGGGCTGCTGGGTGTGTGGGAACACGAGCAAGCTGGGAGCAATGCCAGTCCCCAGCCCCAGGTACCTGCCATGGAGGCCACGTACTGCGCGTGCCCCTTCTCCAGGGCATCCGTGGACTCCAGCGCCGCCTGCGCCCGGCTCAGCAGGTAATCTGCAAGGAATTTCATTTCATTTCCTTAGCATGGCCAGGCTGCTGGGTGTCTGCACCAGTGCTCACTCCACGAGGGGAACAGCACCAAAATCTGAGCAAAACAGTGCTGAGGATGACAGCTAAAAATTCATCCTGGCAAGCCTGACATCAACTACTTCAATCATGATGGAAAAAATGCCGTGGGAGAGCTGAGATGCAACGTGATCTGTCCAGGAGGGAGAAGGCACAGTGTGTGTCAGGCCCTGGATGAGCAGGACATACCTGGGGAGCTGGTGCAGCGGAGGTGCAGGGGGTCGTCCAGCTTGGCCATGGCGTCACGGAGAATGCCCTGGGCTTCTCTCACTGTCTCCTGCAGGACTGCAAACTGCTCCTCCAGCAGCTTCTGCTGCAGGCTCTGCTCCTGGGTGCTCTGTGGGGCAGGAGGAACAGGTGAGTGGCACAGCATCCCCATCAGCAGTGTATCCCTTGAGAGGCCCTTTCCAGGATTAGACCCAACCATCCCATGGCTGCAGGTGCAAGCGAAATCCCACTGGCTGCATCAGCTGGCACCCCCAAACACCTCACCCCGGTGAGCAGAGGGCCAGCAACCTCTTCACACAGCACTGTACCTTCTCCAGGAGCCTGCCCTGGAGCTCTCGGATCTCCCTCGTGGCCTTGTCTGCCTCCTGGCTCAGCTGCAGCTCCTTCTCCTCGATGAGGCCACGTGTGGACAGCAGCTCACACTCCTTCTCGCTCACTGACCGCCTTAGCACCTCCTTCTCGGCGTGCAGAGCATCCACCTGGGTGCTGAGCTCCACACCTGCCTGCCATGGGGTGCCAGGACACCTTGTCACTGCCGGGAGCCCAACAGACACGCAGGGGGACGTGCCAGGCTCATGACACTGACAGGCTGGGCCCACACTCAGCCCTGGGACAGCCCTTGGGCTGCTGAAGCTGTGGCTGGGCAGTGCTGGCAGGTCCCATCACCCTGGGACAGGGTTTGATGGGGACCTGGGCTCGTGCTGCCCCTCCCCAGCCCCGTACCTGCTTGGCCTGGCTGAGCGAGCGCTGCGCCTGCTCCAGCTCGTCCCGACGGGCCTCCAGCTCCTGCCTCAGCTGCTCCATCTGCAGGCTCTGGTCCTCCAGCTGTGCCCACACACCGTGCCCAGGGCTCAGCCCCCACCACGCCCCGGCCCCAGCCGGGATGGAGGGAATGAACCCAGCCATGTTGTGCAGGGAGGGGCTTTCGGGGTCTTGGGCAGGGGGTGTCTCCTGGAAGGGGTCCTTTTCCCACACCAGGGACTTTGGGAGCAGCCCCCAGACAATGAGAGCACTCAAACCCATCAATTTGCATTGTGGCATTTTCTTGGGGGAAGAAAAGGCAGATTTGGGCAAGAGGGAATGGGAAGAGTCATATATTTGGGAAGAGTCATGTATTAACACCTTCCTGAGGAGCCAGGGCGACTCTTGCTTGGAATCAGGGCCCAACAGCAACAAGCATCCCTTTCCCTTGCTCCCAAACAGGCTGGGGAGGGCTCAGTGCTGGCAGGGAAGGATCCAGAGCTCACCTTCATCTCGGCCTCTCGCTTGACCTGCTCCACCTGAAATGCCAGCTGCTCCTTGACACGTGCCACCTCCTCCTGGCTCTGCTGCGTGACTGTCAGCTGCTTGGCGGTGTCAGCGTTCTGTAGGGGGACACGGGGCTCCAAGGTGAGGTTCCAAGGAGGAACCTCACTGTCCCCACACTCATTCCAACCAAATTCTGACTGGAGGGATAACTCCAAGACGCCTTTCCTCACAGCATCCAAACACTGGCTGCCAGTGGACATGGATTCAAGGGGTGCCCCCTGCCTGGTGCTCAGAGGGGGACGGGAGCAGCACAGGGGGACTGGGCAGGCACAAACCACACCAGTGGTGGCAGAGGGACAAAGGGACAAAAGCAAGACCAAAACAGGTGAGTGGCACAACTGAGACACAGGATCCCCACCACCAGCACATCCCTCAAGAGCCCCTTTCCAGGACTGGAGCCAAGCATCCCATGACTGCTGGTACAAGTGATATCCCACTGGACACAGAAACCAGCAGAAACAGACCAAGCAACAGGAAAAACACCCCAAAAAACAACAACAGAAACACCCAAAGGGACCATGATAGAAGAGGGAAAGGGTGCTCAGCTCTGCCCTGGATACCCCAAGCCCAAAAAGGAGGGATTTAATTCCAGGCCATTGCCCTCAGTGTCAGGCCCTGCCTGCAGAGGCAGCAGTGTTACCTTCCTCAGGAGCTCGGCGTGGGTGTTGATGAGCTCGCTGTGCTTCTCCTTCAGCTTCGTGTAGCGGATCTCAGTGGCGTTGGCTTTCTCTGCAGGGAGGGAGACCCTCAGGGACCACAGCAAGGGCAGCCCAGGAGCACCACAGGCACCCCAGGACACCCCAGGACGCCCCAGGACACCACAGGATGCCCCAGGACACCCCAGGACACCTACTCTCGGCCTCAGCACAGAGGCGCTGTGACCTGTCACTGTCCTGCTTCACCCTCTGCAGCCTCTCCAGCTCGTCCCGCAGCTGCTCATTGTCCACCAGCGCCTTCTGCTTCTGCTTGCGCTGCTCCTCCACTTCTCCCTCCAGGCTGTTCACCTGTGCCTTCAGCTGGGTGATGTAGTGCTGCGCCTGCGGGGTCACGGGGCGCTGGGGCACGGCCCTGCCCTCCCCAACACCCCCATCCAGGTGTCCCCTTTGGGAAAAGCAGCCGTGGGATGCACAGGAAAGCTCTCTCCTTTACCCCTGCAGTCACTCTGTCCCCGCTGATAACATCGTGACAGCAAGGGACAGGTCTCTCACGCCTCCACCCCATCAGGAATCACATCCTGGCACTGGGAGAGGTCCCAAAACACAACACTGGATTGCAGGATCCTGCTCATGCTGCATCCCTTCAGGGTTTCCACAACACAGCACCAAACCCCACCCTGTTCTCCCACCCCAGCCAGGCTTTACCTCCAATTTAATCTTCTTCATCTCTGCACGGAGAGTTTCCACCTCCTTATTCAGGCTCTCGATCTGTGCATCCCTGTGGACAAAGGCAGGTTGGTCCCACGTGGCAGCAGCCACTGGCCCCTGCTGGCCCCCCCATACCTGTCATCCCAAACGCCGTTGGGCGGCCCGAAGGTTTGCTCAAACAGATCCGAGGTGATCTGGGGAGGACAGAGGGTGCTGAGCTGAGCCAGGACACGGGAGCCTGCCCCCCCTGCCAGCCCCAGGCCCCCACCTGTGGCTCTGTGGTGGAAGTTGTGCTGATCTCAATGAGGTTCTCTGGCTCCTCGTCCTCGGGGGCTTCCTCGGGGATGACGACCACCGGCTTCACGTGCTCGGCCAGCGCCGACGCCCGCAGGAAGTTTGGGGGGCTCTGCAGGGACAAGAACTCGTTGCAGCCTTGAAGGGGGGTTCAGGAACTGCAACAGGCAGAGTACCAAGGGAAGGGAGGGAGCCAGCCCTGGGTCCCCCTGCAGTGTCCCCAGACCCCAAAGTCATTCAGGAGGGCACCCACAAGCTCTCCAGAGCACCACAGCAAATCCTGCCATACCTCCGGCAGCCGAGGGATCTGGATGAGCCGCTTGAAATACAGCATGTCAGATGCCCTCTTAAAGAAGTTTTTAAGGCTGGAGAGGTGGGAAAGACAAAGGGGATATGAGAGGGCGCTTGAAAAGAGGGAGGAGGGGACCCCACCGCCCCACCTGGGCCCTGGTTACCTGCGGAACTGCTCGTGGAAGCGGTCCCGGTGGCCCTGGAGGGTGTCAGCTGGCAGACCTGGGTGAGGAGGGACAGCTGTGACTGATCTGGGGCTGCACGTGTGCTCATGTGCCCCCAGACCCCCACCACTGCAAAAGCCAGCAAGGTAAAAGCTGGGAGGGAGTGGGATGAGAGGGGTCAGGTTGCGAGTGGGGTGTTCCCATCCCCAGCACAGGGAGATGTGGGTGTGGGAACTCCAAAATACCCACATGAGGCTGCTGGCACTGTGCTGCCCAGTGATCCCATGCAGGGGCTGGCACGTGGGTTTGAATTAATCAAGAACAAGTCCTTCTAATTCCTTTATCTGGAATGTCTGTGTGGGATGGAGCAGGCCCCTAGAGCCCAGCTGGGACACACGGACACGGCGATGGATGCTGCAATCCACACCAGCCTCATCCCCAGACCCAGAAGCCCACCCTGGGAAAACACCAGCACAGAGCACATCCCCAGGACTCACAGGAGTGCAGCTTGAACATTAACTTGACGGAGTAGTGGTAGAGGTGGCTGCAGTCCTGGATGACCTGGATGAGGGGGGCCAGGCGGCACTGCACCGCCGACATCTGCGACACGGCCATGGAGGTGTTGAGCTGCCTGAAAACTGAGGGGAGCTGTGTTTGCAGAGCCGCCCACACCGCTTGATCATTAACCATGGCGGATGTGGGGCACAGGGAAATGCCAGGGCTGCTGCCCTGAGCTCAGAACAGCCCCACTCTGAGCAGCACAAACACTCAAAGGGACCACGCTGGCACAGGGAAAGTGCTCAGCTCTGCCATGGACACCCCAACCCCAAATAAAGAAGGATTTAACGCCAGGACACTGCTCTCATGCTGCTGCTGCTGCTGCACAACACAGCTGGGGAAAGTGAGAGGTTTTGCTCCATTCTATTTAATCATGCAAGGATCTGGGAGAGGATCCCAGGGCAGGGGACGAGCCCAGCGGCACCGCAGCCTCGCCTGCCCCTGCTCGGAAACAGATCCCTTCCCTTGGCAGGGATCCAGGCAGCATATCCACCCTGGCTTCTTCCCTGCTCAGCTTTAAAGTATTTATGAATATAAATTCTCTGTATAACTGGGTCAGGAGGAGAAGCAGGAGGCTGTTGGGAGCCGGGAGCACGGTCTCTCCCGCTGTGCCCTGTTTTCCAGGACAGCTCTGTGTTCCTGACTCTCGACAGAGGAAGAATCTGCCACCTCTCTAAGCCATCTAAAAATTCCTAAGGAGGTGACAGACATGAGCAGGGGCCTCCAGCCCTCCCTGGAGGCATTTCAACGAGGGGAATTGAGTCTTTAAAAAGAAGTACAGCCCCATCCTCTGTTTCAGAGGGGCAGAAGGGATTTGCCTAATAAATATGATTAATGTGGTTGTACATAAAAAAAATAAAAATATATTTCAGAGCAGTTCTGCTCTGAAAACAACACTCTGCCTTGCTCAGGTGGGTTCAAAGCAGTCACTCTAAATATTTTCCTACAACTGCCTCTACAGAGCTTCAACAGGGGAATCCAGCTGAGAAACCACCTCAGAAGTCTCTTGGGAGGAGGAGGAGGAACCTGAGCCTCCAACCTCGGCCTCCCGGAACTCCAGTCCCGACCAAAGAGCGAAACTATTGCTCAAGAGCCTCAGGGTGAGCGGGAGGGACCTGCCCCTGCCGCCTCCTCACCTGACTCTGACAGCTTCAGCTCACAGTCCAGGTAGTCAAACAGCTCGACCGTCAGCTGGAAGCTGCCAAAACAAACCAAAACTCCATCACTTGACAGCAGAGACATCTTTGCTCCAGCTGCTCACATTGATTGAGTCCTCATGACAGCAAAGGCTCTGACAAAGAATTTGGGGCTTTTTCTCCCTGCATTTACACCCCACAGTGCTCTGTGGGGGCAGGAGGAATCAGGCACCATCCAAGCAGTTCACAGAATCCTGGTGACTGCCCCATCCTGGAGTGGTTTTGTCCAGCTGGGGGTCATGGAGCTGGTGACCACACCCTGGGCACTGGGCCCCACCAGGACACTCACATGTTGTTCACATCTGTCCCTGCAGTCTTTTCCAGCACCTCATCCGACACTTCAAGGCCTGGGGGGAACTCGGGATGCTTTGGAAAAGGAAGGAGAAAGCCATCAGTTGCTGCTGATATTCTTGCTGGCATGGCACGTTCCCTCACTCTGGTGAATGAGCTGGCAGAGGGTCTCACCTTGACATGGAAGGAGATCTTGGTGAGCAGGAGCCGTGTGTAGATGCTCACCAGCTGCCCGTACCTGTCGTGCAAATGGCCCTGCAGAGACACGAGGGGAGACAGGGGGAATCCAGATCCAGAACCCTAACCAGATTCAGCAGATCCCACAGGAGCGAGTGACCTGCACCAGCCCTGTGGCTGCACCATGCACACAACCATCACCCAAAGAGACAGGAGGTTATTTCAGGTAGTGCTTCACCCTCTCTGTGCCCACCGTGTTCCTCAGAGCCATCTCCAAACCTCCACTCCGCCCCACTCACCCACAGGTCCCCCGTCTCTCGGATGTTGCTGCGGTACCTCTGACAGTCCTGGAGAACCTGGGGACAAAAAAGGGAAGGACGTGCCACAGTGGGGCTGGCTGCCTGCCCTGATGCTGGAGAAGAGGAGGGATCCAGCCCCTTACTACGCCACTCCAGCTCTGGGAGAAGTTCCAGCCTTCCCGTGGCACCCAAAGGTCAGGGGTTTGCTTGGGGAAGTTTCAAAGATGCGAGACAACAGTGCCCCACAGCCTGGGAAAGGTTGGGGTAGGGAAGGGATCCCACTCTGTGTGCAGAGGGATGTTGGCAGGAGCCAGAGATTTCCCCCCGCCCATGAAGCAAGAGGGACACTGCAGAGGGGACACTCACATTGGGGTGGCCGTCACGCAGGACCTTGTGCAGGACGTGGCAGAACTTCCAGCTGAGGATGGCACTGCTGGGCAGGGGCAGCCCGATGGCGTAGGACCAGAAGGTGAACGCTCCCTTCTCGTGGTGTGTCCCCAGGATGATCCCTTCCAGCGCAGTCAAGGCCAACTGGATACACACGGAGCAGGAGACAGGCTGGGCTGGGGACTGCTCTTTGTCAGCTTCCATTGCAAAGGGGAGCACAGGGATCACCAGCAGAATGCTGCACCCCCCAGTAAAACCCCCAGGTAAGACCCTCATTTGTCATTTTTGGGTGTGCCTACCCCTGCTGAGGGCACGCTGGGGCCCTCTGCATTTTACTGCCAAAGAAATGCAATTTTACTGCACTGCTCATTTGCCTTTTCACTGATGGCTCAACCAATGTGATGCCAGCCCCCAAACAAGCTCTGTGTGGATCTTTGTCTCCCAAACCTCCTGTGATGCTCCAGCATCAGAGGGTGACACCCCCACACCCCAAACTCCTCCGTGCTGTCCTGGGAGCCAAGGGAAAGGATACGGCGGGCATGTTTCTCCTTCACTGGTGCTTCCTGTGTGTTTATGGCTTTGCTGATGCTGATGGCCTGCAAGAGGAGGGGAGAGTGCCTGTCAGACATGGTGTGACCCCCATGGCCACCCCGACACCCCAAAGTGCAGTGCTGGTGCTTTTGGGGGATACCCTGAATTTCAGATCACATTTGTCACCTCAAAGTCATTTGTAACACATCAGAATAGGCCTTTTCATGCACAAACAAAGCATCCATTAAATCCCCCATCCCCAGCAGGATCTGTCAGGATCTGACCACTGCTGCTGGTGCTCCCGGCTGTCCCTGTCCCAGGAAACCAATTTTTGCATTTTTGCAGCCTGAACTCAAGCGCTGTGCCCGAGCAACATTAAAGCACAGCAGTGAGATGCCAAATTCCAGGGTTGTTTGTGTAATCACAAGGAGCCTTTGAACCACGGGGGAGTGGTTTGGGTTCTTCTGAGGATGTTGCTGCGCACAAACAGCACGTGGGGAAAAGCAGCCCCTAAGCAAGGAGGGAGTGGCAACCTCAATGCCCATCTTGATGGAGCAAAAATCCAGAGCAACGTGATTATCAGAGGAGGATTATCTATATTTTGATATGTTTGATCACAGCACACTTTAAATTAGGAATTTCCTCCAAAGGATGACCCCAGACTGGAGTCAGTTGCATCTCCCATGTGTTGATGGGCTGCAAATCCAAGTTGTGTCTTTGATGAGGATCTTCCTCCTCCTCAGACTCAACTGAGCTGCTTCACCCTCGCAGGAGCACTTGGGCTGTGCCTGTGTCCATGAGCTCTCTGTCACCAGCAGAGGAAAAATGTCCCAGCTGGGAAGGCAGGAAGCGGCCCCGCTGCCAGCACTCGTGCCGGAAGAGGAACTCAGTCCCTCCCTGCAGCTCCACAGCCCTAAAACCTTATAAAAATCCTATCTACCTGCCCAGGAAAGCAACTGATTCCACATGTCTGCTTGTCCAGGGACACCTGAAATGAGGTGCTTTCCAGCAGGAGGAAGAACCTGATGCTGAGTTATCAAGTGCTGCTGACTTATGCAGGAGGAACCCGACACTGAAGGGGCAATGTCTAAGGTGTCCATGCACCCAAAAGAGCCTAGAACAGCTATCCCCAAACTGACCATGACAGCAACAAAACTGTGAATCATCCCAAAGAGTGAACCTGTCCCAAAAGGCTAAGCCCAGCTGCTGGGGAGAGGGCCTGGCTTTGCCTTTCCTGCACCAGGAGAGTCCCGGTGTTACCCCGCCATGTGGGGCCGTAAAGCAGCAGCAGAGTTAAGCCGGTGACTTGCTGTAATCCTCTTATCCCCAAAGGTTAACGAGCCTGGAGTGCCCGGGAACAGGCACTTGCAGCACAGCTGCCTCTCCCAAAGTGCCTTCACAGCCACCCCAAAGCCTGGAGCTGGCAGAGGCTCCTCGATGGCAGCTTGGCCGGAGAGATGTGCCACAGGTCCTCAGGGATGCCAGCACCTCCCATGGGATACTGACAGAAAGGATGGTTTATCATGGACCAGGGAGCAACCAAGCAGAGGCAAGGAAGGATTTGGAAAGGCATCCTGCAGTGAAGAGCTGCTGAAGGAGTTAATGCATCTTTACTGAGGTGTTTCGTGTAGAGGGAGCAGGGCAGACACATCTCCCAAATTGGGACTTTTGCTGCCTGCCCTAAGACAGGCCTGTCTCAGCCCATCATGCTCATCCCAACCCATCTATGGAACCCGAGGAGGCACAGCCAGAAAGGTCAAAGTCTGAGACAGGCAGGCCCCCAGGAAAGCAAATGTTGTCCCCTGTCCCCAGGGACAGGCCTTCAGCTGCTCAGTGGGCTGGGACCCTGCTGGTCTGTCCCAAAACAGAGCTGTAATTCCCACTGGCAGTGGTGGTTTTATTGCATTTATTGCCCTTAGTCTCACTGACAGCCTGATCAGCCAAAATTCAGCCCAGGAGCTGCTGGAGAGGTTGGTTTCATCCTTAGTGATTCAGTGCAGAGGTTTCACTGAGCCATTTCATGTCCAGCACAAGGACTGGACCCAGCCCACCCACAGCACCACATGAGACACTGCGTCCAGCACGGTCCCAAATCAACCACAGTGGCACCAAACCAGTGCCAACCCCTCAGAGCTGCCAGCCCAGGTGTTCACTGCCTCCAAGCACCAGGCTGGCCAGGAGATCCAGGAAAATGGGATGGTGGCACCAGGGATGGGCACAGGGCAATGCTGCAGCCTGGGACACGCGTGCTGTCAGGATGTTCCTGCTGGCTGCCTGGCAAAGCCAGGCTGTGGAGGATGGCTCCAAAATGGGGAGATTCACCATTGACCCAACCTCTTGGGACACCACTGGCACGTCCGGAGATGGGCAGGACCTGGCTGTCACTGCAGGTGCACAACCAGCCTGGCCAAAACTTTAATGCAACCTGTGGACTGTTCCCCATCACTGACAGGCAGCAGGGAGAGGAGCCAACCCCAGAACCTGCCCAGCCGTGGGCTGTGGGAGCCCACAGGGCTGCAGCCCCAGTGCTTTGCTCACAGCCCGCACGTACCAAGCCGGTGACTAAAGCCAGGATCAAAGCACCCAAATGAAGGAGCACAGTTTACATCCACCCTTTTGTTCCAGGTTGCTTTTAATTAAGGCTGATCATCCTGCCCACAGCTGCCTAGAGCCCCGGCATTCCACAGGGTCCCAATCCCCACCTGGCAGGTGGATGTCAGGTCCCAGCATGATGCCACAGCAGGAGAGATTTTTTTGGCAGCAGGAAACCTCCATGGCCAGGCAACACAAGAGCTGTCAGAACAGCTGAGCTATGAACTCCAGAGCTCCCTTCCTAATGCTGCTCCTTCCCAAATTACACCAGGAAAACACCGCTTGGCAGTCACACACAATGCAAACCTGCAGGTTCCAGAGCTCATTGGATTTTTAGCCTTTTTGTTTAAGAAAAGCAAAAAGTGGCAGCAGAAAAAGACAAGTTTTTCCTCCTGCCAGGCTGCCGAGCAAGCGCCTGCTGTGGGACGGTGATTTCCTACTTCCCACGCACGGCTTCTCCGAGGGGGACATCTACATCACCCTGACACAAGACATGGAAAAGCATTTTCAGGGAAAGCAGGTGACCTTCATGTCACCCACAAGGGCCTGGGATCACAGCAGGGTCAGCAACTCCTGTCTGTAACCACAGGCATCACCCAGGCCCTCACAGGAGAAAAGGTGACTGGGCTCTGGATTCTGGTACAGAATCCTCAGGCAGCAGAGGGGATGTGCCAGCAGCACCCCTGTGGCACAGAGATGAGGAAGGGACATGCCAGCAGCACCCCTGTGACACAGAGATGAGGAAGGGACATGCCAGCAGCACCCCTGTGACACAGAGGCGACCGGCAGCCGGCTGGGCAGCTGCTATAATTAGAGGTAAAAGGCAGATCAATACCCACGTTCTGACACTGAACAGTTCTGCTCTCACTGAAGCACCACTACAGGAAACCACACCAGAATAAATCTCCTTTAGGACAGTTTTTAGCAGTTGCTGGAAAGGTCAGTTCTGGGCAGTGAACGTGGCCATCAGCCAGCAAGCCTGGGGTCGGAGAGCAAAAAGCTATAACAGAGAGCAACCACCTCTGTGCCCTGTCCACGTCTCCGCTCACAGCATCCCTGTGACTGTGCAGATTTCCAGAGCACAAGTCCCAGTGAAAAGCCCAAAATGCCCTGGAAGGGAGGGGGAAGGAGGGCTCTGCTCCTGGCCGGGCAGCCCCCGGGCACATGAACGATGGTTTATCAGCGGTGCCCGGTGGCACGATTGAAGGAGACGCGTCCAGAGGGAACCGGAATTGCCGGTTTTCTCGTGTTGCTCCCCAAACCCAACAAGCTCCGTTTCCTACCCGGCACAGTGACCCTGCGAGGCCTGAAATTTCCACCTGCCTTCGCTGGCGCTCTCCGGGGCCAAACCAGCCCAGGGGCTGAGGAAGAGACCGCAAAGCAAAGGGGCAAAGGGAAAAACATCTGCGATGAATGCACAGCCTGCAAAAGCAGAGGTGTCACAGGAGGCGTGCCGGGAGGGCACTGTTATTTTTGCTGGGGCAGCGGCGAGCCCGTCACTGTCTCCATCTCCCTGCCCACGCTGAGTACTTCATTTCCCACCAGCCGTATGCCAGCCCCATCGGTGCCCGACCACTGCCCACCCCGTGGGGGCCACAGAACTGCGGACACCCCGGCCAAGCCGGACACGATGGGGCACAAACGCCTTTGGGCTTTGTTTCCACTCTGCCACCTCCGTGGGTTCAAGCACCCCGCTCCCGGAGGGTGACCCGGAGCTGCGGGGCAGGGGTGAATCCAGCCCCGGTGCGAAACATTCCCGGTGTCGTCGGGGCCAGGGCTGGGCAGGGATGCGGAGATGCCCATTCCCGGGGGCGCGGGGCTGCCGTGGAGCCCCCGGGCTCGGCCGCGCTCCCGCCGACACCGTAAAACTTTCCCAGCGTGCTGCCGGCCGTGTTTACCTGCGATAAGGCCCGGGAGGTGCGGGGGGAGCAGCGCGGGGCCCGGGCCCGGGCGGTGGCGGCGCACGGCGGGGCCGGAGCCGGGGGGTCGGGCGGGAGCCCCAGCGGGACCGTCCCGCGGCCGCGCCGGGAGGAAGCGGCGGCGCAGGGGGGGGCGGGGGAGTGCGCGGCGCCGGCACCGGGGGCGGACGGGCGGACGCGGGCACAGGGACGGCGGCCGCGCTGCTCTACCGGGGCTTCCCCGGAGCCAGCCGGGGACCCGCGCCCTCCATCCCGTCCCATCGCATCGCCCGAGAAGCCCCCGCGCTCAGCGCGCCCCGGGGCGATGCCCCGCGGAAAGGGCCGGCCCGCCCCGTTCCCCAGCCGGGAGCAGCACCAGGACTAAAACCGGGACCGTAACCGCGGCCGGTCCCGCGGCCCCCTCCCGCCGTCCTTGCCTGGCTCTTGTCGAACTGCTCCCGCTCCGCCTCCAGGCTGTGGCCGCCGCGGCGGCTCAGCACCCGCGCCGGCACGCTCTTGATGCTGTTCATGGTGGGCCGCGCTCCGGTATCCGCGCTCCCCGCTCCGGTATCCCCGCTCCGGTATCCGCGCTCCGGTATCCGCGCTCCGGGCAGGAGCGGCCGGCGCCGCCCGCCCCCCGCCCCTGCACTGCGCCGCGCCTCCGCCGCGCCCCTGGCGGCTGCGCTCGGAACTGCAGCTGGGACCGCGCAGCAGCCCCGGGGGGGACCCGGAGAGGGGACACGGAGAAGGGGACACGGAAAGGGGGACACGGAGAAGGGGACACGGAGAAGGGGACACGTTCCGTAGCACCAGGCACCAAGGTGATTCCCCAGCTCAGGAAACACCAGGAACGGCGGTCAGCGCCAGCACCACCGTCCCTTCTCAGCGCCCGTCTTCACCCCTCTCCCATTGCACCTGCAGCTCGTTCTGGGCCGCGTAGCTCCAACACCAATTCCCGTTACCAAAGTCAATGACCGGAGCTCGTATCCACCCTGCGGAAAGGCCGCGGCTGAACAGAAGCTTTGTTGTCTTTAAATAATAATTCAGTCCAAGGATACAATAGCAAAAGGCTCCCTGGAGTATTTGATCTGCTTCCAGAAATAAGGCACCGAGTTTGAAGCGTTTCCATTTCAGCATCAGAGTGTGGTCAAGAATGCAGTTGGGTTTTAAGTCACTTAGTGGTGAATAAATTAACCCAGTTATTCCCTTAATTCCCATTCCACAAACCCAGGGCAGCCCCGACACAAAATCCTAGGGCTCTTCAGATCCTCAATGCATCGCTCCAGCTCAGTTTTCTATATTGATTTTAAAGTCATCATTTTAAACTCTCAAGGGGTTTAAACTCACTGAGTTCATCCAAATAATCTCAAACACATTTAAACACAGCTGCTGCTTGGAAGTTGCACCAATTTCTCTGTGTAGCTGCTGGAACAGCTTCAGGGTGAGCATCGTTATAATTGGCTTTTTAGGGGGAATTCTTGTCATATCCAGAGCAGGAGATTGTGAGGATGGAGCCTGAGAAGGTTCTGTGCAGGTAGAGGAATAAATGCTTGGTAAAGGCTTGAGGAAACTTGGAAAGTGCTGGAGCACCTGAGCTTCCCTCTGTGGGTAACGCTGGTGAGCAGGCAGGGAAAGAGTCTGGAGAACAGCAGCTCTTGTCAGAATTGGCCACCTAATTCTGGGGCCATTAATACCTGCAGGAAAGGCTGTCACTGGAGTAATTAAAGAGAAAGCAGAAAACGAAACAGTTAACAAGGGGAATCTGTGGAGTGTTGTGTTTCTCTGCAATAATTGGTGGCAGTGGATGGAGCAGAAACTCCCACCCTTGGCCGCCCCAGAGCAGGAAAAATGCTGGCACAGGGCTGTGGGAGAGGCACTGGTGTCCCAAAGTGCTCCCAACCTACACAGGGCTGAGTAGCCCACTTGTATCTGTGCTGAGAAGTGTCTGGAATCAAGTGCTAAATGTGTTAAATGGGCAAGAGTGACACAGCAAAGTATCAGCTTTATTAGCTCATTTGATTTCTTAGTTAAAAAATAAGTTCAAATTGTGATAACAGCACATCTTGCCCAATCAGCAAAGATCAATCCAGTTTAAATGCTAAAAAAAGGTCACATCATACTTGGCTACCTCTGCAGTGCAAACAGAGGCCATATACACCTGATACCATAAACTTTTGTTGTAATAATCAGCTCCTGAGCGTGGAAAGTTGTTCTGCCCATCTTATGGGTGACAGCTCTCCCATTTCAGCAACATTGGAGGCAGTTCCTGCTTACAACACTAATTGGGAACTTACTATAAACATTATTCATCTCTCTCTCTACAAGGCAAGAAATCCAGAACAAAAACAATATGCTAAAAAAAGGAAAAAAAAAAGGAGAATGCTTGGCTGTGTCATACTCTATAAATATTTCTGAGCCACCATAAAAAAATAAAAAGAAAAATAGTTCCTATGTTGTAAGAATTACACACTTCAGATTCTTAAAAAACAAGCTAGTGTTTAACCTGAGCTCTCAGCTATAAAAATAGCTTTGTTAATCTTGGCGTAATTCTGTGTTTTATTTCAAGATAAAATACATTCCTGCAGAGTCACTTCTTCTTGCCACTTATGAGTCTTTCAAACACTCAGGAGGATGGGAAAAAATGAGGTAACTTTCCATTGTAGCTGCCGGGTCGATGATCTTCGGTCCTCAGAATTACCTCGGTGTTGGAAACAACTTCTTCCTCTGCAGAAAATGGAAAAGATTTTTATTAAAAAGCAGGAATATTTCCTCTGAAACATCTGAAGCAACCACACTTACGTGAATTTACTACACACATTTTCACACTGCAAACAGAGTAAGAACACAGAGTAAAAATATAAAGAGGAAAAAGTAAACAAAGTACTTCACAGAAAGGCAACAGTCTCAGGGCCACCACCAGGGTGTTGGGAAATAAAACCTTTCCAGTTGGCTTTGAGGAAAGGAGTGATCTTTGTGCCCCAGGCCAGCCACTGAGTCACCATTTATGAGCAGTGGCACATGGTGCTGTGTCCAAAACTGAATATAGCCTTTTACTCACTGCTTTCCTCCTGAGTTCTGCAACTCCCCCCCACCCAACCTCTCTCTAGAGGCAAAACAACTGACTGATGAGAGTGCCTAAATCACTGGCAGCTAGGGAGGAAATTGCCCTGATGTTTGTCAGTGCACCTGCCCTCAAATGAGTTTCAAAGCAATTTAAAGCCAAACAAACACAACCAGAATCAATTCAATCACTTCTCTATATGAAACTGCACAAATGTTTACTTATTTCTGGACCTGCACTGCTCCAGATCTAACTGATCATAGTAATTCAGTGCCTTTTAACACAGAAAGAAAATGAGAATTATGCATTAGCCAGTGACTTGGAGAGCTACTCATTCTTGTTGTGGATCTACAGTGGATTGTGGGGTGTTTGTTTCACTGTCTCTTTCCCACTTGAGGCAAATGTGATTATTTCTGTAGGCTCAGCATGCTCTCCCCACTCTGCTGCCTCAGCACGGGGCTCAGCACTTTTGGGGATTTACTCCTGAAGCTTTGTAACATCAGTGGTTTCAGGATGCAAGTCACAGTGCTGGCTTCAACCTATAAAACCTGTGGCTGCTTTTACCTCAGGGCTCTTTTTAGGAAAGGAAGAGCTCTCTCTGTGCACAGGAAGATTACAGCAGAGGAAGGTTTGGCATTCCAGCTACTCAGCATCCATCTCCTGCAAGTGCCCCATCAGCTGCACTCTGCAGCCCCCGAGGGGCTCTGAGAGAAGACTCAGTGTCTCCAGGCTTCCTGCAGAACCAGCACAACACCAGGGTGCTGCAAACCAGCCTGACTCCCCAGGGCACGGTGGGTTCTGCTCCACAAACAGCCGAGGGACTGCAGCTGGAATACCCAGGAAAGAACTGAGCACCAGCTTGGGTTGTGTCAGCACTGGAAGATTTTATTTTTTTTTTTGGCCAGTTTTTCTCCTCATTGTTGCTGGTTCTTATTCAGTTTCATGTGGTGTTCAGGATTTTAACCATATCTGGTTACTCTTTTGTCCTCAGAACCAGACAAGGTGGTGCCTATTGCAAACATCCAATCCATAATAGGAGAACAAATAATCAGAGAGTGAGAAATTTCCTGATTCAAAAAATAAAAACCAATCTGCTGTAGGCAAGGCTGCTTTGGATATTCTGAAACAGCTCTATTCAATACATTCTACTTTTGGGGCTCTGAGCCCAGGAACAGTATCCTAAAACAGCCCTTGGCCTTGGCACTGGGAAAAGCTTCCCAATCTCTCATTCAACAACATTCACATCCTTGATGGTGTTATCTGTAACACACAGAAGGGTTTTAACTACAATAAGGAGAGTGCAGGTACTGGGGAATGAAGCTGTGAGATCTGACTGCCCTGAGGATGAGGAACATGCTTGAGAAAAGTTTAATTATTTGACTAAAGGAACTATTTGCTGACTTAATATCTGTTTGCTGTTACAGTACTCACAAAAGTTTTATTGGAAATGCACTCAGAATCCTGTGCCAGGCCCATCTCAAAAATCCATAAAGTGTATTCATGTTGCAGATGCATTTATAAAGAGGGAAGCAAACAAAAAAAGATCAAACTGAGAACACCTTCATGCTGAGGGAACATCACAAAGAAAAAAAAGGAAGCTTAGCATCTCTTTCTTCTGCAGCAGATAACTGGCTTCTGTGAAGAGTTTCTGCAAGTTCTGTTGTTTCTATTGTAATGTAAAAAAACTACATGGAAATCAAAGGACTCAGAGAATAAAATTTCCAGAGCTGCCAGATTCAAGCTGGTGAGCAGCAGGGGTACACTTCTTAATTCCCCCTTCTCCTCCCCCTGCAAGCAGGTCACAGAATCCAACACGTACCAACTCCCCCTGATTAAATTCTAAAGGCTGTATCTCATATTTATTACGTTCTAAAGCTCAGTTTAAAACAGCCCCAGGTAAGCTTGGATTTAAGCACAGTTTAGCTGGCCTGCATAGATTAACTCAAACACGCTTGACGAGTTTTTGCCCAGAACTGCTCTGAAAGTAGATCAAAGTTCCACAGATGTGGCTCAGGATCTGCTCCCGCCACTACACACGGGTTTGCTTCATTTTCTATCCACCAAAGCACCCATGCTGAAGGAAAAGCCAGTTTCCAAGCTCAAAAATGCAGCATCAGCTTCTAAAGCAGAGTCACGGGCAGCCGGAGAAGCCGAGCTGTGACGTGCCAAGCAGTGAGCAGGAGCCAGACAGCTGATGGGGCTGGGCAAGAGCCACAAGCAAGCACTGTGTGCAGGGAGCTTTTCAGGAATCCTCCTACTCAGGAGTCCTTGCAAAAGACTAAACTGCTGCTGTCTTTGCCACTGAATGAAATCCTGCAGAGAAGCTTCTGAACAAAATATCCTTTCAGTTTATGCAAACGCTGGCACACAACATTTACACTCAGGCCCAGCACAGCGAAGGGTTTATGGTTCTGAATGTTATAAAAATGGCTTTGTCTGTTCCTTACAGCAACGTTGTTCTGGTCAAGTTCATCTAAGGCTAAAAGGAGTGCAACTTTTTAGAGGGAGGTGATACGTGTGAGGATGAAGATGAGGGTTCAGCACTGCTCTGAAACCAGGAGCCTAAATCCTCCCTTTGGGATCTACACCAGCACAAGTGTGCTCATTTCTGGGACAAAAGGTACAATGTCCTTGTCAAACAAGGTAGAAGTTCTTATGGATATTTATTCACCAAACAAGTGACCCTTTCTCTGATTACTTCTACTGCCCAAATATTCAACAGGAACTTTATCAGCACTTGTGCTCATAAAATAAACTGCTATGACAGCTACATACAGGTTCTTTTCTTTGACCACTGAATATATTCTCTGACCCTGCAATGAAGGAGCTAAAACTACTAACCCACAAGAACTCTGGATTTATTTAAACTGAGCTCCTAGTTTAAATTCACACCCAAAGTATCCTATATACTACCTATTCCCTATACTGCCCTCCTGCCCATGAATATAATAATAAACCAGTTTTGACTGCAAGTCTGTGGGACAGCAGAGCAGTGAGTGTGTGCTGAGCCTGAGAAATCATCTCATTTGATTCAAGTGAGAAAGAACCAGTGTTCATTTTTTTCTAGACCTCCTGCAGCTCGCCCCAAAATTACTTCTGCCTTCCATCTGTTCAGACACATGCAGGAGTCAAATCCTGTCATGATCTTGAGCAGCCAAACAGAATCCCATAAAAAATTCAAGCACTAAGGCATGCAGGAATGGTCTCATCATAACCAATATCCTCCTCATGCTTTGCTAATGCAGTGCAAGCCAAGGATAAGGGAAAGGACATTCCCAATCAGTATTCCAGAACACCTCACCCTTGTCCTGGGAGAGCAATCTGTACCTTATTCATGTTTTTGGTGTTGGGGATGCAGGAAGGGCTTGTGTGGAGAAGGCTGAGCTCCAGATCAGCAAGCATCTGTCGGGACTGGGCCAAGGAGCGCTCCAGCTTCCAGAACAGGGAACTGGTGTCCTGCAGGACACAGAGAGGGAGCCAAAGTTATGGAAGGATCTTTTTTTGGAGGATTTCAAAGAATTACAATGCACCAAGAATCAGCATTTTGAGTCTGAAATGTTTGCAAAGTAACGGACTCTCTAACTGCTGGTGTTTCTGATAAACACAGAGCTCTTTCCTAGTGCCATTTTTAGCAGATTTCCACATGCAGGTATGTGGAGCACCCACAAGAGAGGTACTTCAGGGAAAAAGGGGAGAATAGACATGAGAAAGAGGGAAGACCAAGTAGAAAAGGAAAGAAACAATGTCCAATAGCTTCTGATAACTGCATCCATGTGTGCTCAGGTATTTAATTACCAATTAGCCAGCATCTATTTTCCTGAAGCTTTTCATTCCAAAATATTATTTATTTTTTAAAAACTCATTTATACTTATGCTGTCCAAGATATACTGAGGCAACAAAAAGTTATTTAAAAAAAAAAAAAAAATGTTATCATCTTTGCCATAAGCCTGCTGTCTCATCATTTGAGTCCCCAGTTCTTCCATGCCAGGAGACATTTGAATTCCTACTATCAGTCATAATTCCCCATAATTTCCCTTAAAATCAGTCAAGGACATTGTGCAATAAGATACTGACTGTGTTCATGTAGTATCTGTTTGTTGGTTTAGTTACTGCCAAGTCACTGATGTCCAGAGGAGAGTCTTCATCAGAGAATTTCCCAGAACTTTGAGTCACATTGCTCTTCTGAGTGGATGTCAAGAGAGGAGAATCCAAGCGGAGGGAATTCAGATCCATGTGTCCCTCACTGTTAAAAAAAAAATTAAGACATAGGCAGAAAGAGCATCACCATCTTTTTTTTTTAACTTTTCAAGGAAAAATTGTGGCACAACATAAATAACTGTGGGCCCTGAGCCAAGAAGCTTGGGAGATTAGCCTGTTCCTCAGAGCATTCCCGTGTTTAACAGCTTCACTAGATCAGTTTCATCCTCTGAGGACGAGGGTTTGACATTCAACCAGTCTCAACCAGCTCCATGACTATGTGCTTGAGTGTGTATTTAACCTTGCAAAAGAGCACACAAAAGGCAATATTTTGTTCTTCCCAATATTCTGCTACTTGCTCCCCTCTCACACCCAAATCCCTTTTTGGTTCTAATCAACCTTCAGGCAAATTAATATTTGTAGGTGTAGCATTCAAAGGAATTTCACAGTGTTTTACAGTCATCCTCTCAATTCAGAGATCACAGGAGAGCTTTCCCAAAGAGGCTTGCATTTATTTGTTTTTAAATACAGGAGCAAACCACATTCATCAGCTTCTGAACAGAACAGAAGCAGAGTGCTAGCCCTGCCTGGACTGGCAAATAATAAAAAATTACATCTATTTTAAAGCAAGTATTCTATTTGAATTGATGACATTTCATTAGATATTCTTTAGATACTTATTTTGGTGTAACAATGCATTCCATGCTTGGCAAGACTGTTAAAAATAGGTTAAAAATTTTTAACTGACATTCAATCTAGGAAAAAGCCCTCACGAGAGTTGCCAGCTCATGAGTGTCTGCTGTGTCCCATTTCACTTCTCCCATAAAACACTGGGACAAAACAAGCTCTCTTTTAAGAGAGAAAATCTCATGTCTGTGCTTCTGACAAGGAAAGGTTCTGTGGAGATGTGAGGGAACAAGGTGCCTGGAACAGGGGTGTGAGGAGATGAGATGAGCAGGGCCTGTCCTGGAAAACACACAGGTTTGATTTTGAGGCAGGGAAATGGCTCAGGAATGAGTGTCTTAGTCCAGCCCACGCAGAATCAACAAGTACCTGCTGATGCTCCATCTGTAAAATGAGAATTGAGATAAAAATCCAAAGGCAGCAAATGTTGGCCCAACATAAATGAACTCACCAAGTCAGAACACACAGAAATGCTTCCTGCACTCTGGGATTTCACAATCCCCTCTGCCATCGGGGAAGGTATTTGACTGTTAACAGCCTCCTTGCTGGCTGTTCCAGAACTCAGGAACTCATGGCAAAAATATTTGCTGGGCTGACAGGGAGGTGCCAGCACCCTTCCCTAAACACAAACTACATCATCAGCACTCTGAAAGCAGCAATGGAAAACTGGAGGATCCAGATTCAAGGAGGAGGAATGCTGTGTTTGGTCTCTGCCATTAATCCCTTCACAGAAGCACTGCTCCTGCCTTCCTCCCATTTACGGGCGAGGATTTATTGCCTGGCAAATCCGAGTCAGCAGAGGCTGGAGAGGAGCAGACAGTCAGGGATTTGCACTGAGTCAATCCATCTCCAATTAGCAGGGCCCCAGGACCAAATGTGGGCATCAAGAAAACTGGAGAGCTCAGCAGCAAATCCCAAATGGGTAGCACAGACCCCCCTAAGTGGAGATCTGTTCTAGCTGCACTGCCCAGGTTGAATTTGTTCCTTTTCCCTTAAAATTCACTCAAGGACAAGACAAATAGGGCAAGACAAAAAGTGAAAGCAGCTTTCGTGATCCAGCCTCAAAAGGGATTTGGAGGGATGGCAGCGTGTCATTGGTGCTGCTGGGGGAGTTGGTAAGAAAGGTCAGGCTACACAGAAGGGGAGTGGAGACTTTTCAGTGATTTATAGGCAGTGGAAACTAGAGAGAACCCACACGGCATGTGCAGCTCAGCTAAAGCACGTGGGAATGTGCCAGGCCAGCGTTCTTTTTCAGTGGCTGCCCATTCACCTTGTTTCTGAAGAGGTCTGTCTCACTGCAGCAACCGTTTCTACAATATTTCTGTTTCAAAAGCCACACAGAATGAAAGCATCCATACATCAGATCTTTCCATTCCATAACATGAATCTGTTTGGATGCTGGGCAGGCTTGCTGGCAAACACTGTGAGCAGGTTTAAACAGCTGTTCATTTACTGTGCTTGTCAAACCACCAGCTGGAAGGCTCCTCTCCTCTGGCTGAAAAACAGCTATGAAATAGCTGTGAAACTTCAGAAATCCTTCTAAAATAAAGCTGGTAAATCTGTTTTTTGAAAGGAAATAGAACAAATCCACAGCAAGTCCAGCTCTGAATGTCTTTGCTTATGCAGGCACAAAGCCACTTCTGTAAATGCAGAGCAGGTTTTTATCTCAGACACATTCCAACATCACTGGGGCACCTGAGCCTTCTTGTGACACTTTTCAGCACTAGAAACCTCATCCTGCTTGTCCCCAACCACATGTCCTTTTCCTCCCACAGTACAAGCAGAAAGAGAGAGTCCCATGAACTGGAGAGTGGACAGATTGCTGTCCTTTATATCTTGCCATCTCATGTCTTGCCCTGACAGAGGCAGCAGCCTGTGCTCAGAGCTGTGTCCTACATTCTTGCCCAGCCAAGGTGTGATTTCTCAATTGAAATAACACAGTCACTAAAGCATCACACAAAACCTGGATCTGTTTCTTGCCTCACATCACTGTACAAGTCCAGCTCTGGTCAGAACATATTTGATCCGTCAGAGTTACAAGAAACACCTGAGATTTCAAAAACCCATAGGATTTTCTCAGTTAGTTTATTTGGCTAAGTTATATGGTATGGCAGCTTCTCCTGCCCACACAGCTCTTGGGGATAAGAGAGGAGAAAAAAAAAATGCATAAAAATAGAATCATGATACTTTAAGAGCTATTTTTATTTTAAATTGTTACTTTTCAGCTTAATAGACTAAATTTAAAACAGCATTTACTTTAAACATAGCTTGAGATAATACTGAGAGCTTACACACCTAAATTTCTACGTAAGTCTATGCTTATTTCTTAAAAGCAACAAACTCATAACTTTTTTGAGGAGGTACATTTCATCTCTTGTGCAGTCTTGAAACAGCTGTAATCTTTTCCACAGCACATATTTCCATCTTTCTTTTTGGGTTTGAAAATCTCCAGCCATTCCAGATCTGATAGTGGCTTCCACTGTTTATTGACGATGAACTTACTAATACAGGAATCAGAATCAGACTTGCAAGTCACAGAAGTCTCTCTGCTATCTGACTCAGTGTCAGATCTCTCTTCCCAGGTTTTGTTTCCATTATCAGTTTGGTCAGACGTGGTGCTGCTCTGGATCATAGTGCTTTGCAAATCTACACGAGATTTGATGTTAACCCAATGATCATATGAAGGCAAAGACACCTCAAAGGTTTTTCGGTCTCTGCTTTTCACTCCTTTCTCTCCAATTTCCCTGTTTCTCAATGGCCTTGCCTCACAAAATTTTTCACTGTCTAGCTCATCAAAGCTTGATGCAACATCCTGCTTTTCTCCTCCTTCCGCAGGGACGGCCAAGCCTTTCACAACTTTTTGACACGGGTTTAAGAACGCTGAGGTAGTTTCCTCCAAGTCTGAAGCATTCAGTAACTGTCTATTATTATCTACTTCACACATCTCAGGGGTGGGTTTTACCCTACTTGCTGGAACTGGTGCAGTTCCACACTCCTCGCACATCCCGTGGCTGCCCTCAGTCCTACCCTTGTCTGTCTCGCTGGGGCCTTCAGAGGCAGAGAATGTGGCCCCTGTGCTACAATGGCACGACAAAAACAAGTCAGAAACACTGCAGGTAAAGAGCATCCCCAAGTGCACTCTTAAAGCTCTGCAGAACACCAGCCGCTGCCACGGCTCTGCAGCAGCTCACACACCACCAGGCAGCTGTATCCTGCCAAAACCCCACAGAAAATCTGCCCAGATTTGGCTGTTACTTTTCAAAACCAGTCTGAGAGTTCCCTCGTGTTTTATACAGTGTGGCAATTCTGTCTGAACCTCCAGGGTGTGCACCAATTCTCTAAGTTTACTTCCTAAAATAAACTTTGCTTTTTAAACAAAAGTAGTAGGGAGCCAGGTTAACACCCCTACCACCAGACTAGCTCACTTTCTAAAAAAATCATGAGCTGTCTGGCCTGCTGCACCACTTGGTCTGTGACTGATGTTCGTGCTCTCTCCTGACCAAATAAAACACAAGGTACTTGACAGCTTCACTGGATTTTTGTGGTCGAGTCCAGCAAAGCCATCCTGAGCCAGACACACCCCTGTTAGGATGTTAGTTAGGGCTGAACAGTGAAATTTCTCCTTGAAAACAAACTATTTAAGAAAAAAAAAAAAATTAAAAATGTCTTTACCTCCTTCTACTTGCTGCCTTTTCATGCTTTTGCCTGGACTCCTGAGAGCTATCCAAGTTGACGTGAAGGAAGTGTAAGTCCCGCTGCTGTTTTACACAGACCTGTTAGAGGCAGTGAGGGGCATCAGTGAATGTCTGGGTGCAGGAACATCATCATAGTGTTCACAGTGCTTGCCTTCCAAAAACATCCTCAAAATGTTTTTATCAACCAATGCCTATCGTCAAACTATTGACAAACACCTTCAAATCTAAGAGGACATCTCTGCATGTATTTAGGAAAATAACATTTTGCAGCAATAAACAGGATTTCTATCAGAAGATTAGAATACTCTTCTAAGATGGAACCACACTGAACAATAAATAAAATATCAGTACTGTTACCTGATATTTAATACATGTTGTTATTACGTTGTTCACAACTACAGAATTACAGGACATGGATGGTGACCATGGGATTTGGCTTTCACTGCAGGGGATTTTTTGTGAAGCTAATGGAGAAGGGAACTACCCACCAATTATTTGCAATTAAAAATATGGAACATGCGTTGAGAGCCTCAGCTGAGTGCAGGTGAACACACAAGTCACAAAAACCAGATTTGCCAGGACAATGTGTCCCTTACTCTGCTGAGTTCACCTTGGGCAGGTGTGCAATCCCAATCCTGCTGCCCTTCACATGACTTCCCAACCTGGAATCACCATGGGCAAATCAGCTGAACCCCAAATGAAATAAATCAAAATTCTACAGGGATCCCAGCAAAGCACAAACAGATTTTTTTTTTGCTTAATCAATAATATCTAGATCTAACATTTTTACACTGTTCCACACAGGTCTGATGTTACTGAAAATGTTTCTCTAACCTCAGAGCAGAAACACAATCAGGGCTGTACCTGTCGCAAACTGGACAATTCTTTTTCAATCCGTGCTTGCTTAGACTTGGTAAACTGATAAAGTTGATCCTTCCTCTGTGCTTCCTCCACTGTTTCAAAAGATAATAATTATTTTTATTACTTCAGGTGAATAGACACAAAGCAAGTGCATTGCTAATGCTGTGCCTGTAGCAGTAGAAAGGAGTACCGAAACAATACAAAAGCATTTTCTTAAGATCATCTGTTTATCCTCCAGATTAAAAAGAGCACAAAACCCACAAGAAAGCAAAAAAAATCAAGTATTTTCCTTGGACTTTTCCTCAGCACCTGGCTTCATTTTACTAGCAGTGATACTGTGCTTCACTGACTGATTCATTTAACGTTTTCAGAAAGGAAAAGAGAAAACGGAAAGGGAAAAGGGGAAAAAAGAGAGAAGCATAAAGGAAATTCAATTAATTAATTATAACTCATGCACATAGAGGGAAGTGCAGCAAAACAATTCTCAATTCTATTGGTTTTAAAATCATGAGACATGGCATCAATATATGGCAAAGGCAATAGCAGACTAAAAATGATAGGCAAGGAAATTATCTCACAGCAGAGGATGCCTTTGGCCACTTAATCTTTCAAGGTCTCTGTGGCTGTCCCCAAGAATTTTGCAGTGATCTTTCCTATCCACTGCAGCACCAGATGTTCTTCCACCCAAAACCAGAATTATTATGGAGAGCAAGATGTAGTTTACCAAGGGCTGAATATTAAAACAGCCTAAACCAAACCCATCACTGAAAGAAAGCAACAGAGAAGAGAGAGTCTCAACATTTTCAGGAGAGAATCCCCCGAGCCACTTACTCCTCCCCACTGTAATCACTTTGGTGAACTTTGTGCTTTCACAAGATTTTATAAAGTGTCCCTGCAGAAGTCCCAGATATTGCTTCCATAAAAGAATGGCACACAAGGGATACACTTTTATTAAGCTGCAAGGAAGGCAGGTAACAAGCTGTCTCCTTCACAGATATCAGTGAACTGCCGCCTGGAAGTCTCTAAGTTGTCGAAAGCCAAGGCATGAAAGGCCAACTGCCCACCCTCACCTGCCAGTATCAGCTCACTCCTCAAGCAGCCATTTTCTTGTTTCAGGTGACTGATTTCTTCCTGGTGCTTGCTGCTTTCTTTCATCTTTTCAGAGAGGACATCTGTAAAATGAAATGTAGCGTTTCCCAGAGTGAACAGGAATGGTGCTGGCCTACACTGAATCAGGTGCCCAGCAGAAACACTCACCTCTCATCTTATTTATTTGAAACACAACGTCGCTCAGTGTCAGCCTGAGGTCTTGCTGTTCTCTGTTGCGACTGAATTCCTCCAGCTTTGATGTACGCATCGCACTCTCCAGTGTTTTAAATTTAGATGCAACCTCATTCATCTGATCGGTTGTTTCAAGTAAGGCCTTGTCCTGAAATAGGGAACACAATGAATTCTTATTTTTTATATCATGGATGGGTTTTGACAAAACAACCGTGCATCCTTCTGCAGTAGTTAAAGTGATCCACAGATTTCCTTCTGAGCTTTTGAGGAAAGCCACCAAATTAAATCTTGGAGACAAGCTTGTTTATGAAAATAAACCAGTTTACTGCTGACCACTTTTCCCTTCTCAAACAAGCCTAAGAATTAACCATGAGTGAGATCAGCAGTGATAGAAGCCTTGTGGCACAGTCACCAACAGCTGCACTGCAGTTTGACCACATTTAGTGCCCATGAGCTGACAGATGTTAGAGATGTTACCTTCAGCTGAAGCATATTGAGAAGCTCCTGTTCCCTCACTTGCAGCTGGTCTGTCTTAGCAGACAGTTCCAAAATTGTGCAGTGGAGACTCTGATTTTTCTCCTAGTGAACAGAAGTAAGTGTCAGCTATTACTTCAGTGATTCAAAGTTATTATTTTTTCCCAGTAAATGTGTCCACAAGGTTATTTAAACATTGTGAGTGGCAATGTGGGATCCTGAGCAAACTGGAGAAAAGAGGACTGAAGTAAAAATTGTTCCTCAATTTGCTTGTGATCAAGGGTCTTAACACCCTGCATGTATCAGTTTTGGAATGTTACAGTTCATCACAGGCATCCTGTAAATGCATGGACTACAAAACCAGACCATTACTCAACCCCTACCTCCAAAGCCTGGCAGTGAACAGATGAATCTGTTATTTTCTGAGTGAGCTCTTGATATTTCTTTTGTGTGTTTTCAAGTGTTATCTTACTGTCATTATGCTGGGATTCTAATAACTTTAACTTTTTGGTCAGTGATTTTATAACTGCATTTCTCTCATTCAGCTCACCTGAAAAGAGACAAAGTTGTATGTGAGAAAACAGCTCAGAGGCTGTCACGCGATTTCTTAAATCTCAGAAATAACTTAACCCAGTGTTTTAAAAGCACACAATTCAGACATGGATGCTTATGTTGCACACTCTGAAGGAGGATTCCTTGGCTATCCAGGTCAGATGGAACAGGAACTGCGTGGTGAGCTCTGCACTGAGACTGTTCAGAGCCACCAGGTGTTTTGCTGGGTGGTTTGAGTTTGTTCCGAGCTGTGCAGCAGAACAAGGCTCTGTAACTTGCCAGCAGGTTGTGAATTTTTCTCTTTCCTCATATTTATTTAATAAGATAATTTTTGAAAGAATTCACAGAAGAAATTTACACATTCAGATGAGAAAGAGTTATCTGATCATCACACCCCCTTCAAGATCAGATCACTTCAGCACCAGTGTGGAAGTTAAGATCTCAGAGAAAGACAATAAAATTTGAGGCTGAAGGGTAGGAAATGGTTCTTTATATGATGTAAAACTGTTATTGAGGGGTTGAAGCACTTGAACATACTTACAAGACCAAGATCTCATTCTTTACATCACTACACTTACTAGTTAATAAGCTGCATCGTTCTGCTAAAGTCAGTATTCTTTGGCGATCATCTTCCCAGGCCTGGATGTGTCTCTCATGCACTGCCACCATGTCATTGAGCTCCCTGTCACGATCTTTCAGTTCTGCAATTAAAAGCTTGAGTTCCTGTCTCTGCCTCCTGATGATGCTGTTCTTGTGACTGGGGCTAAATGCCTACAAAAGGTGAGACACGGAATGCATTTCAACACAAGGAAGTGACAAATTCTCTCATAATAAACTCAAAGGGTTTATTTTTAGTTGACCTATGTTTATATTATAAATAGAGACCATTCCAAGAAGTTCCTTATGCTCGTGGCACCACCTGTGGCCATTGACTGAAGCCCTTTGCAGAACAAGGCGGTACCTACCACCTGTGGGCCATGACTCAAGCCCTCAGCAGCACCATGAGCACCCTCCTACCGAAAACAGATCCGATTGCTAACGGCACTTCCATGTTTTACCTGGGGCGAAACAGAACGCAGCAGTGATGAACTCATAGGGGACCTGGGGCTAGAGCTCTGCCAAGCATTAGTGGAAGCGGGAACCCTTCGAGGATGTCACGTTCGGCATGGAGGCTCCACCGCTGCTCCCCCGTTACCGCCGACCCTGAGGGAGCACAGGGGGCCTTCAGCCGGGCGGGGGCGGCCTCCGCGGGCCTGAGGCGGAGCCCTGAGGTACCACCCCCGGGGAGCGGCCCCCGTGCCCGGGCAGGCCCGCACAGCTTCCCCGCTGTCCCGCCCGGCTGGGGAAGCCCTTCCTAAGCCCAGGGCCTTTCCCTGCCCGCAGCCCCCGCCCGTCATCCCCCGTTACCCCCGGCCGCCCCCGACCCACCGGCACCGCCCGGCCCCGCCCGCCGTTGGAGGAAGCTCCGCCCCCCGCAGCGAAGGGGCCGCGGGTTCGAATCCCGCCTCACCCCGGGGCTCCACTGCGGCTGGAGCTGCAATAAAAATGTGATAATTAATAACGTTGTTAATACGGATGTTAAGGGTTGGAGGCAAATTCCCTGTTCAGCATTAAATGGGAGGACTATAGAGATGCAGGCAGCTCTTGAGATACACTATTTCCAACGACAGGGATGAAGTTATCTCTTAGATACACTCATGATTTATAAATAGAAATCACTGAAAAAAGCAACTTTACAGGAAGAGCACAGAGCGTCTGACACATCAACCCGTTGGCTTTCAGCTCACCGAGGCTCTGCAGTGACAGGAGCAGATCACTTCCAGGACTCTGCCACCAGGGAGCATTTATTGTTATTAAATGGAACAGTGAAACAAAAATCATCAAATCGATGCTCGAGGCTGTTTGTGGGAGTACAAACAGCAGACCTGGCACCCCACCCCACCTGCTGACATGGCCTGTGGAATAGTGCTATTAATTTGTGTTCATTACTACCATTCTTGAACAAGCAGCAATAAAGCCATTACAATTGCCTCACCTAGAAGCCCAGCAGGATTAGGAGATCCTTGGAATTATGAAAATAGAATAAATTTCTAAGTCATATTCACATATTTCTCAGTGTTTCCACTTGATAAAATAATTCAGTTGGCAGGGATGTAGAATGACCGCTTCAGGATTCATTGTTCTTCCACTGCTAACAAATCTTTAGAATGTTTGTTCCATTCTGATTTCTAAAATTCTCTGCAGGTAAATGAGAGGTAAAGGTGCTAACATCAGCCACATGCCTTATTCATTTAAGCTCAGCAGAAAGGACAGCAGATGAAACACAAACTTTTAATGCTTTAAATTCTTGTTTTCCTTTAAGATAGGTAGAGGAAAGCAGATGTAAAAAACTTCAGAAACTATTCAGTGAGGAACAGTAATTTTATTTAAATCTACTTCATGCGTAAGCATGGTAGAACCCCAATTTAACTTTGGCAAATATCACAAAAAAAAACCCAAAACAAAAAAAAAACCCAGCAGCCTATACAGAACAGTGAGAATGCCAAGGATACAGGTTCTCCACAGTTTCACTGCAGAGCAAATGGATTTAGAAGCCTCACTTTCGCTCTATCATTTATAACCATATAATTAAATAAAGGTAGTCTTCCACTATCACTTCTTGACTTCTCCAAGATCTTCAATGCTGTCATCATCCACCTAGGGAGAAAAAGCCAAAACACAGCAAATTAAGTATTTAATTTGTACATGCCTCCTTCAGTGTGCACCCCTGCAAACGTAGTGAAGAGTGGGAGAAGCGAGCAGCACCATTCCAGATCCCCAGCTGTAAATCCTGTGTGAGTGACATGTGCTAACAGGACACAGCTGAGCCTGCAGGGCTGGGAATAAAGACAGGCCTATGGAGTTAAACCAAAAGAATTCCACTTGGGAAATGCCAGGACAAGGGAGAGTCAGAGAAAGCCCTTGCAATTACAGCACTCAGCCTTAAATTTCAGTCCAACCCACACTAGCTGATCTCTTCTGAAGCACAAATGTGTGGGGCTTGGGGCTTCTTTGCTTGTTTTAATTTTGCAATATTTTAAGAGGTGCTGAAAAACAGGATGGCAGTGTAATAATACATAGACACTCACTGTTAAGAAATGGTCACAAAGAAGCCACAGATATTTGACAGCTGGATTTATTCTGACATGCCTTCCCCTCTGCAGGGTGGGAATGCAACAACTGCTCTTTTATTTTTGTGCACCAATCTGTGCTGCCAAAGATGAAACCCTTTTCCAAAACCATTGGAAAGTCACAGGCTAGTGTGGAAAAGTGTGTGTCCTCCTGACAGAAAGAAGGGTTTATTACCTCAGGCCACTTCTCCTGGATTACATCAATAATGTCATCTGTAAAGTCCCCCTGAATGATGATTTCATCTTCTCCTGTTACTGAGGCACCGCAGGAAAATTTCTGAGCAAAAAACCTTTGTGCTTCCTTAAGATCGATTTCTGCCAAGGGGAAAATGGACAATTTAAGTAGAGTTGTTGTGAGAAAGATATTTTCTCAAGATTAAAACCAAAATCTTGTTTTGACATGAAAAAGTAGTGACACTTTTCAGTTGAAGCCTTTCTAGAGTTTCCATTGAAAGCCAAGTCTGTTGTTTACACCCAAAACATTTGACTCTACAGATCTACAAATGATTCAAGGGTAGAAATTGCTGAATGTCCTCTACATGTTCTGCTTCAAAAAACCCTCTTTGTTTGAAAAATCATGGCAATAAAAGCACCTTAATAATTTATCCCTGTGGGAAGTCAGTGTACCTTTGACATGCTTTAGAAATGCTAAAAGCACCTTGGGACTTTCATCTCACAGCTGGAAGCAGATTCCCCAGTGGAACACAACCAGAAGAAATATCATGAGGTTAAAGGCAGGCACATCCAATACCAGGAAAACCCAAACTCACCAAATGTGGCAAGGCCACACACTCTGGTGACGTATTTTTTCTTTGCTCTGGGAATTTTAGCTATTGTAACTTTCTGTGGTACAGTCTTCTTCTTCTGTTTTATCTGACCTCTTCCACCTTTAAAGCAGAGCATAAGGTTACATGAATAATTAAATTATGTCATAGTTCATCAAAGGAAAAAGCATACAAGATTTTGTCCCTATAAACAAAGAAACTGTTACCTCCCCAACACTATTTTGCACATTGTCTGAGGTTTACTATTATTTAAGAAAGATGTCATCAAAGTCCAGTATTATGGGAAATAACAATACATACATGTCAAATGTGCATTCAAGCACGAGCTGCACAGCAGACCCCAACTACAATCAGCAAAAAAAGGGCTTTTCCCCACACTTTACCATCACTGTGTTTGCTCTACATTTATATCGTTCTTTAGGCATAGTCCTAGAAATAAATTTTTGATATTTTCCACAACTCTCTTTTAACATCCTCAGGGTTTGTGTCTGAGGCAAAGCAAGCTGCTCATGCCCATTTCCTGAGGCCACAAGGTCTTGCTTTCCTCAGGCTGCTGAGTTAAAGAGCAGATCAAGTTCTGGACACCTGTGCATGACCCCCCAGTGAACCAGACAGGGATATGTGAGCCAGCAGCAAACCCCAGAGCTCTGACAGCAGCCAGTCACAGCAGCCCAATTCCACATCATTTAACACCACCTTTCCACTGCCTGCTCCTAGGCCAGCCCGTGGGAACACTCCCCATGTCAGGCATTGCTGAGTTGGAGTAAAGCATGCAAAAGATACATTCCACTCATTAGGATTCTTCAAGCCAGATTAAGATCTCGGCTAATTTCGTGTACAGTCCTCAAGTTATTCCAGGGTAACCAAAGTTTCATGTTTCTGAGCCTTCTCAGTATGAAAATCTAAAGAATTTATGACAAGTAAACCAATCCCTGTGACTGTTTTTGTTTCTAACATGCAGCACTTTCAATTCTTTTTTACTATAAATTGGTGTCTGATAGTCATGTCTGGTAATTTTAAGACAGTAAATTTCTGCCTTAAATTTTCTTCAGTGAGTTTCTGCAGTGTTTTAGGAAGTTTATGCCAGTTTTCCTTCACACTCTTACACCATCCTACTTAACACTATACTGTAAATTTTCATGAAACTTTAGATTCCAGGAGAAAAACACTAAATATTTTAAACACTATTATTTTAGAACCAAAAACCAGACTGAAAACTAATCACGCCACCCCTCAAAACAAATTAATGTTGAAATAAATGTCCTGAAATCTCTGGGAAAAGCATCCAAGTTACAGAACATGAATTACTGTTGTCACTAGTCATTGCTTGCTGAGAAGGTAAATTAAACTGGTTACCAAGATACCAGAAATAAAGCAAAAATATATGTGGCATAAAATATGAATCTTACTGGGTATTAACCATAATTTCTGGAGCATTGCACACAACTGACACTGCACAAGCAAATGCATATTAACAGCTCCAGCACTCTTGATTTACGGTGGAAAATATGTTAATTGATTCAGCAGAAAGAGCTCCAATGATCAAAGATAAACGTGTGTTTAAATTGTTCCACATGAATTTATATCTTCCAAAGTTGGGTTTTGAAAATGTTTTTCATTCATATTGCTGGGAAGAGACACAGCTGCTAATGGAGACACAGGTAATAGATTTAAAAGCATAAAACCAAATCCTATTCCGTGAATTCAGAGTAGTGGAAGGAATAAATGCAAAAGCAGAGTTATGAGGCATTAACAGAGGGAAGCAGCCTTTGTTCCACTCTGCAAGCAGCCCATAAAGTGCTGCTCAACAGGGCAGAGCATTCCGGGAGAAACGCCAGCTGATTCCAGGTCCGGAGGAATCGCTCCCTGAACGTGCCAGCGGTGACAGGAACAATGGGGCACACGATGCAGGTCACCTTTCCCTGCCTGTCCCTCCTCTCCAACATTTCCATTGGCACAGAACACAAGGAGGAAGATATTCCCTATGTTCTGTGCAGAGCTAACCACCAAAAGGCAAGGAATTTGTGCTGAGAAAGGGATGCCCCACACAGTTTTCAAACCAGTACCACAACCATCTATTTAGACCTTGCCTCTCTTTTGCTTCTTCTTCTCCTCTTCTTCTCCTCCTCCCACATTTCCTTGGCCTTCTCCAACCCCAGATTCCTGTTTAGGCGAATTTTCTTAAATGCAGCAGAAAGAAGAGAGGGGAAAAAAATCCCAAAATCAGTGGTCAAACATCCACAGCCTTAAAGGAACATAAAGTAAGGTACAGTGATGTTTTGCTAAATCAGTGAACTATGCTGAGGTGCATCAGCCTTTTGACTGATGCATTTTACATCTTCATTACAGTATTTATGCACATTAGACTTCAGAAAAGCCTCAGCTGAAAGCTACAGTGACAATTTCAATAAAGGCTCTTGCACAGAGAGACAGAAATTAATGATAATGTTAATATTGAAATTCCAAATGCAAACAAGTAAGTTCCCCATAATTAATGACTTTTCCTCATCCACCGTAGACTGGACAGACATAAAATCCAATAAACTAACTCTGATGGGAAACAAGTGCATGGATGACTACTTATGTCATAAATAATAATAAAAGATAAATAAAAAAGATAAATAATAAAAAAGACCAAATATTATTAATGAAACTACACAATGATTATGTAGCATTTTCTGACATTGTTAAACCTATTTCACAGCATCAAAAGCATTAACTTTCACATGATACAGCAGGAAAAGGAAAGATAAGAAATGGGCAAGGTCATATATTTCTAAATATGTCCAAGGACATATATCAGTTAGAAAATAGAAAAGACTCTTACCTACTGTAAGTTTTGCAAACTCATCTGGAAAATTCTTTTCTAACCATTGTCTGCATTTAGTCACATCAGGCATGTATTCACAGTACTGGAGAAAAGCCATATGAATGTTGTTAGTGGAGGAATGACAAAATACATCACACATACACCAAAACAGGGCATAATAGGATAGAAGGAAATGTGGACAACAAAAAACTAACTCACCTCTGTTGGCAATGAACAGACTGGAAAAAGAAGGGGGGAAAGAAAGAACAGATTACAAAAGGAATTTTTTACTTTTTACCTTTTTACTTACAGGGCTAGTAATTAAATTCCAAATGGTGATTTAAAGTCAGGGATGAGTTCTTATATAACTTCTGGTTATAACCACACACTGACTCAAAAACATTTCTTTGTTGTTGCCACTCTACATTTTAATTCCTCTCTCACTAGACCTGTGCTCACACGCTCTGCATTAGGATAAAACCATCACAGCAAGAGCTGCCAGGGAGGGGGAAGAGATGCCCAAGGTTGGGAAAAGCTACAGAACAAAAAACCACTTCTACCTGAGGCAAAAGAGACACTGAACAAAGTACCAGGTGTTTTGGTCAGCTTTCCTTTCTCCAAGAGCTCCAGTTTCCCAAAGAGGGGACACCCAAACCAACTGTGCAGACTTTCACACACAACAGGGCTGTTTCCTACTGCCCTGCAAATGTATTTCAGCCTGAAGCAAAATGAAATTCCTATCTAAAAACACACCTGTCAAGATTATTCACTTCCTTTTAAATTTCAGCCACATATCTACAAATGGAACGAGTAAAGAATACTTCTAAACACAGTATAGCAATTTAATGTATTCCATTTCTTGCTATCATACTAATGCTCAGAGGCTTTTTTCTGTGCTGATGGCTTTAGTGGATTCCTGCAGGAAGAGATGTGTGCTCCCACTCCTTTCACACCCAGGAAGCTCCCAGGACTTGCCTCCGCAGTAGAGGACCCGCAGGGGGTAATCGGCGTCTGACCTGGCACCGCTCCTGCCATCCCCTCTGCAGTCAGGGACCACCGGCTCAGCCACATCTGTGGCCATGTCACAAGCCTGGAGGTCACAGGGTGAGAGAATCAGGACCCAAGGGCTGGGTTTAAGTCAGTCACATCCCTCCCAACTCAACAAGAATGCCAGAGGAAAAAGGTGAGAGTGTCAAAAGAGCGTGAGAGATCATGGAGAAGAAAATGGGAGTCAAAAATAATGAAAACATGGGGAAAACTGCTACAAAGGACACCAAGCAGTACTGGAATTCTAGCACATAAGGGGAAAGAAGCCAAAGTGCCACAAAATGAAGAAAGACCTTTCAGAAACCTGCATGGAATCACAGAACACACTGGGTTAAGGACATTGTGAAGTATCATGTTAAATCAGTGGCACACGAACGGTGGGGGCACAGGTACCTCTCGCATATTAGCAAAGGAAAGGGTCATTTAAATCAGTGCCTGAAGAGTCACAGTCTGATCCAAGAACACTGGGGAAAAAAACAAAAACCAGAGCATAAAAAAAGGAAAGCAAACTCAAGCCACTAATGGATTTAATAGTGGTTTACACACACACGTTTTCAAGCAAAGGACTTAGAAGACAGGAGTCAACAAGGAAAGAGTCTGGAACACACAAGAAATCCCCCAGGACGATGGGAACAAACAGGGTATGTGTGAGGGAGCTTCGGATGTTGTACAAGCTATGCTGAGCAGTGAGGAATGCTGAGGGAAAATTCCAGAGGTGGTGGGTTCAAGGTAGGGAGACAAGGACAGGCGGTAGATGGGCACAGTGCGGGTGAGGATGTTGAAGTGCTCATGAAGACCCCAAACAGACGCGGGGGGGTTGCTGGGCGGTCAGGAGGAAAAGGCGAGGGTGTGTCGGGGGAAGGGTGCTGGGACATCAGGCACGGGGGAATCACGGACACGGGGGGAGCTGGGGGGGTTTGTGGAGGCAGAGCTGAGGGGATGGGGTAAGCCGAGGGGACGCGGTTCGGGTACCTGAGGAAGGGCGGGCTCGCAGGGCGGGGCGATGCTGGTGCTGACGGAAAGGAGGGCGCCAGGAGGATGCTCGGTACAAGCAAGCACCGGGGGGGATCGCTGCGAGGGGCGGCAGCGCCGCGGCTCCGGAGGAGAGGGAGCGGGCGGGTGTGGGAGCCGCCAGGCAGGAGCTGAGCGGAGCGGGGCGGGGGGACCCGGGGGCGGTGTCGGTGTTACCGGAGGCCCCTCGGGCCGCGGCGGGTCCCGGTCCCTCACCGCGCGCGCACGTGCGCCCGCCCCAGCGCCGCCGTCTCGCGAGAGGGGCGTGCACGGTTTGACCCCGCCGGCTCGCCGTACCGCGGCGGGCAGGACCACGCGCTGAGCCGTCACGGGTTCAGCCGAACTACGGCGAGCCGCAGCGGCCACTTCCCGCCGGGCCGCCGCAGCCATGCCCCGGTACGCGCAGCTGGTGATGGGCCCGGCGGGCAGCGGGAAGGTGAGCGGGGAACGGCGGGGAACGAGGGGCGGCGGGAGCCTCCTGACGGCTCCTGACGGCCGTGTGTGCCTTGCAGAGCACGTACTGCTCCACCATGGTGCAGCACTGCGAGGCGCTGGGCCGCGCCGTGCAGGTGGTGAACCTGGACCCGGCGGCCGAGCTCTTCAGCTACCCCGTCATGGCAGGTGAGCGGCGGCCCCCGGACAGCCCCGGGCACCGCCGGGCTCCAACCGCACCGTGGGTGTGCTACCGGACAGGTTCTATTGCCCTAAAACGGAGCCCATGCAGCAGTAGGGGAAGATGTCGGAAAACCGTTTCAAGAAAATAGTGTGTGATCCTTATATCAGTGAATAATTCCATTCCGGTACCAAGTAGTGCTTAGTGGCTATGTCAGGGATTAATGCACTACCGGGATAGCTCCCTGCATCAGTGACTGTTGCCCTGTGCTTAATCCCTGTATTTACCTTCAAAAGTGATTCATATGTACTGGTAGATGCCTCAGTTTTGAGAGCAACAGCTGTGTTCGTGTCTGAACAAAGATGATAAGAAAAGTGCATCTTGGCCTGGCCACATAGCTGAGATGCTCTCAGGAGAAGAGATCCATTAGAAGATCCAGGACCATAAGAGGAAGATCTGGGGAATGAGATGTTTCCCAGACAATCACCAGGAACCCTCAAAAGACACCCCCCCAAATAAGTCTGGGGAAGTATTTAGCATATATTAATTCGGGAAATGAAGGAATTTGTGTAGGTTCCATGAGCATAACCTGTTTTGTTTGGCTGCTGGCTGTGCCTGGGAGATCCCCCTGCAGCCGGCATTGCTGTAAAGTCGTGTTGGTTTTCTCAGCTGCCAAACTGCCTGCAGAGTTCATTTCCTGGCTTTGGTGACGTTTGTGTTGTCGCAGACATCCGCGAGCTGATAGAAGTGGACGATGTCATGGAAGATGAGTCCTTGAGGTTTGGCCCCAATGGTGGCTTGGTGTTTTGCATGGAATACTTTGCCAATAACTTCAGCTGGCTGGAGGAGAGCCTCGGGCACGTGGAGGATGACTATGTTTTGTTCGATTGCCCAGGTAAACACATGCCAGTGTTTTGGTATCGTTCTTCATAAGGATTGGAAAATTTGCAAATTGGAAAATCTGGTTGTAGGTGGTGGTGATAATTCCCATTTTGTTGAGCTATTGATTGTTGTCAGAGTCACTTTCAGGTGTCTCAGGAAGGAACTCGGTCCTGGGCTGATGTGGGTGACTGCACAGATGTTTGGTAGAATCATGAGCTGTGGAAACTGCAAACTAACACTACCTGGAGACCAAAGGAGGAAAAACCCCCTTTTATTTCTTTTCCACTTAGCCCAAACACAGCCAGAGCTGCCTGAAAAGAGGGTGCTTTCCTTATCAGTTTTTATTTAAATGCAATTCCCATGTCTGCATAAAACTGTGGAGTGTTCCTGTTTGCTTCACATTCCTACCTGTTAATATCCTGAGTGTATCCCAGGTCAGATTGAACTCTACACGCACCTGCCAGTGATGAAACAGTTGGTGGAGCAGCTGCAGCAGTGGGAATTCCGTGTCTGTGGAGTTTTCCTTGTGGATTCTCAGTTTATGGTGGAATCTTTCAAGGTATACGTTTGAAATCTGTTGGTAAAGTTCATATTTATAAAGAACAACAAGTCTGAGCCATTCAGGGAGCTGGGTTTGCCCAGAGGAAAAATTGCCAAGTCCAGGGGGATCTGGTTGCTGTCATCAGCTGCGTCAGACACAGGACAGCAGCAAGGACAATCCCAGATGGATGTAAAGACACTGCGAGAGTGGTCAGACTGGGACAGGCACAGAAGGGACGAGCAGTGAGTGTTCATGGAGTCAAACCCCAGAGTAGCCTGGTCTGACCTGGCAGTGCCCCTGTTTGAGCAGCTGTAGGAGCCAGACAACCTCCAGAAGTCCCTTCCAACCTAAATTCTTCTCCACAAGAGCTTCCTTAGATCCCAAGAACAAGCAGGTCACTTTTCCCATTAGCAGTAACTATGCCAAGAAGGGTTTGACTTTTCTTAATGTCCTTTTCAGTGGCAGATCCATATTTGAGGCTCCAAAAATTGAGAGAGTACTTGGAATCTCCTTTTTCCAACACAGAGAATGATTCCTCATATGGCTTTGTGTCCATGTTCCATATATTCATTACCAGATTTGGCCTGTGGTTGAGTGTCCTGTGTGTTTGTGTTGTGTTTTTCTGTACTTTAATACATTATTTTTCATCCTCTTCAAGTTTATTTCTGGAGTCCTGGCAGCTCTCAGTGCAATGATATCTTTGGAGATTCCACAAATCAACGTCATGACCAAAATGGATTTGCTGAGCAAGAAAGCCAAGAAGGAAATAGAAAAGTAAGCTCCAAAACAATATTTACTCTGTAGTAAGTAATTATCTTAGATCTTTTGTGTCATTCTGAATGACAGACTTTCAGTGTTGATGATGACTTTGTTTCTCCAGGTACTTGGATCCAGATATGTATTCTATGATTGAAGATTCTACAAATATATTGAAAAGTAAAAGGTTTAAAAAACTGACCAAATCTATATGTGGATTGGTAGGTATATTGCTTTTGAGCTGGTACCCTAAAATTCACTATCACTTTTTGCCTCTTATAACTCAGTTTTTTTATTTTTTCAGATTAGCATGAAATTCTTGATGATACTAATATGATACTCTTGGTATCTGGATTATAGCAGATACATTTTCTTTGAATTCTTTTCTGTTGGCAGTTTTGGGAATTGGATATTGAAACTGTATAGAACTTGGGACTGGTAGCCAGGCGTTCTGAGTGGGGAATTGCCATTGGTTTGCAGTGTGACTGCAGAATGGTGTTTTAGAGGTTCAGACAAGTGTGGTTTAAGGAAGTTGCTTAGAGTGCTGTGGTTGAGAATGAACTTTCTGCATTTCCCTACCAACATCCTTTGAATCCTTCCACAGATTGATGATTATGGTATGGTTCGATTCCTGCCTTTGGATCGCTCTGATGAGGAAAGTATAAACATCGTTCTGCAGCACATAGACTTCACCATTCAGTATGGAGAAGATCTGGAATTTAAAGAACCAAAGGTAAGAGAAGATGAAAAATTGTTGGTGAGAAGATGAAAAATTAGAAAGTATCTGTAATATGAGTTGTAATATAAATATGTTCTTTGTTTTGCTAATGAATTATTGTCTTAGTACTGTTCAAAATAAGCCATATTTAGTCTTTCAGTGACAATGCTTCTATCATCTTCATTTAGTTATAAAAGTGAAATTATTTAACATCATCTTGCATATCCAGATTGCTCAAATGGTTGTTTAGAAGTATTGCTTTGGTTTTCAAAATTAACAGAGTTTAAACCTTCAAATGTCAGAAAGGACCACTGAGATCACTAAGATTTTTTTCCTGTATGACTATTCAAAGTCCCCTGATGATTCCTGTGTTCAACCCAGGACAGCTTACATTTTCTGGGGTTTTTTTTTGACAGGAGTGTGAAGAAGATAAATCTGCTATTGTGGATGAATACTTTCAAGATCGTGTGGATGAGTAAAAACATGTTCAAACTGGGAAGAAAAATACTTCACTTTTGGTAAAAAATAAAAACTAAAAAAAAAAACCCTGAACTTCTACACAAACACACTTGATGTTTTATCTGTAAAATAACTAATATTTATAGTGGAGAGTGAGTTACATGACCTTGTAACTACTTTAATAAACAATTTTTTTATTATTATGCTTGTGTGTGTTATAACATTCATAGACCAGTGTTAGTACATACAAAAAAGCAGAGCCAGAAGTGGGCAAGAGGTTCAACAGACCAGCAAGTCCTGCATATCTAGAGGTAAAGGGCTCAGAAAAATCTGTATGTGGCAGGTCTTGATCTGGGTGAATTAAACCACTCAAAAGTTGGGGAAACTACTGTGCTTTAATTCACCTCCAGACTGCCATTGGGACGAGCCGTGCTTAGGGTGTGTTGAAAGGAAAAACCCCAGCCCTGCAGTTGCGTTTTTGTGACTCACCTTCCAAACCTCTCCATTTTTGTTTCCCTGACTCATGCCGGGAGTCAGCTACCAGGGGATAAATTCAGCAACGCTGGGTCACAGGGAAGGTAATGGCTTGGTAGCAATTGGAGTGTGCACCTTAAAATATTCTATTCCTCTGAACACAACGCGTTTGGACCCCTCCTGTGCTTCCTTACACGAAGTGCCCCGTGCCGCTGGCTGGGCTGTGCTGGAAACGCACAGGAGAGAAAACCAGCTGCGAGCGAAGCATCCCGGAACCCCTTCCCCGCTGCCTCCCGGGGTCCCCTCCGGTACCGGCAGTGCCCTGGTAGAGCGGCGCTTCCCCTGGCCCTTTCCCCGTCCGGGCAGTGCCCGGGCACAGCGATGCCTCCCGGGATCCCCTCCCGGTGCGCTGCCTCCGGGGCGGTGCACGGCTCCCGCTTCCCCTCCTCGCACCGCCTCTGCCGCTGCCTCATTTCCTGCAGCGTAGGCGGAGGAGGAAGCTCTGTGCCCGCTTTGCCGCCCGGTTCGCCCCGCTCCCCTCCCGCCCGGCCCAGCCGAGCCGCCTCCTGCCCTTCGAGATGCCGGTGAGCGGCTCCGCGGCCGGCGCTGCGCGGCCCCGGCAGCGCGGGCAGGAGGGCGCGGGGCGGCGGGGCCGGGCCGGGGCGGTGGCCGCGATCCCGGGCCGGGAAGGGGGCTCTGCTGCGGGGTCTGACCGCGGGCACTGCGGGGAAAAAGAGGGGCTGTAGCTGCGGGGAGCGCTGCTGACAGCGGGGAATGGCTCTTAAAGGGAGGCTGCTGCAAGGCCAGCGCCCTCCTCTTCCTCTTCCTCTTCCCCCTGCTGGGGATCCACCCGCAGTCGGGAGGGTGCGAGTCCTGGCATCAGCGGGGGAGAGGGAGGTCACAGCAGGGCTTTGCTCTGGCTTTGTTCACACCACCGTCCCCTCAGTGAAATAAACTGCTTTTTACGCCCAGCCTCCCCCAGTCACATCCTCCTCTGCCCCCCACAAAAGGTGGGTTGTGAGATGAGGGATTCCCAGTGACCTGGCACAGCACCCAGGAAACATTTTGGGAAGTGCATAAAACTAAACTCATCTGTTTAAAATTGGTTTTCCAGGAAGAATTTGTTAAATGCAGAAATCTGGTTTATTTTTCACTTAAATCAGTTTTGTTGGGTTTTTAAAGCTGCATTAATCCTGGCTTTATTTATAATTATCTAGTATTAATAGCCAGACATGGAAATAAATTACATATTTTTTAATGAGCAACTAACTTCCAGTGCAATGCCCCAAAATTCAGGCAGGTGAGCAGGGCTGTCACCCCTTGGTGCTGGCAGGATGGGGCCAGGCAGCCTGGGAATGAACTGTGCCTGCAGACCAATAACAGTGGATTTTATCCCATCTCCCACCACTGCGACTGCAAGTGATGGCAGTGGTGCTGCCTTCCTGGCATTCACCAGAATGGCACCAAGACCTGGACCTAAATAGAAAATGGCAATTGTTTGTGCAAGGAAAAAATGCTGGAGCATCATAATGAATGAGACTGTCACTCCTGTCTGATGAAGACACGGGGGGACACGTGATTTGGATATGGAAATGTCTGTTTTCAGTAGGATCAATAACCAGCTCTCCCTGCCTCTAGGCTTACCACTCCACTTTAATGGACTCAGACACCAAGCTAATTGGGAACATGGCACTGTTACCCATCAGAAGCCAGTTCAAAGGCCCAGCACCTCGAGAAAGTAAGTTTATAATAATCTCTGAATTACTGGATATAGCTCATCATCTCAGGGGTTGCTCTAAGCCAGCCCCAGCAAGAGTGCTGAGGAGAGTCACCAGTGGGAAATGGAAGGCTTTGCAGTTTAGAGAGGTGGAAAGTTTTCAACTACTTTAGTCGTGCAAATCGTAGAAAATAATTGTGCACAGATAATTGTGCACAGATAATTGTGCTCCGTGTTCTGCCGAATTAAGAGTTTCAGTAATCCAAGCCTCTGTTTGCTGTTCTGGTGCTTCCCCCGGTGTCTCCCTGTGCTCCTGAGCAGGGTTTTGAGGAGGCTGTGCTGGTGTGAGGCCTCTGTGTCAGAGGAAGTGAGGTTTAGCTACAGAGAACTCGCGCTTCGGGCTGCGGCTGGCGACGCTCGGCTGCTCTGAGGGATGGCAGCACTTCAAGGTGTGGGGCTTCAAGAACTGAAATAAAATTCCAGGCACCACAACAGGGCCCTCAGGCAGCCAGGTACAGATTCCCCTACAACACATGAACTCCCCAGGCGTGGCATTCCCCGGAATGGGTTCGAAAAGGGAAATGTAAAGGAAGTGTTTCTGGATGTAAGCAGTCGTGGATGGTAGCAAAAGTCAGATTGTCACTGTGTTCTGCTCCCCTCCTTTATTTGAAGAGGAAAATGAAATCTGAGTGATTGTGCTGGTGTGCTTTCTCCAAAAACATTTTTTCCTATCATTTCATGATGTTAAAACTCTGATGAGTTACTCAAAAGTGGTAGAAAAGTGGGGAACTGCTGAATTGCTGCTGTTTTGTCACAGGGGAAGGAGAAGGGAGAAGCTTAAATATTACATACAGTCTGAACTCGTGGTGTTTCAGAAGTTTTCTGTTATGTGGTGCTAACTTCTGCTTTTTGTAAATACCATGGTTTTGCTTTTGCAATAATCTTTATGTATTTCAGTGAGTTATGACAAATGTAGTGTAAGTGCATTACTTAACTCTGTATCTCTTTTTTATTAGCTAAGGACACAGATATTATAGATGAAGCCATCTACTACTTCAAAGCTAATGTTTTCTTCAAAAATTATGAAATTAAGGTAATTTTTTGAGATACTGAGCATATTCTAGTTCTTTGGAGAGTTGGTGCTGTGAATATAAATTTATTTTCAGGGAAGTAATTCTAGAAGATCACAAAAACTCCCCTTCCACTTAATCTTTAAAGCTGGGTAAATGTCATGAATTGCAATTCTCTCTCTCATGGGGAAACTATAGCCCAAAATGGCTTGAATTCATTCCTGTTTAAGAATTTATCAGTTCCACAAAGTCCTGTAATCTAAGAGTTTCTGCTCTTGTTTTGCAGAATGAGGCTGACAGAACCCTCATCTATGTGACCCTCTACATTTCTGAGTGCCTGAAAAAGTTGCAAAAGGTAAGAAAACCGAATTTCTGTGCAAGTGGGAAACAGTCTGTTCTAAGGATTGTTCCAAGGAAAGGATTTACTGATACTCTCCTTTCAGGGGAACAAATAATCCTGTTCACCCCAGTCCCAGTTGTCAGAGCCTCAAATACTCCAAGGCTGTGGATGTGCTGTTTTGATCTTCTTGATGAGTTTTGATGTTCCAGATTTGTAAAATATTTGGGTCTGATGCTGTGTCAGCTTTTGTTCATAACTGCTAACCCATTGTTTGCCTGGTTCTTCCAGTGTAACTCCAAAGGCCAGGGAGAGAAGGAAATGTACACACTAGGAATCACTAACTTCCCAATCCCAGGGGAGCCAGGCTTTCCACTTAACGCCATTTACGCCAAACCTGCCAACAAGCAGGAGGAAGGTAAGGCTGACCCAGGGCCTCACACTTTATTAACTGCACTTTTGTGGCTGCAGTTAGAAAAATTACTGTTAAAACTAAATGTTCTAAATCTGCAGTCTGTCTTCTGAAGGCAGCACAAGCTGGATTTTCTGACCTTGAGGATTCCCCTGGTTCCATAAATTGGGCAAGCCAGCGGGGAGTCCCTGCAGATGTGAAACTCCCTTTCTGCTTTAAGCAGTGATGTCTGATGCCTCCCTGTTAAATCCAGTTTGAGCTGGTGCTGCCCAGTTTACCCTGGTTTTGCTGTGCTGCTTTCAGAGGTGATGAGAGCCTACCTGCAGCAGCTGAGGCAAGAAACCGGCCTTCGCCTTTGTGACAAAGTGTTTGATCCTCAGAGTGACAAGCCAAGCAAGGTCAGAGTTCAGGGGCATCACCACAGAATTAATGAGAGGTTGGGGGTGTTTTTTCAGCCACGTGTGGAGAGAACTGAGATGATGGGGTGAGGGTCAGGGGTGGGTAACTTCAGCCAAGCCTGTTTTTACAGTGAAATAGCAGCTGCAAGTTATCAATAAATTTAATCTGATGTGATGTGACAGTGAATGCCAGTTTGGGTTACTTTCAAAAGCAGGGAAGTAATAAGAGGTGTCTGGTTCAGCTCTTCAAAGCACTGCACATCTGCTCTTGGCTGAGGTTGCAAATGGAGCTCACAAGCATGAGAGGTGCTGTTTCACTTCCCAGGCAGCTCTGATTTGAGAGCTGCTTTGAAGTCGATTGTTTTGCCTCATATCCAGATTGAAAAAATCGCTAATCAATGAATGAGTCACCTCCTGAGTGTTCACATGTTTCATGTGCAAATGTGACTGCATTTAATGTCAAAATTACTTAGGCTAATTTAGTTTCAAAGGCATAGCTTCCTGATGCATCCCTCATTAATGACTGTATTGGGATAAAATATAATAAAAGTAAAATAAGAGAAAGTAGAATTTTTCATTTTAATTCAAAGTCCTGTAATATGAACTAATTGTGTCCATTCCTATTGTCTTGTTCACCTCAATTCCAGTAGAAACTATGTGTAAAATGGGAGGCTTAATATTTGTTGTGTGTCAGAGATTGAATACTTTAAAGTCAATGGAAACCACTTCTGCAGATTTTCTGACTCTCTACTTCCTTCTGCAGTGGTGGATCTGCTTTGTGAAGAGGCAGTTCATGAACAAGAGTCTCTCAGGCCCTGGGCAGTGAAGGAAAGTGGCAACAACTTTAAACATTTCCACAGCAAGATGTTCAAGTCTTTTGCCTTTGTTTTGGATACATTTTGTACCAAGGAAGAATGAAGCGGTTATGAAGTAAAAAAAAAAAACAAAAAACAAAAAACAAAAAAAAAAAAAAAAACCCAAACCTGTCAATGAGTGATTAGAGGGAGGGAAAGAGAGCAAAAAGTTAAGTTGTGTAAGCAAATATTAAGCTGGTGCTTAATAAGTGATTTCTAACGTGCTGTTTCAGATGCAAGCTGCTTTGTAATCGTGGCTACAGCATTTAAAACAGGGCTTGTATTTAAGAGAAGAAATGGGCTTGGTTGTGGGGCAGGGGAGCTGTGTCATTGCTCTGCTGGCTGGAGTCTGGGTGTCGTGTGTCCAGGGAAAACAGACCTCTCACGCTGTGTTGTCCAGTGCAGTGATTTTTACCTTGTTTTCAATAAAATTCGCTTGTAATTAACGTGGTAACTACTGTGTGTCTTATGGACAGCCTTCAAAGAAATCTATGAGGTTTTGTTTTGGTTGTTTGGGGTGACCTAACTGTGGCCTTCCAGGACTTGAAGGGAGCTAACAAGAGCCTGCAGTGCCAGGACAAGGGGGAATGGCTTCACACTGACAGAGGGCAGGTTCAGATTGGATTCTGGGGAAAAATCTTCCCTGTCAGGGAGGTGAGGCCCTGGCACAGGGTGCCCATAGAAGCTGTGGCTGCCCCTGGATCCCTGGAACTATTCAAGTCCAGGCTGGAAGGGCCTTGGAGCACCCTGGGATAGTGGAAGTTGTCTCTGCCCATGCGTGGAACGAGATGATTTTTCAGGTCCTTTCCAACCCAAAGCATCCTGTGGTTCCATGATTACTGTGTAACTTAATCACTAGGAAGTGAATCATTCTCACTGAAAACTGGGATTAATACAGGGCCTGCAGTTTGCAGACATTTACCTGCTTATTGAACAGTTCATCTCCGCAGGGCTGTGCTCCCAAAATGCCTTTACAGGCTAACACAGGCAGATCCCACACAGCTGGGTCTGTGGCTGCCCTCATGTTGGTGCATTCAAACACTCAGAAACTGGTAAAAAAGCGTCTCTTCTCATGATTTCTGGAAAAACACAAATCCACTTTTAGTTTATTCAGGTTTAGTTCCTTCATGGCAGGACTTGTGTCACAGTCATTACACAGCATCAACACACTTTTAGTGTTACCTGAAGCCCAGTGCCGGTGCCGGTGATGTTTTGCTGCCTGGTGTATTTGTCTGCTGAGAGCTCTCCCAAATAACAGTCATGGCATGTCCAAACTGAAAGTTCTCAGTGATTCCATTTTTAGGAATAGTATAGCTATATTTTAAAATATTTTTGTAACAAAGGTGGGAAAATAAAGTTTATGATTCATCCGATTCATCTCTCAGTCTATCCTTGTAGTTAATGGTAGGCCTAGTAAGGCATTTCTTAGAATAAATGTAAGTTTTGAAAAGTCTTTCTCCTCCGTTACCAATTTTTATAGGCAGAAGCGTCATTATCTCAAAGACCACAGTCACATTTAGGTGAAGCAACCATCAGAAGCAGAAGGCCAAAGGGCGGACTCGGGAGCTGTGGAGGCACTGTGTGTGTGGGTTTTGCACCTGAGCATTCACAGGGGTGCGGATCCCCTCACAGCGGCGCCCGGACCCCGCCGTCCCCTCACGCCCGTTCCCGCCGCCGCGGGGGGTCCTCGGCCCGGGCTGCCCTCCGCGCGCCTGTCGGGCCGCGCGCGCGGGCACTGCCTCGGCCGCCTGCAGGCGGCGGCGCGCGAGGGCCCCTCGGGGGCGCCATTTTGGAGTGGCGGGCGGCGGCGGCGGCGGCGGCACCTCCGTGCCCGGTGCCTCGCTCGGGGTCACTCCCGGTTCCCCCCCCCCCCCCCCCCCGCCCCCGTCCCGTCCCCGCCGGCGGCAGCATGAGTGTGGTGGAGCACGTGCGGGAGATGGCGGCCGCCGGGCTGCACTCGAACGTGCGGCTGCTCAGCGGGCTGCTCCTCACCATGAGCGGCAACAACCCGTGAGTGCCCCGCCGGCAGGGGGCGCGCGCCGAGTGTGGGGGGAGCGGGGCCGCTTTTGGGGTGTCCCTGCCCTGTCCCTCTCCTGTCCCTGTCCTGCCCTGTCCCTCTCCTCTCTTGTCCTGTCCTCTGCCCCTGCCCTGTCCCTGCCAGGGATGGAGCCCACCTCTGTTCCCGTATCAGCATCAGCGTCCCTTTGGGGTGCCCGCTCCGAAATGGGTGTCCTAGCAGAGAATCACAGAATCACCAAAGGGACCTTGAAGATCGTTTTGTTTCACCCCTCCTGCCATGGGCAGGGACACTTTTCCCTATCCCAGGGTGCTCCAAGTCCCGTCCAGCCTGGCCTTGGACACTTCCAGGGATCCAGGGGCAGCCACAGCTTCTCTGGCATCCTGTGGTAAGGTCTCACCTCCCTCACAGATTTTTCCCCAGAATCCAATCTGAATCTGCCCTCTGTCAGTGTGAAGCCATTCCCCCTTGTCCTGGCACTGCAGGCCCTTGTAAAATTGTCTCTCTCAATGCTTTTTGTTGGCTCCCTTCAGGTCCTGGAAGGCCCCAGGTCATTAGGTCTGCACACGTACTAAGAATGTTCTAAAGGGGGTCTGCATAATGTTGGAATAGGGATTAGGACCACAACAGCTGTACAAGGAGCTAGGCTGCCTTTTAAACTTGAGTCCATTCAAGCAATACTCTGTTCTGAAGTTTGAACAGGCAAAATGCTGAATCCTTACCTAACAAAAGGTGAATGAATCCTAGGAGAAAGTTGATGCAGTGTCAGGGACATTGACAGCCTGTGGCTTGTTACAGAAAGGATGGGGGCAGTGGCCAAGCAGCCAAACACTGAGCTGCTGTGCTGATGAGGTGTCAGGAGTGGCTATTGGATTTGTTTGTTTTTGGATAAAAGAAATTGTCGAGATAACCCCTGTGTGAGGAGTCAGTGCTGTTACTCAATGGTCCTTCCAGTGCAGTAAAGAAGATGCAGCAGTTGCAAGTTGAAGCCAGACAAATCAAAACTACAAGTACTTTGGATCTGTAAGGTTTTGATTCTTGTGCAGCCATCTGATCTCAGCCTTTCTGTCTGCATTTCTCCTAGGGAACTGTTCTCTCCTTCTCAGAAATACCAGCTCCTTGTCTATCATGCAGACTCCCTCTTCCATGACAAGGAATACAGGAATGCTGTCAGCAAGTACACCATGGCCTTACAGCAGAAAAAAGCCTTAAGTAAAACCTCCAAAGTCAGACCTTCTACTGGGAATGCTGCATCAACACCCCAAAGCCAGGTATTTAAGAATTGATAATGTCCTGCATCAAGTGATCATGTTTCCCCTTCCAATAAATGTTGCTGACTCAGTATTCACAGAGTCACTGAGGCTGGAAGAGATCCTTATGACAGAATCCCTGCCAAATCCATCACTAACCACATCCATGAACATCACCTTTACATGTCTTTTAACCACCTTAGAATGTGCATTTATCATGTCAAATAAACCTGACATTTAAGGCTAATCAGTTTGATAATATCTGTGGTGTTTTCTAATGCAAAATTTAAAATGGTCTCCAACATGAAATTTTTCTGTATATGTACTTCATACTTTTAATTTGAAGACAGGAACAGTATGAACTAGCAGCGAGTTGTGTTGTTAACTTACGTGTACCAGATACTTTTCAACACAATATAAATATTTATGAGGAAACTTCATTAAAAGCCATACCTGATTTAACCAACATCATATTTTCTTTTTTTGTTTCAGTGTTTACCATCAGAAATTGAGGTGAAATACAAAATGGCAGAATGTTACACAATGCTGAAGCAAGATAAAGATGCCATTGCTATTCTTGATGGGATTCCTTCCAGGCAGAGAACTCCAAAGGTGAGTTCTGGCAGATTTTTGTCACAGGTTCTTGGTCAGTGTACCTTTAGGATAACACATAAATATAGGTTTAAAGGCATTATGTCTTTTTCATTAGTTAAATATTGTTTGGTAACATTTCCTAATTTTAAATTAGCTGATTTGGACCCTTTTCTTTAAAATCAGTATTTTTTTTTATTTGATCTGTTAGAAAGAATTTAAAGAAAAGAATGAAAGGAGTTAAATGTTTTGTGCATCTTTATTAATTTCTTGTGTAGCTGGAGCAATGCCAAGTCCTTGAAAGGCTGGAGACTTTGGCAAGTAGGTTTGCTGGTGCTCCATCTTTTAAAATCTTTTAATCCTGTTCAACAACAGTTTAGATAATGTTAAATATTTAGATCCCTTTGTGGTCTGCAGTGCCAAATCTGTGGAGTCTTTGCTCGCTGGCTCTGTTACTCAGAAGGGCTTAAAAGATTAACACATCAGATCAGCCAACTGTGTTTCATGTTAAATTGTCCTAAAAGTGTACATGGCTTAAACTCCAGTTAATGTCAGAGTGTTCTGACCAACTTGCAGAACAGAAAAAGAAGAAAAGATGGAGAAAAGCAAACTTTTTGCCTATATAGACCATGAAATGAAATGAAATAATGAAATGAAATGAAATGAAATGAAATGAAATGAAATGAAATGAAATGAAATGAAATGAAATGAAAGTGCTGCAGCAGAAACCAGCTACTTGTGTTGTGAGGAGCTCAGATAATTTCTGTTCTTTGGTCAATGCTGGCTTCATTCAGAGGCTGAATGGAAACTTTCTCTGCCTTGCTAAGCTAATTCAAATGCTTCCATGGAGAGGGATTCCTGGAAGGGACTGATTAATGGATATACAGATCCTACTTGGCATTGTGTATGAGCACTTGCCTGTGGACATGATTTTCTGAACCTGAGAGAGTTTCAGGCTCTCAGTGGCTGATCTGTTTCCCAAGGGAAAGTCTTTTGGGAAACTCTTCTCTCTCAAGGACTTTTGTATAAATAAGATTTTAGTTCTCAAAGCAATGACACAGATGTTCTGAAAGTGTTTTTCTCTTGTCCTACCAATGGGATGAGAGAGATGTTGTTCCTTGTACCAATCAGGTTAACCTGTATCGGAACACCTTATAAAAAGGGTTGAAAACCCCAAAATAAAAGCATGGCTGCTTGCAGTAAGAATCCTTGCTTCATAATTCGTGTCCACTAGCGACACTTGCCCATCTTTTGACTTCTTTGATGCAAAACACAGATTTCAAGGTGCACTGTGCAGGTACAAAAGAATGTTGATTTTATTTCTATACTCAGAAAGAAGCCACAGTTTTCATTTTATACTGTATTGTACCTTAGAGCGTTCTGAGAAATGCAGGTTGTCTTCTGCCCAGAGCAGAGGCAGGCAGGCTTGAAGACAGAGTTCTGACCTTTCTTAGTGATTCTTTCTCTTTCCTCACACTCGACTGTCCCACGTTTCTGTTGTCTACAGATCAATATGATGCTGGCAAATCTCTACAAGAAAGCAGGTCAGGAACGCTCCTCGGTGACGAGCTACAAAGAGGTGCTGAGGCAGTGCCCCTTGGCCCTGGATGCCATCCTAGGTGGGTGTCTGCACTCTGTGAGCACTGCTAGAATTTCAATTACACTTTACACTTCTGTAACTGTCTTGCATTTGCATGTCATACCCACATCATACCCAGAAATTGTAACAAGCCCTGTAACTAGCTGTTTGTGCTTGTCAAGGGTCAGAATTTCTGCTCCTAGACAATTTGTATCAAAAGCAGTTTTGGCTGAGCTTGATGTATGAACCCTCCAAACAGGTTTGCTCTCGCTGTCAGTGAAGGGAGCAGAAGTGGCCTCCATGACCATCAACATAATCCAGAGCATTCCCAACTTGGATTGGCTCTCCGTGTGGATCAAGGCATACGCCTTTGTGCATACTGGAGACAACACCAGAGCAATAAACACCATTTGGTAAGAGTTGAAAGAGCAATCAAAATCATATATAAATTCTTATATATAATGATATTCAAAATGTCATTTATAAATAATGGGCATTTTTTTCCCCTTTAAGCTCTTTAGAGAAGAAGTCATTGCTGAGGGATAATGTGGACTTGCTGGGGAGCTTAGCAGATCTGTACTTCAGAGCTGGAGATAATAAAAACTCTATCCTAAAATTTGAACAAGCACAAATGCTGGATCCTTACCTAATAAAAGGTGAGTAAATCCTGAGAGAAGGTAAGAGCTACATGCAGTGGAATATTGTATATTGTTTACCCAGTTTTCAGTTCAGAATTGACATTCAGAAGCTGCATGTCTTGAACCCTTCCAGGTAGTTGCAGTTTAAAGTAGGTGTTTGTGGTTTTTGTGGCTTTTTTTTTTTTTGTGGATGATCTTCCCATTTCTTGAGGATTGATCCTCCAACGTGTCTCTTTAGGAATGGATGTTTATGGTTATTTATTGGCGCGCGAGGGTCGGCTGGAGGATGTGGAGAACTTGGGCTGCCGGCTCTTCAATATTTCTGACCAACACGCAGAGCCCTGGGTGGTATCTGGGTGAGTTGTTTTCTTTCTTTTCTCACCTCAGCTCTCCATTTGCTGGATGTGGTGGGTTACAGCTGCCACAGTGGGTTCAGCTTGTTTTGTTCAGAAGGTGCTTTTCCATTCTTGGGTAACTTGTATTAGCTCTCTGCAAATATCTATCGTGTTTATTTTCTGTATGTTAAATCTATTAGAGTTACACACCTGTTCAATACCAACTAATACATTAAACAGTAACAGTTTTAATATTTATACTGTGTTTTTTTTTAATTTCTGAAGAAATTTTTCTCTTAACTTCAAATGCAAGTAGTTCAAAACCCTCATGGTTTTTCCATGGTTTTTACAGGCACCGCAGGCAGTGCATGTTTACAATCCCTCTCCTTTTTCTCTAGGTGTCACAGTTTCTACAGCAAACGATACTCCCGTGCCTTATACTTGGGAGCCAAAGCAATCCAGCTGAACAGCAACAGCGTCCAAGCCCTGCTGCTGAAGGGAGCTGCTCTGCGCAACATGGGCCGGGTGCAGGAGGCCATCATCCACTTCCGTGAGGCCATCCGGCTCGCGCCCTGCCGCCTCGACTGCTACGAGGGTGAGCCCTGGGCTGCTGCTCACAGCTGCTCTCTGTCAGGGCTGCTGTTCTGCTGATGATGAGGCAAGGGAGTGGACAGCAGTTCTTTCCTCCTGTTGGCTTTCTAGGAAATAATTATTACCCTAAAAACCTACGATGTGATCAGGAGAGGGATGCGAGAGAAGGCGTGGATTTGTAAGAATGATTTTCAAAATGGGGTTTTCTTGTTTTTGTTTAGTCTGGATGTAAACAAAATTGTGTGTTTTGAGCAGATCACTTTTGAGTGATGATGTTAACTGATGGTTACTTCTGCTGGGAGCTTTGTTTTGTCGTATTTTAAATTTTTTAATCTTGTTGATTTCAACAGCAGCTTCAAGTAGTGAAGAGTCCAGTTGAAGTATTAATTATCTCAGTATTGGAACTGGACAACAGTGTTGTAGATTAGGTGTACTTAGGGTTGGGTTTTTTTTCAGTGCCTGACCATTAATAAACATCAAGTCAATTATCTGTACAATGAGTATGTTGACATGCATAGATTCACTTTCTCAATTGCAATTTGTATTTGCTTATTGGAGCATGAGCTGTTCAGTACCTGAGTGCTACTAAGTGCAAATAATAGTGGAGGGGTGAGTGCCTGTGGTGCTGACTCAAACCCTGAAGTGTTTCCCTCTGACATCACCAGGTCTCATCGAGTGTTACCTGGCATCCAACAGCATCCGTGAAGCCATGGTGATGGCAAACAACGTCTACAAAACCCTGGGGGCAAATGCTCAGACCCTCACCCTGCTGGCCACAGTCTGCCTGGAGGACCCAGTCACGCAGGAAAAAGCAAAAACATTGCTGGATAAAGCTCTCACACAAAGACCTGACTACATTAAAGCTGTGGTAAAGAAAGCAGAGCTCCTCAGTAAGTTCCTTTTCCCCCCATGTTTGTTTAAAGGTGCCCTTGTACATGGAAGGGTGTTCTGGAGCCACATGGATGTGGAGGATGTAACAGTGATGATACAGTCCAGGGGTTTATCAGGAAAATCCACAGGAATTAATTGCACCCAGCAGCTGATATTACACTTAAAGCAATTGCAAACAAAAGGTTTTGACTTCAAAGCAGATGTAATTGTGAATGTAACAGCTATTGCAACAAAACATCATTGTTTAGAGCTCTTCTTGCAAGGAGTAGAGCGCTGCTGTCCTCCCTTGCTGACAGGTCTAGAGGGATGAATAGCCTTGTGTTGGGAAGACTGTGAACACTCTGTCTTTTTATAGATTTATCTCAACTATTGATGAAAACAGTAGTTTTGCCTGTGAACAGGTAGAGAGCAGAAGTATGAAGATGGGATTGCCCTGCTGAGGAATGCCCTGGCCAACCAGAGTGACTGTGTGCTGCACCGCATCCTGGGGGACTTCCTGGTGGCTGTCAACGAGTACCAGGAAGCCATGGACCAGTACAGCATAGCCCTGAGGTAAAGCACAGCCCCAGACTGCAGGAGGTTTATAAGAACAATCATCAGTTTTACTGAGTAAAAAGATGAGCTGTTAATTGATTAGGATCGGAATCAGAGGTGGCTTTGTATCATTCTCCCTTAAAACAAGCAAAACAACACAAATGACACCCTGTTCATGAATTGGTTGGTCTTAAGACTTGGAACTGAGAAGTGCAAAATGTAGGGACTGTATTAATGCTAAATATGTCAGTAGGCTTGTGATTCCTTGACTTAACAAAAGGATTAAGGCATGGAATTATTTATAGTTATTAATTATTTTATAGTCAGACTTTAGGATCCCTTCCTTTACACTAGAAGGTGCATATAAAAATGAGCTGTTCGATAAATTTAAGTAGTATGATTCAACTTAACATAATCTAAATGCTATTTTAGGGTGTTACTTTGTTAAATATTCTGATGTTTTGATTGCAACATCTTTGCTTTAAATCCAGCACATTATGTCCGCTGCAAACTTGCATAGCTTAAATGGGTCAGCTGCTTTTTGCCTGCATAGATTATATTTAGTCAGAGTAATTTAAATTTTTACTGCTTTCATGTTACTTTATAATTAGTATTGTTGGGAGAGGTGACTAAGTTTTCTGGAAGAGTGGGATGTTTAGATAAATGTGTTCTTGGGGATCAGAACTGTTTTATGAAGAGATTTAAGACTCAGTGTTACAGCAGCTCAAGGGGAAGTTGCATCATCATCTAAAATAAGCTTCCTCATGATGTTAAACAGGAAGTGCAGACAACAGGATGAGATTTTATTGTTACTCTTTACACGGAGGCCACAAAGAGAAAAAAAAGTTTCCAGACAATTATCTTATTTTTCTTCCTTTCTTCAGTTTGGATCCAAACGACCAGAAGTCACTGGAGGGATTGCAGAAAATGGAAAAAGAGGAAAGTCCAACAGATGCCACCCAGGAAGAAGATGTGGATGACATGGAGGGAAGTGGAGAAGAGGGGGACTTGGAAGGCAGTGACAGTGAAGCAGCTCAGTGGGCAGATCAAGAACAGTGGTTTGGGATGCAGTAAAAGCCTCCTGCTGCTTGTTTTGGCACTTGAACACATCACTAGGGCCACTCTTCTTAGAAGAACAGAAACTATGCTTTCTTTTCAGTAACAAAGGACTTTTTTTTTGTTTTTGTTTTTTAATAGACTCTGAAACCAATTAATAGTTCTGTGCATCTCAATACTCTGGAGATTCTTGGTGCTTCTTATTTATTAAGTGTAAGGGACTAACTGCATCCAAGGTTATTCACAACTTTAATTTGGAAAACTTCCTGCTAAGACTAAAACCATCAGAACCTGAGGTGTGTAATGAGCCTGCTGTTCGTGATGAAAACAATGTCTGAGTTCTGTCCAGGGCTAAGTGTGCTTGGGCAAGTTGTAAATACAGTGGTTTGTACTCCTTTGTGGGAAAGGTCTTGCTCATTTGTATGCAGCCATTTGAGTCTGGGGGAGCTACTTGAGTGTGGCTGAAAGCAGAACTTTTCTTTTGCTGGGTTTGTTGAATTAATTTGTCTTTTTCTAGGGCATTACCTGTGCTGTCCAGAATAAATCTGGGACAAAGGCAACTTAGACTTGCAGGACACCTTTTGTAGCTGACTGATTTCTCTGTGTACAGAATTGAGCCAGTGGTGGAGAATTAAAGTCATTTCTTCAACCCTTATTAAACCCTGCAATCACTTAAAGTCTGTACATGAGCATTTATTTTAAAATGCAGTTTAGTTTTATTTCAGTATGTTCCTGGAAGGTTTTGCAGCAATGACTCAAAGCACTTTACATTCTGTGTACAGCACTGACATTTAAAATGCTATAAAAAGAATTCATTCCTCTTCCCTTGCACTGCTGGAGAAATGTTAAATTATGTAAATACACATATTGTCCTGTTTTTTCCATGTTTATATACTTCCTGGTTTTGTCAGGTAAATTTTGAATTCCTGTCTTTTCCCCTCACCTTTGGAAGCAAAATTGCTTCACATACAAATTCCCACCATCAGCATTTCAAGGGTGAACTGCTTTGGGTAATCTAGAAACTGTTTCAGTTCTGTGGGCTTGATGTGTGGGAAGAGGAACTACTTATTTTTCTTACAGTTCTGATTTCCTTAGTCTTTACCAAAACATGCTTTTTTAATCTTTATATCAAGAGTTTAATTCCTTTTGTATTTATTTTGTTACCACAGGTATGCTGGAGAGCACAGACCTTTTAGAAAGCTAAAAAAAAATAGTTTTGAGTAACAGCTGCAGGGAAGAGTGGCTGTTAAAAATACATGACATGGAAAAGAAGCTTCTCCCTGACAGGTAGATCAGGGTAAAATATCCCTCTGTGATGTTGTATCAAAAATGCACAACAAAAGAGGCAGATTATTGTCTGTTTTGGAAATGTTCTGGTATGTCATGGCTTACAGAGGAGGAGTCCAATAGTTCATCCATTTAAGAAAAGAAAACAGCTGCTTGTCTGTTCTCTCTGGAATTCTGTGGGCTTTAGAGTTCCAAAATACTGAGTTGTGGTTATTTGAAGGTGATAGGGGAAGAACAGCAGAGCAGAGCTGTCGTGGCAGTTGGATTTGGCATCAGCTGCTCCTGCTCTTCCCACCAAATGTGTGCATCTCAGGGAGAGCAAATATTTCATTAATGACTTTTTGGCAGATGAGAGGCCTCGTCCTGTTCGTGTCTTTGCCGTTGCTGTGGGATGCAGTGAATGGATTTCAGCTCATCACATGTCTCGTAACAGAAAAAACGTGCAAGCATATTCAAAGCATCTGTTTTTATATAAAAGAACTTTGCTTTCTCCTCACACTCAGCATTCACCAGACATATTCTGCAGCTGAAAGCTGGGTAACTGCATTAGCTTTCTAGTTGTATTCCAGACCTCTGCTGTGGATGAAAATTGAGTTGTTTGTGTTACTAAACTAAAGACAGGATACATTTAATTGTGATGAGGAGTATATGTAGGAGGTATGTGATGTATTTTTCAGCTGTTTTATTCTAATGGTACCTTTGCATAGGTCATTAATTTCAGGTGGAAACCACTGGCTTTACACATTTCTCTGAATTATTTACATAGAAGAGGAAACTGGAGAGCCACAGTTCTGTTGAAACCATTCTGTAGTGTGTTTGTAGATAATCTGATAATCTCTGCTTTTAGAACAGACAGGAAACTAAAACTACTTCAAGATGAGTCCTTAGGTGCAGCTTAAGCAAACAAGTCCAGGCACAGCTCAGAACACCTTGAGATAGCTGTCAAAAGTGATTTGTATCCTCACAGCTTTGGTTTTCTGAGAGCTTGGTTCCTTACTGAAAATGAGAAGTTGTGAGAGTCTGCAGATGAAGCCTGGTGAGTACCTGATGTGTTGGAGTTACATAGCTGTGTGTGATCTTTGCTGAGATCACTGCCTGTGGAACTTTGAGGTGCCATGCATGTTGAGATTGTGTAGAGAGATGTATTTGGCCCTCACTTCAGAGTTCTAGAGGGATTCTGCTTGCTTATTAATGAGCCTTCATTACTGCTTTAATTTTAGAATGTGATCTCTGGTTCTGCAGAGGTCTGGTACTCTCCAATGCAGTTACAGGCACTTAGTGCAGGGAACATAACAATTAGCCCTTAATAAGCAGCTGACCTCATTCCCTCCCTCAGTCACATGCTCTGTACCTGAGAAGAAGAGATCACAAAGCCAAGAACTGAAGTTCAGGCTGTGTTAGATCAGTGGTGGAAGTGAAACAAACAGTTTGGACATGAGGCAAGAAATCTCCATCCAGTTGTACTGTAAAGTGTTGGTGTGTCTGAGGTGCTGATTTGGGGCTGGGTAAGGGCAGAGTGCCCCTGTTTGTCTGAAATCCTTGAATTTAAATAATATATTTCAATACTAACATTTAATTCTTTCCTACTTTGACAGGAAGTGATGGGAGAGGGACAGAATTTCTTCAAACTGTACGTGGACTTGGGTAAGGGCTAAAAGGCTGAATTTACCAGAGTCTAAAAGCAGCACACATTCATGGTGTGGCTAGAAATTACCTAAATAATGCATTTACTCCTATCATGTGCTGATAACACCTGCAATACTGGCAGTATTTCTGATTCTGAAGATTTCTAGATCATGGGAATTCTGGAATTGTGAAGCAGAAATAAGGGAGGGACTGAGGACTGCTGGCCAATATTGGTGCTCTCTACTGAATCTAGGTGCTTCTTCTTTTGCTGCTGCTGCTGATTACAGAGAGATTTTTGATTAACTAGGACTTTTCCCCCCCACCCCCTTTCAGTAACTGTCTTCCTCATTAAGCCTCTTTGTGTGGTGATTCTTCCCTCCTTGCTTTTCAGGAGCTCAGTGATGTGGAAACTGATCCATCCAGGGCAGAAGCAGGCAGGATTTCTGATTCAGCAAACTTTATTCCCTCATTTAGATCTCAGTGGTAAGGAAATCTCAAAGGCTGTGTCTGCCACTGTCATTTCAAGTTACACAAACATACCACAACCAAATATGCTTAAAAAACCCAGATCTGCAGTCTCTGTGGGTCTTACATTTAGTGACCTTAGGAAAGCTTAAACTCAGTATGAACCTATGATTTCAAACTAGCCTTAGTTGGTTAAAATGTCCTTTGGAAGCTGGCCAAGAGGAGGCCAGGATATGTCTATAAGACTGGCTGTTTGGGAAGGAAATAGATAATAAAATATAGTTATTTTGGTGCAAACAACTTAGGGAAAAAATAAAATGTTTACCTGGGGAACTTCAGAGTAACAATTTATATATTAAGGGAAGTCCTTTGGCTAGTCCATGGCTATCACTTGATGGAACAACAAAATAGAAAGAATAATCTGTTTTCATTCACTGGCTCGAGCCTGGCCTTTGCTTTGCAAAGTCTGGGGTGTGGGTCCCCAGTGGATGTTTACTCTGTACAAGCCTCCCTTTCTAAGAACTTCCAGAGGAGCCAAGGACTTTGTGAGTTTGGAGATCAGATTCCTTTTCCTCCCCTATCATCCCATCAAAACAGTGATGTGGCAAATAGGGTGATAGTTTGGGGTATGAGGTAAAACTCTGGAGCCTGATAAATTGATGTCCGAAGTCTTCTCTGCACTTCCATGTGGGTAAACTGTTGGGGTAAAATCTTTTAGAAGACCTCTTCAGGTGCTCAGAGCTTCTCTCTTTTCTCTCCCACTCTCCTGGGGGTGGATGTGGGCTCTAATCATACTCAAATTCACCTCCAGGTAAAAATAGGGATATTTTCTGTCCTCTGTATTTAGAGTTTAATGTAATATGTCCATAATACCTCATAACTTGAGCTGTGGGGAGTGGTTTCTTTGCTCTGTGCTGTCAGTGGGCTCATCCATGTGGTGCTTTAGAGCTGGGGGTTTGCAGGGAGAAGAGCAGGAGGAGGGGGAAGATGAAGCTGTTTATTTCAGCACTTCTTACCACATATTCTTGCACTGAGCACCTTGGCAACCCACTGAGCATCACGTTCTCCTCACATGGCTGTACTCCAGCTGGGGGACTCGTTCTGCTTAAACTTGCAGATCATCATTTAAAGAAATGTTAAAAAGGAAGGTGTGAGTTGGTGTGAGTTTGCTCGGGAGCTGCTGGCACCGGCTGCTGAATAACGAGTTCCCATCATCGCCGAGCTCTCCTTTTGGCACCGCTGCTGGGGACAATTTCCACATGCAGAAAAAAGGGGCAGGAGAGCAGCCGGGCTGGAGCGAGCTCCACACGGGTGCGTTGGTACAACACTGATGGGGATCGCTGAAAAACGCTCCCTTTTCCCAGCCAGGCTGAGGCTGTGAAAGGCAAGAGCTGCTCATGGGGTGCTTCCCCCGCCTGTCCTGGCCCAAGGGCCGCGGTCCGAGCTGGGATGTGCCGAGGAGCTGTGCTGGGGGAGCCCTGCGGCGGGCGGGGCGGTGCTGACAGCGCTGGCCCTGTGTGCCAAGGCCCGGCTCTCAATCGGGGCCGATAAGGGAGCTCTGACAGCCCCGGGGCGAGCAGCAGAGCTCAGCCTGCCCAGCACAGCAATACCATAGTAGGAAGCAGCCACCGGCAGCTCAGCCCGATGCGTTAATGCACGCTCCACCATCCTATAGAGCTGCCGGACCACGGAATTCGACCCTCGTATTTTTAAACCTCACGCTGTTGCGTTTGAAGGGCCTCAGATGTGTCACCTCATTTGGATAAGGCTGTTTGCCAGCAGGGTGCTGCTATCAGGGGCTGGAGGATAAGAGGCATTACATTTAATGTAAAACACATTCCTAAGTTGTCTCTTACTCCAAACAAAATGTGGTGTTTGGGCTTTGGAGCAGAGCATTACAGGATACTTGGAAATTCCAGCTTTTGCCCTGGGAGTGCTTTAGCCTTGCCCAGCAGCAGCCTTGTGAGCTCGTGGCAGGGAGTGAGCCCAAACTACCAAGCAGGATGCTCGTGGTGTGGTTTGGAGCAAACATATTTAGCTCATCTTCCTTTTGCCTATGGAAAAGGAAGAGATCAGGAGCTACTTTAGGCTGGGGCAATTTAGAAAACAGAAAAGGACAAAAAAAATAATAAAGATGTAGTTGGGAAAGAATTGTTTATTTTACGTTTCTCAGAGGGATTTTACAAACAATGGAGCATTTTAAAAAAACTGAGTGATCAAAGTACTTGACAGTGTCCCTTAAACACACACACAAGCCCCTGGACAGAGGAAATCACACCAGCGAGGAGGTCAATACTGCCGAGGAGAGCAGCTGCATCTGCATAGTTCTAGGAGGAAAGATTGCAATGGTGGTGTTGGTGCTAAAAAGTGACATCTTGGCATTAAAGTAAGAGCGCGCTGCAGTGCCCACGCACGGACCTGCAGGAAACAAAGTGCATCAAATAACACGCCGAGTACGTATTGTAGAATAAATTTATTTACCTGATACAAATGAAACTAGGTGTGATGCTCCTTACTGTCAGCATGTCAATAGACAATTGATCTTATTTACAACTTCTAAAGGTCACACATGCAGCTGTGGGAACTGGCTACGTTGTTGTTGCTTTTTAGATAAATGCATCACGATATTTTGTATTGCACCAACATCTGTCTTACTGCCTTAGATTTAAATAAGTTACATTACAGTGCAAAAGAGGTTGATTTGCACAGATGATAAAAAAATCCAACGTTATGAAGTGGAGGCTTACGGTTTAACATTCATCTGTAATCGTTTCCATGGATTTATAAATAGGAGAGCATTGTACAGAAGCTGTTGAAGTAGGATGTTTGGATGATACAATACAGAGAGAGATCCGTCTACAACCCAAGGCATGCATTATCTGATATTGTACATTGTATAAACTGGCATTTTACATACAGGAATATGGAAATTGGCTGACAGCTCCGCAATTCTTGTTCAAGGATAACCAAACTCTTCTCCATGCAGCACAGAAACCCAACTTCTCTGGAGAGAGTTCCAACTTGGTAAGCTATATTGCACGTTTGTACATCTGTATCATGAAGTCCTAATGGTACCACACATTTCTTCCACAGAGAACACAATGAGTTTTGTTTTTAGGGAAAGCAAAGAATCTTTACACGATACATGCAGAAGTTTTGGTAGATGTGTTGCTAAAAACACATGCACGCAACAAAACAACCTTACATTTCTGCAAAATTGTTTAGGAAGCGATTACTCCAGTATTGCTGAAAAGGAAAGAAAGAAAAGGCACCAGTTAATGAAAGGATGAATGCTAAGTATCATTATACAAGCAAGACTAAGATCAACAGTGACAGAAGAAAGAATGTTAAGTTTGGTAACTGGCTGCTCTGTCATTGAAGGGACACTCTCAGGTTACTTTGTTCTGGAAGCTCAGAATCCTCTGGATTAAGGCTCAGCTCTGTTGATTATCAGCAGAGCCAGCACTTCCTACTCAAGACTGCGGTGAAAAACAAGACACATTTAATTAGCTTTTGCCTTTCTCTGCCTGACCAGTGGCAACAGACAATTCTCACTTCTTTGGAATTTTTACTTTCAAGTTTCGTACTACGCGCTTGTTACTTTTCAGTCGAGGCATTATGGCAAGTTTGGTCCCAAAGTGACCTAACAATGTCCCTTTTCCAAGTCAGGCAGCTTGTTCTGGGAAGCAGTAGGAAAGCTTTGAAGAAGTCATTAAACTACACGGATTAATGTGTAGGCAAAGGGTAGAGTACAACGTCCTAAAGCTCCTGCTGTACTTCACCCCTACCACAGCATAAGGTCAGCCTCGTGTCTGGAGAGACTGCTCTGAGTCCCTACAGCTCCAGGGAAGCTCTTCCAAACACTGCTTCAACACTAAAATTTGGGCTCTCCTGCTAAGATTTGAAAATGCATATTAATGCAATTAAGGATGTAATTAGCAGAGATTAGGGAAACAGTTAATGGTTAGAAGTGCAAAAAAGTAAACAAGACAGGTGCAAGAGACAGACGACTCTGTATCGGTTTTACCTCCCTTCATCTGAGCAAATTCAGCCCCCTTGGGCTGTGTACCATGAACTCTGGGCTCGAGCTGTGTCTCGGGCCGGCACTGCTGTACTGCATTCTATCATCAGAGTAAAAACTCAGTTTCGTACCAGGAACCTCCCCAACAGCCTCTCTACCAACACAAGCCTCGGAGCACATTGACAGACCGCTAGAAATGTTTTTCTGCAGCCTCTTTCATACTCATTTATTTGCAATAACATTTTGGGAAACCAAGTATGAACTATTTTTATTGCTCGGATGCCAGCAAGAAAGAGCAGCTCGTTGTGTAGCTCAGCACTCTGGATTGCTCACACGTGAAAGCAGAGAGAGCCCAAGGCACTGCAAAGACAAAAGCTCCTGTCTAAAAATTCAATGCGTGACTGCAGCTGCCTGAGCATCCTCCTTGCTACAAAACACAGGATTCAGGAGGAGCTGCTCTCATTCCAAAACCCAGTGGGTTCCCAGCACAAGCCAATATCCTTCCTGGTGTTCCCAGCATAAGGCAGCATCAATCACATGATTGATCCTGGTCTTACACACCCCTCTCACAGTAGAGAATAAGCAGTGATGTGTGAGGGCACCAAGGAATCCAGAAAATAGCAGAGATGAAAAAGCTTGGTGAAATGGGAGCAAAGAGAAACAAAAAATGTGAAGTTATTCTGTAAGAATGGAGTGGGACATCAAGCCTGGGGAATTCTGAGTTAGTCCTGCTTGAACAAGGGCTGCTGTTTGTGCGTTCTCTGAACTAACATGGTTCAATAGGAGTTGCCTTCTTCAACCCCAGCACTGGGGAGGTTGGAGAGGAAGTATTTGGGACCAAACAAATGAGTTTTGACTTTGAGATGTTGGCGAATGAGTCTGCCCTGAAAAGGCCTCCCTTCCTGGCTTCCCCAGCTGAAAAGACCGAGGCCAAAAGATGACAGGATCTATACAGCTAAGGATAAACACTTTAGTTCAGACATTTCCTGCAGAAATTACAAACTTTGCAGTGGAGTTCTGTACTTTCTGTGACAGAAAAGCCCTCAGCTCCTTAGGCTCCTCCTGCAGCCTCCCCCAGCCTGCTCAGCTGCCAGGGCTGCAGCCCAGACCCAGCACTCCAGCTCCAGGGTCACAAGGATGTGATTCCAGGGCAGGATGCTTCACCACCCAGGAGGGAAGCTCATGGTAGGTCTGAACATTTGGCCAATCCCAACCAGCTAAAGGTGGGATTTACAGCACTTGGAAAACAGAAGTCCTGAAAGCACAGCACAGCTGCCATCCAACCCAGGATCTGCAATCTTGGGGAATGCTGAGTCTCCGTTTCTGCAGGGAAACGTGGACAAGAGAGAAATAGAAGAAAAACAGGGCAGGTGAAGATTGCTTGGGCTCTGTAGGAGCACCTTGTAAAACCTGTTTCTCTAAGCTCAGGAGCCTCTAGGGATGGATCCCAAAATCTCCATTTGCCCACCACTCATCCAGATTTCAAGGCAAAGTCCAAGGAACATAAGGCCCTACCCCAAGTGCCTCTGAGACAGTGGCATGAACAAGGCTCCCTGATCTCTAGGAAATCCATGAGAAGAAACAAGATTCATCTTCAACACTGACAGATCCAACAGAGAAGGTGTTGAATTCTGAATTCTACTTACTGACAGTCATTTTCCCCTTCAGGTTCTTCAAAGAGGGGGGAAAGGGGTGTATAGCAGGATTATTTGGCATAAAAGACAGGACTAGGATTGTACAAGAAGCAGAATTATTCACGGTGGCAGCCAGACATGTGGCTTTAAAAAGGCCACCACATGGTGCTCTGAGGTTCAGCAGAACCCGTGTTCAAGGACTCAGTGGCACTCCTGCCCTGGAAATGTCTGTCAACAGCAGTGGGAGCACACAGAACTAAGCTGCTAATTTGTTTCCAGCAAGTAACACACTGGTACACACTTTGATCTCAAGGAGTCCTACATCATAGGAACTATTATTTTTTGTTCCAAGGAACAGGGATGAGTTTCAGGCTGTTCATTTGTTATTGATACAGCAAAAGGCCAGTGCAGGCCAGTGGTTTTGTGGAATGCAAAACCTCAGTTTAGATCTTCCACACTAAAAAAGGGCATTTGAGGGGATTTGAGTGCTCACAGTTTGGCAACACACCTGCTACAACATCAGGTCAGCTCCTCTGAGCCACTTCAGCATCGACTGAAGTCAAAGTCTCTATAAACAAAGCATGACAATGCAGTGGAATTTCTGATAGAGCCTCTGTGTTCTGAGGGAGCACCTCTCCACTTGAGAGCTTAAACCTAGAGAATTATGTGTGCTCACTGGATTCCAGCTGGCACCAAGAGAACATAGCCTGGAACTATCCTTCCCCTCTAAGAGGGATCACAAAGCTGAATTTGGTTACTAAAGCAGATTAAGCCAGCACAAGATAACAGCATCTGCTGCTCCACAGACACAGTGACCCCAGGGCAAGTTTCAAAGACTGCCCTGTTAAGCTGAGACTGTTCTTTTGCCTTCTCAGATGGCAAGTAACAAATAATGAGCTGGTTTTGCCAAGAGCAGCACCTGCCCTTCGAGCACTCCAGGGAGCAGGGAAGGGTGCTCAGCTCTGAGGGGCAGCCCCTGTTTCAGAGCAGGGAAAAGCTTTGGAGTAAAGCAGCACCTGACCATGAGTACCAGAGAGTTTTGGACACTAAACATTCACGGTAACAGCTGTCAGGGTCTTAAGTTACAGATTTGTCTGATTTTATCTCAAACTTAAGACCAAAAGCTGTAAGACCTTGGGGCACTAAGGCTCCCAGGTGCTATAAAACAAGACCCTAAAATACACTAAACCAAAAGCAAGTGCTTTGCCTTTGGAATCGGTAATTTGAGCTTCAGACCACAAAACAAGAGTCTAAAGTGGTGATAATAATGTAGCACAGCAGAGTTTGACAAAACACAGCATGGGAATGAAGGAAATTACTATTTATTCTTCAACATGTATACAGCATATGCTATTTTACAGCAAGTCACCACTGGCAGGGTGAAATGGAAGAAAAATACTCACTTTAGTCGATGAAAGTTGGAAGGCATTGGAGAAAAACACCACAGTTAGGACTGTTAATGACTTACACATTGTTGATACAGGACTGATTTTGAAAACATGCTTTAACATTTACCGTAATAATGAAGGTGGTTAGTGCCACATTAAAATAAAAATAGTTCTATACAATATGTTCAATTTGGTCATGTGCTATTTACAGATTTTACAAAAAACACACACGAGCTTGTTACTTCAAGTCAGGCTAACAACAGGCCAGCAGAGTAACTCCATGTATACAACTGAGCATTAGTGCCCTAAGTGTAGGAAATCCAATTTCTAGCTATGCAGTGCAAGTTATTTCTTCAGGTCTCATTGCAAATTTTGATCTTAAAGGGGGAAAAAAAAAAAGAAAGAAAAAGAAAGGCTCTGACGTGTAAAAAAGGTATTAAACCCCAACTTAAACCCTCTTTTGAATTGAAACAGATTGTGTGTGTTAAAAAGGCTTTAGATTTAAGGAGACAGAAGTAGCCCTCCCTATCCCTGCATAATGGGCAACACTGGCAAAGTAAGGTCTGTTACAATAAAATACAATAGACAAATAAATAATCCTTAAAAAAAACCCAACCCTATGTGTGTGGAGAGTATGGAAGAACCCCAGCAGGCTGCACCTGGAATGGTAACTTCTGCACGAGCGAGATCAGGCATACCTCATACAGAAAGTGGTGTAAACAAGGACAGTCAAGAACCGAGAGTGAGGGAAGAGGGGACCGAGAAGAAATCCTGACCCAGGGAGCAGGACTCTCTACCCAGTGCAGAAAGTTCTGCTTGTGAACAAAACCTGACTTTATGACAAATTAAGTTTGGATGATCATGCAGAAGACAAACAGGTACATGCTTTTTTAGTTTTAGACAACACACATTCATTCCCTAAAATCTGCTGCCAATTTAGTTTGATAGTGTCCGCTGGCTCAAAAAAAATTTACTTTTTTTTTACATGATGAATAGACTATTGAACAGAACACTGTACATGCTTTTCATCTACAAAAAAATATTTGCATAAAATAGTGTTAGTTCTCTGTACATGTCAATGGACACTTTAACTGTGTATAAAAGAGGAATATATTGCCCCCACTGAAGTCAGAAAAAGCAAAAAACCAAAATCTAGATTATGAAACCTCCATCACCGGCAAATATGTTCATGTGAAAATTCAGCAGAAATAGACAGTTGCTCTAAACAATAAAAAAATTAAGTTAAACTTTTTTTTTTTTCTCCTTTGAATGTAAAACTCGTCACCATGTCAGTCAAGACCAGAACATATCACTAAAGTTAGTGTCTGTGCTGTAAAGCCAGATAACCAGGGGCATAGTAATGAACACAAACGGCCAGGAAACTCCTTCGGTGCATGCTGACAGAGCACAGGGTTTGGTGGCAGGCCGCACACTATCATCTTTACCAGGTTCCAGGTAGTTACGGGCCACATATTTAAGTGTTTCATCCAGCAGAATGACAGGGAGGGAGATTTTCAATACCATCAGCCACTGCGTCACGTTCAGAGGTGTGATCTGGAAGATAATCTGAAAGAAAAGCCAGGAGTTACCAAGCTCCCCCTCCAGCCCTGGCCTCGAGCCCCACACAAGGTTTTGCTCAGTCTGGAAGTTCAGGGGTGGGGGCAAGGCACGAGCACTTACTGGCAGTGGTTCCACATAAAGGATAAGGAAGTGGAGGGACATGGACAAGCAAATGGCCCCCACCAGCCAGATGTTCTCCCACGGAGGCATCCTCATCAGGGACTGGTTTTCTGACAGGCTGCAACAGAAACACAACTCATGTGTGACTCTAACACCAACAGGAAGCTCTGAGAGCCACAAAGCAGCCTGGCACAGCACGGGGATCCCAGGCAGGAAACAGTCCAGGACACGGTCTGGATGCTGCAACTTCAAACTGGCCTGGAAATCTGCTTAGCAAAGCAGTCTCCATCAGCCTCAAGTCTATCCTTGAAAGTCTCGAGTGTTCTGCTCATTCCTGACCTAATCTATTCTTCTCACTATGACCCCAAAATCCTCTCCATGGAGGGAAAGGGAAGTGTGGACATGGCAGCCTAAGAGAGAAAGAATCCCCAAGTCTACCAGGGCCCCAAGTGCACCCACTTCTGCTGGAGCTTACTGAAAGACAGAGAGGGTCAAGAATTTGTACCTTCTTAATGCTGGCTCTTGATTCCATCTGCATTTAGGCTGTGCTGGAGAAGAGGCTGGGATCCAGAGCAGCAGATGTAGAGCAGTATATTTATGTAGGACTACCTCAGTGCACTTTATTTCAAGTTTATTTGTTTTTAAATTAACTGACCTCTAAGCTATTTGAAGAAAAATACCCTTGACATTGTGCTATTTAGTGGTTTCCATTTATAATCTAATATTAATTGGCTAAACCCACGCTCCCTTAGGGCAGGAAAAAACTATTTTCCATATCTTCAGCATTCTTATTTTAGTTCTCCTTGATATCACTTTATACCAACATAGTAGGGCTAATCTGATTGATTAAGCTTAGATTAAAAATAATGGAAAATATTTCAGTTGCTTGTGCTTAGTAAAATACCAGAGTGAATTGTCAGACTTAAAAATACACCTTATGATAAGAGATCTCCAATGTTATCTAAGAGTCAGTTTGTTTGCACTACCAGAACTCGGAAGGGAAACGTGACTCACTCTTCATTAGCTGAGCTGTTCACCAAGGATCAAATTGCACAAAAAAGCAGGATTTTGGATAAGCTCTGCAAAGGTTTGGCTTTCCTGTTGGGACGTACGAACCTGTTGAGAGCATTGCACATCTCTATGGTGACGAGCACAGAGAGAGCCATTGTCATCGGGTACGGGGACTCGAACACCACGCAGTCCACCCCGTAGAAGTCTGGATTGTCCTCCTTGCACTGCAGAAAATGGCTCTGCAACACAACAGAATCAACTCACTTCCACGGCTTCTTAACTTTTCAATGGTAAAATAGGCAACTAGGAAAAAAGTTCTTACTATGACTCCAAAAACCAGTGCTTACAAACTTTTGTATGCTTTAGGAAAATCCTCTTTAGGCTTTCACTTACAATTTGTCCTTCAAATTGTCAGAAGCTCAGGTATCCCACCTCTGAGCTTTGCTATCAAGGCTAATTAATCCTGATCAAGTTTTACAGGAACAAGTCTGAAAATGTTTAATTATATAAATTCCCCTAACCTACTGGGTTTGTACAGTCAATTCAAGAATGAAAGCAGAAGGATCTTCCCCTCTCCCCCCAAAGATATTAAACTGAGCAAATACCAGCTGATAAAAGGAAACTTTTGGACCACCATCAGCAGCAATAAACCACCAAGCAGCAGCACCCACTGTGGCAGCACCAACGTAACCTGCAAGAAAACAAAGAGCTTTTCTCAGCGCTGTGAACTGTACGCAAGACAAGACATCACTTGCCACAATTGAACTTTGGCCTCGAGACTTCCAGTACTGAAAAAAAAATAGGTAATTCATGTTTTAGTTTATTTAAGCAAAAAAAAAACCCCAAAAAACCACCAGTACTTACATCCAATAGCCAGGTAACGGAAGAAGAGCCACCCACTGATCAGGGGCTCTTTGGGGTTGCGCGGTGGCTTATTCATGATGTCGAGATCAGGAGGGTTAAAGCCCAGGGCGGTGGCAGGGAGACCATCTGTCACAAGATTTACCCACAGCAGCTGAACAGGAATTAGAGCTTCAGGAAAACCCAGGGCAGCAGTCAAGAAGATACTACAAAGAAAGCCACCAGTTAAAAGCTCATTCTTCAATGTCAGTAATGTTTAAGCCTAAACCTGCAGCAGTGCTGCTGTTCTCTCTCTTACCCACTTAAGATCACAAGCTGATATTCACAATCAGAAAACTAAACACATATCCAGGAGCGAAGACTAACCACTGGCATGCAAGCTTTGAAGCATTGTCTTCTGATAACTTCAAAAATTGACATGAGGGTTGTTTTTTCTCCAGTCTACTTGTCTGTATAGTTAAATATATACATGGATAAAGGCTTGCAAACCACTTTCTAAAAGACACATTTTGGCTCAAATAACAAAACTTCATTTCCCTAGATTACTGCTAGTCCCTGCAGAAGTTCATTGAGCCTTTAACTTTCCAAGCCTGTGTAAATAAATACAACAGAAATAGGGGCTGCAGCGAGAGCCATATAAAGGACAGCCTTAAAGCTGACAAGAAACAAGGCAAGACAATTGCTGTGCTTTATCCCACTCTGGGAAATGTCTGCTTTGATGTAAGGACTGTGAGGAGATCCATCTTTACATTTTGTCACCTGCAATGCATTCTGTGGTGCTGGGTCACCACCGCTCCTCCCAGAGGAACACCAGACGTGTTCCTGGAACCTGAGGTTAAACAAACATCTCTGCCTGGGACAATGTTATCTGAAATTCCCAGATCTCCTACTGTTCGATTAAGGTTTTGGTTTTCCTTCTCTAAAGAATTATTCCAATCACAGAAATAATTGAAGAGCATTACCTACTGAGCTAAAGTATTCTAGAAAACACAACGTGCAACTTTTGTGGCAAGCTACAATTCTTCACTAAAGACAGGCCAGAAACAGAGATCCATTACCTGGAGAACCTCCTCCTGTGGTTTTTAGTGAGAAATACTGGAAGACTCCATCACCACTACTCTAGCTCTAAGAAAAAATAAATTTAAACCTACCAAACAACTTCCCCAACATTGGAGGAGATCAGGTATCGGATGAACTGTTTCATGTTGTTATAAATTGCACGTCCTTCTTCCACAGCAGCCACAATTGTGGAGAAATTGTCATCTGCTAGAACCATTTCAGAAGCAGTTTTGGCCACTGCAGTACCAGAACCCATGGCAATCCCAATTTCTGCTTTCTTCAGTGCAGGGGCATCATTGACACCATCCCCAGTCTAAAATGAGAATTCAGGGTTGGAAATGAATCAGTAAATAAGGTGGGCATTAACATACAGATCCAGAAAGGAATTTTGCACTGGGTGTGATTTTGAATCCTTAGAACTCACTAAGTGCGAGGAAACAGGGAAACAAATATTTTCCACAATGGGGAATTATTCTGAGAAGGCCTAATTAAGTTTTAAACATCCTTTGACTTTCTAACCAAGTTCACTTACCATGGCTGTGATCTCATCGAAAGACTGAAGAAACTCCACGATTTTGGATTTGTGGGAAGGCTCTACCCGGGCAAAGCAGCGGGCATGGTGACAGGCATCTCTCTGAGCAGCCAGGGACAGCTCATCAAACTCCCTGCCCGTGAAGGCTTTGGTGGACACATCCTCATCCTCCACAAAGATCCCGATGCGGCGGCAAATGGCCACGGCCGTGCCCTTGTTGTCACCAGTGATCATAATGACCCTGATGCCAGCCTGTCTGCACAGCTTTATGGATGATGCTACTTCAATCCTCGGGGGATCCAGCATTCCCACGCAGCCCACAAATGTCAGGTTGGTCTGAAACAAGATACAGAGAGTTTTAGTGCAAGATCCTGCAGATTTCTCCTATGGCAGCAGTGAAATAATTTTTTTCCCTGCATGTTACATCTGTGTTGTGACATTTGGGATCATTCCTTGTCCTGCCTTACCAAATTTTGCTTCAAATGCACTGATTTTATCAGTTAAAATGTGCTCTACTTGCCAGCCTTGAAAATTCAACCTGCAAGCATTGAGTCTTTCATTTTTATCATCAGTGCCAGGAGCAGAGAGAGCACAAGCCAAAAACTCATGCAACTGTCATTACCTTCCTCCTAAATACCAGATACAGATTTCATTGGAAAATTACAGAGCAGCTAAGATGATAATCATGGACTGAGCCCTTGCAGCTGACAGCACAGAGGCAGGGAAGTGGACCTGACTCCCAGAGCAGGTATGTTCCATCACAAAATCCCCAAAAAGGTCTTGCAGTTGAGCAATGCCAAACTGAAAAACCATGAAAGCTGAAACCACAATGCAATTTTTGGACTGTTTAACTGATGTTTTCTTGTGCTTTTAGCCAAGTAACAGCAACCTGTCTACCTGCCATCAACAGTTTATTCTAAAACACAGTCTCTTCTTAGACTGAGCATTCCCTTCATGAAGTGGGGAACTGTTGTGTCAGACATCAAAAATACCCAGAAAGAAAATTCTCAGATCTACCTACCTCAAGAAAGAAAATTCTCAGATCTAACTACCTCAAGGAATAATCAAACATAAGAAGGCACCATTCTCCAGTTTGGGAGAGGCAGAAGTGCTACTGATCTTACCTCATAGTTAATGAAATTTGAGGAGTCCTCCAGATTCATTTCCTCTTTTTTGGGAGGATTGTCATGGGTTGCCAGAGCCAAGCAACGCAATGTGTCTCTGCCAGTTCCCCATTCCCTAATGACAGACATTATTTTCTGCTTAATTCCTGAGGTTAAAGGTATTTTAGCATTTCCAACACGGACATGTGTACATCTGTCAATCACACCTTCAGGAGCACCCTGCAGAGGCAAAAAAAAAAGAAGTCATTTAGCTTAATAAATCTTTTCCCATTACAACATTTGCTTCAATTACCAAGTCCTTCCTCCCACTCAAAGCTGTTGTTAGTTGCACCATAATTTTTAAGTATGGTGCTACTTTGCAGCCATTCCACCACCTCACTCTGCAGTGAGGGACTGACCTTAACAAACATCTTGCTCATGGACGTGCGGCTTGGTTTGTTCGGAGTACAATAGACAGACATCGACTTCCTGTCTCTTGAGAATTCCAGAGTGAATTCTTTCTTCATGAGTTGTTTTATCACCTTATTAAAACAAGAACCATAAAATGCATTTAGGTGATACACACTACAGAGGTGTCTCCCCAAACAAAGCCAGTAAAAGGGGACTCACCGAGTTGCAGGCGTTGGCACGTTCAATTCTAGAAAGTCCCTTCAGGTCTGTGTCAAACACATTCATTTTCTCAACCAGACATGTAAGAGCCGTCTCTGTGGCTTCACCAACCTTTTCATAAACTCCCTTAGCCTTGAGTTAACACAAAGCAAACAAAAGCACAGGAGTTTAAACCTCACCTGGAATCTACCAGAGACAAAAGCTCAAGTGTCACCCCAAAAAAAAAAAAAAAAAAAGTTTTACAAGATTTAATGTAAAAACATTTTAAAAGAGCAACTTTGAGGAGTTTGATTTGTAGAAATTTGAAGCCTTTACCCTCAAGAGCAAGCAACCATAAGGCAGCAAGGCAAAGCAAGAAAGCAGCATCAGGATAACTCCAAATTACAGATTACACCTGCTGCTGGATTTAGTTCTCAGCGTTCAACAAGTAATTCTCAGAATTAATACTTCAGAGGGCCTGAATACTCTCCCCCCTTGACTAGGAGGGGATTTACCACTGAAAGGTATTACACAGACAGATGAAAACGTTTATCCTCAATCCCACACTCTCCTCTGTTCCAGGATACAAACTTACTTCATTGTAATCCAAAGAGGAATCATTGCAGAGTGCACAGATTGTTGCAAGTTCCACAAGACCATCATACTGGCTACATTTAATGAGTTTGTCATCTTTATGCCTTTCCAGAGGAAGAAAAGGGGGAGACTGAAGTTAGTTATTTAGTATTAGCATCTCATATTTTCTTTATTCTCTTTACTGCATTTCCATTTAGTGCAATGCTCATTAGTTATGGGCTTCGAACTACAGAAGTTGTTGGGAAGAGCAGGATTGATAAAGGGGAGCTCTGAAGTTTGGATCAGAATCATGAATGGAATGAGATCATTGATGCCATCACTGTGACAAAACCTCACTTCCTGCACTGACAGTCACCCAGCAGCCTGCAGAAGGGCTCGGTGATGAGGCACAGGAAGGCCCTGTTTGAACATGTGCAGGGCTCAGAGGGCAGATCCAAGCAGGAGAGGGATATTGCTGGACACCTGAGGAGCTCAGTTCCTTCCTGCTGCATTTTCTGCAGCTTTACTGCAATGCATGAAGTGCATGCACTGGGCTGGCAATTAAAGCAGATTTTCCTCTTTACTTTTCTCACAGTTGACATGTATTATATGTGAGCCTCCTAAAGCCACGGGAAGTGAAGTCATTTCAGGAGACTAACTCCACTAGAAAAGACATAACCCTTCCCAGCAGTGATACACACTTAATGACCAATAAATATCTCAAGGCTTCAGAGAGGGGGAAGGTACATTTTCCTGAAGTAAAGCAACATTTTGACATCTCAAGAAAGAAACAACTTCTCTGCTTTCACACTTAAAAACAGTGAATTGATTCCTTTTCTGGAACATTCCCATATTTCTACAGCAAGCACAAAAGAACCAAGACAGTGTTCAATACCATTATTTTCCCCCCTAAGCAAAATTAGCAAGGCAGAGCTAATATATAACATCTTTTATTAAAGCTCTGAAGGAGGAGAAAAAAAAAAGGTCTGGTGGTGGAAAGATGTGGATCATTACTCTGTAAGAATTCACAACACAGACAATGACATGTCCCATTATGTAAGCTTTTGTTCAGTTGTGGTACTGCAAACAAATTCCAGCGTTGTGTAACACAGACGAGAACAAGATGAATCTTAAGGAAACAAGGAGGTTTTTAATGTTTCATTTGGAATATAATCCTACAGCCATAAGCTGTGGCTTTGAAGTCCAGCTCTCAGGCTGTCACCTCATCTATCCCACCCAAAACTTCCTGTTTTCACCTGTTGTGAACTCAAAAGAACATCAGCATATTGGATATTTCAATATCCATAACTTGTTATACCAGGGTGTGTTTTTTATAACCCTTGTTTTTGTGCTCCTTATCAACAGTTTCTGAAGAACAAATGCAGAATCTAAGGTGCTGGGATCAGTTCTGGATAAAGGAATTTTTTTTTTCCTTACACCTTCAGGTTTTTCAAGATGAACTCATTTGAAGGTCAGATGCAATTTGCCAGATTTTGCTGCAGGTCTTAATTATTATTGGCTTTGTGCTCTCAGTTTGCAGTAAGCCTGAGTGTGCTGAGACATGGCAAAACTACTCCAAACTTTGACAATCTCCCAATATCCCTGGAAAATAAATCAGTATGAAATTTGGGAGGCTTTTAGTAAGAAATTTTTGTGATTTGTATTCTGAATAAATCTTAGGGGAGAGTTAGGTATCATAAATTTTAACAGTAAGTGAAAAATTACTGATTTAGTGCAAAAACACATAACGATTATGAAATTGAATAGGCTGAGGAAGCCAACAGTGTCCGAAGTACCAAGTAAGACCTGTCAGAAATGGTTCATATCAGGAGCAGGCCCTGCTCTGATGCACTGCAATGGATTAATGGCCTCTCAACCCCCCCAAACTTCATTTTCAGTGAGAGTTTGCAATCCAAGGTGAAGTCAGCCACCTTACCTAAAATCCCTCCAAAGCCACTGCTTTAAAAGCTGTCCATAAATGAAGGAAATAAACCAGCTCTAAGGGTTGGAGTTGAGCTGAATTTCCCTATGCTCCAGTAAGAGCCTTCCTGAGGCAATTTCCCTCTCTTGGAATCCTCTGTGTACCCAAATGCAGTGAGTTTAACACGCTTGTTCACATTCCCTCAACTTGAAGCAAGCGAAAACAGCACATTAACAAACATTGTTGTCTGTCTCATTACTCCCACATCTGTCACCCCACTCTATTTTATTATTTTGTTTATCTGGAGCTCTTGTGAGCCCAGCTAAAGTGCAATAGCTGGGAGTTTTGCAAGGTCTGGAGTCACCTTGTCTAAGCAAATGCTGCCTCCTGAAATGAAAGCATAAGCTTTTGACAGCAATTAGCTTTGAAACAAAAAAGAGAACTGGGGAATTAAGATTTCCTGCTGCTGGGAACACCAGGGTCTTAACAGCTATGGAAATTAAACAGAGAATCGCTACTGAGATGGGCAAGATTGCAGGAATCAGAGGCACACGAGTGAAACTGCACAAGGCTGAGATGTTTACAACAACCGAAATTAAATTCTACTTCATCCACAGCAGAATTCTACTCTGAAAGTAAAACTGCATTGATAAGATTATAAAACACATGGAGGACTGACCAAGTAAAAGGAGCTGTAACAATTCAGTAAAAAGAGGCTTTTCTTCAAGAAGTAGAGTCCTAAAAATTCCTGAAGTTTTCAGGATGAACCTCTTACCTCACTTAGTAGAGACTTGCATCTGATAAAGTAAACCAAACCTCATTCCTTTCCTAAAGGACTGGGTTTAACAGCAGCTCAAATAGCAAAGGCTGAGACAAACACACACCAACTCAAGTACAGATGCACCAATAAACTACTGAGGGCCAGGAATTTACAGTCACTTTAAGGGGTAACTCCAACACATTCAGAAGATGCCTCAGAAAAACAACTTCCCAGTTCTCTGAGGCAGGGAAATTGGAAATACTGAGCTCACAAATTAGCAAATGCTCACCTCTTCAGATTTACCCAGTTTTTAAATAAATAAAGTAAACTTAGAAGCACTGAGATATTGAAATCTTACTGGACTGAGATTAGCTAAAATAAATCCTCTCTACCCCTAATTAGTTTTTAGATTATCAAGGGAACATTGCAATACTGGAGACTCTATTCAATTTTATGGAAGTTTACTTTTCTACAATTTATCTTTGTTTTCTTGTTAATTACTTTTTCCCCAGCCCTTGAGTGTGCATTCTCACTGGCTGACCTTTCATTTATTAACAATCAGTACTGAATATTACATGTATCCCTCTTCTAGACTAAAGTAACAGTGAAAGCATAAACAGACAAATATTTAACTTGAACAGAACACTTACACTTCTCCCATGGGAGCATATGTTGAACCAGTTACAGTAAATTCATTCAGAGAGCAGCTGTCTCCTTCTACTCTGTCCAGGATAAACATCTGAAATTAGAGAGTTAGAAGTGTTACTATCTTTGAACAATAATTAATGCAAGAGATTTAAACAGGCCTTAAGCAAGCAGGTACAAGAGGCAAGTTCAGTCTGAATAAACAAAGCAAACAAGACCTGATTCTGTGCACTTCGATCCCACATATGTTTGAACAGGTCCATACACTGAAGCACAAAGTAGAGGGAACAGCCCTTCTGCCTACAGATCTCTTTGGAAAACAGCTGAAAACCACAGGAACCGTGTACACTGCAGCTGGGAAGACCATTGACACACCACCTGACAATCCTCACCAGATCCAACCTCTTCCTAAGCTTCACACCTGTAAATTAACTCTCATGCAACACAAATAATGAATTAATTCTCTGCTTTGAAACACCCAAAAGCAGCTCAGCTGGACACTGTCAGCTTGGACACTGACAATTTCTCCCAAAATCAAAATAAAAGCATCTACAAATAGGAGAAGCTGAGATCTAAGAGGTGAGGTTTTAGCAAGAGCCAGACTATGGACAGTTTCTCTTAATACCAGCCTCAAGTGAAAGTGTTTCCTGTCCTGGCTTCCAGTTACAATCACTTTATCACATGGCACACTGGGAGTTTAAACCAACCAGCCAACTCAAGTGCTCTTCTATCACTGGTGAAATGATATTTCCAAATTCAAACTCCAATCTGAAGGATGCAGTTGTACCTCTAAGATCTGCAACTCAGTCTTCCTTTTGTTTCCTTTCTAGGAGAGCTGCAGGCAGAATCACATCTGAGAGGATGGAGATAAAAAACCACAGTGCCTGAAGCTGTCTTACCCTCATGGCTTGTTGGAGTATGACTGGAGAAGATAATTTCTCACTAATTGATGGTGTATCCTAATGAAACTTCTGATCCACTGTTAGCACAGGCCATTTTGTCACATCACAACGAAGGCAAATAAAAAAAACTCCTTCTTACAGGTATTAGAATTTTGCTACATTTTTGCAAACTGCAATTCATGTTCTTTTGCAGTTGTCAGAGCTTAACAAGCAACTAGGTTGTGCTGGACAAGATCTAAAACATTTAGCCCTCTAAATAAGGAGCAGAGCATTTTGAGCTTTTAAATAAACACAACTTAAATGATGAGTTAACCAGGAAACCTCCTGCTTTTGGCATCTGCAGGATGAAAAAATCCCTGCAAAGACTAGGGCAGTTATGCAACTCTACTGCAAGTAACCTCCTCTGGAATACTGATGAGCAGCTGCTTTGTGTCTCTTAGGTATAAATACTACGATACTTAAGGAAGTAGAACAAGTCAACCAACAATTAGGAAGAAAAAGCCATCAATCACATGAGAACAAAGTGCTTAGGGCTTACAAACTTTCACCACTGGTGTGCAGTGCTCAACATGCACACATTTGGAATTCTAACCCAATGTAATGAGGCTCTGGACATTTCATGTTGGAGCTGCTGTGCCACTGAACATCTGAAGTTATTAAACAGGAGAATTCAGTGTTTTCTCCATTAAATCCCTACACAGAAGCACAAATTGGCAACTGAACATGCATTATGTTAAGTGACCAGCCATGAAAGTCCCAAATTAGCCAATATTAGACAGAGTATTGAGGGGAAGGGAAGAGAGGCACAGAGCTCATGCTTACCTAAAAATACACCAGCATTGAAGATGACTCTGGCAATGCTGGTGACAAGGTCAACTGCACCTCACACTGCCAGATTAGTCAGTGTTGCACACTGAAAACACTGCAGTGATCCCCATCAGACCAGCAAAGCCACTGAAGGGAACACAACCAAATAAAGGTTGAGCCACTCAGGAGCAAAAACACCTTTGGCTACCAAAGTTACTGCAGTAAATCTCCTTTTCTCAGTTTCTCCACCACTGTCTTTCTCAACTGAAGAGGCAAGTGTTTGACACTTACACACAGCCTGTTCTACAGTGTAACTTCCTAAAAAAAGGCATAAATCACACCCAAGAGTTACCAGTAACCTGAAAAGCTCACAGACAAGTCAATGGAAAGCTGCTTACAAACAGCTTTCTCCCCCATAAGTGTGGGTACAGCTACTTTTGGCCATGACTAAATAAGGAAAGAGACAAAAGCCTTCGAGACGACACAGTGGGAAAACAGAATTCGAAGTGGAGGCTTATCTTAGGAAAATAAAGCAGGATTTTGATGATATGAGAACCAAAAGAGCCAGGATCAGGAGAATTTGAGCAGTGCTGACTGCTGGAGAGAAGAAGAGGAGCAGCAGAGGCAGCTGGTGGGACATACCCTGCACACAGACATCTGGTTCGTGGTCAGCGTCCCCGTCTTGTCCGAACAGATCACAGAGGTGCAGCCCAGGGTCTCCACAGAGGGGAGGCTCCTCACGATGGCATTCTTCTTGGCCATCCTGCGTGTCCCCAGCGCCAGGCAGGTGGTGATGACGGCGGGGAGGCCCTCGGGGATGGCGGCCACGGCCAGGGCCACGGCGATTTTGAAGTAGTAGATGGCGCCGCGGATCCAGGAGCCGCCGTGCACGGGGTCGTTGAAGTGGCCGATGTTGATGATCCACACGGCGATGCAGATCAGGGAGATGACTTTGGACAGCTGCTCCCCAAACTCATCCAGCTTCTGCTGCAGGGGGGTTCTCTCCTGCTCGGTCGCCACCATCTCGTCACGGATCTTCCCAATTTCAGTGTTTACCCCTGTTGCAATAACCACCCCCATGGCCTTACCAGCAGCAATGTTTGTACCCTGAGGTAAAAGAGGAGACAGGAAAAACTTGGAGTCAATCTACAAACAGGTTCTGTGGTATTTTGTTTGGTATTAATTTAACAAAAAAAACAAAACAAAACAAAACACCACAAAAACCCCTCAAACCAAACCACCTCACACAAGTTCAGACTGTGCTTCAGCCAGGATATGGAAAAGGGTAAAAAGAAAAAGGATGACACTGCCTGTGTCTGTAAGGGAACACTCCAGGGTGGAATTTCTGCTCCCAGAACAGGCTGCAAACGAGTCAGTATTGATCTCTCACAAGCACCACAGCCAAACCCAGCTGCTGAGCAAGCAGTATGTATTTCAACTGGAATACTCGATGTGTTTTACCTCTCTTTTTTTTAATTAGGGCTCTATTTTGTTAGATTTAATGTTACTTACTATGAGTAATAGATGTGTTCTCTGGGGCTGCCTGTGTGAACATATTTAACATGGAAAGGAACAGTAAAATTGTTTGCCTGCCAGCAAAAAGTTATTTGCTTATCTGAAAAATATTTAATCCTTCCTTCAAATAAATTTGAACAAACTGTTTCTTTCCTATACAGAAAAAGACAGTTCTCAATTTTAGGTACACAACAACACAATTTGTGTGGGCTCTTATCATGCTGAAGAACTATTTAGAAAATTACTGCAGAAACACCAGAAGTGTGTGTGCTCCACCCTCCAAGACTTCCTTGTGAAGGACAAAAATAATTTTCCTCACAGAGACAGGTTTCATCCAGCTTCCCCTGAGGATAGCTTTTATTAAAAACTAATTGTAATTTTTAATGCATTTAGTTCAATGTGTATGGAGACACACATAGAGATGTATACAGAGAACACAGCAAAGTCAGGCAGTTTTTGGGGGAAGACCTTAAGTTTTGCACATTTTTATCAGCTTTGGTGTTATTTTGTAAATGTTTTGAAAACCTCAAAACAAATTACTTACAGAAAAGAGCATGTTCTTCTTGTCTTGATTCACAGCACGAGGATCAGGCACAGGGTCTGTGTGCTTAATAACAGACACAGATTCACCTAAAATAAAGATGATAGTCTTAAGAAGAGATTTTGTATCTGAAATACTGAGTGAATCAAAAAGTTATAATCTTCAGCACCGAATTTTTAAGATGTCAAAATTCTTTCCTCAAATGATCTTTATTTAATTGCTTAAGTGAAACAGGAAATATTTCAGTTGGTCAAGAAAACCGAATGTCTGGCTTTTAGCAAAAATTCTGCATCAGTTTCTACAAGCATATCACAGAGGTATAGCAAGGTTCCTCTTCTTTAAAAGCAGATGTTCATTACTACACCAGATTTCACAAGGTGGTGCTCTCAGCTTCAGGCACTGAGCTACACTGTGTAAGCTCCAGAGAGCCAAAGCTTCCTCCTTCTAAAAGGATTTTGTTGAGCAGCATCTCAGTCCTATTTTATCAGACAGGAGACTTAAGCATCAACTTGTCTGAAAACAGCAAAGGCTTCCTTTAAAATAAGAATTCTGTCACTTAAATACAGTACAAGGAATAGTCCCTTTTTACAGAATTCTGATGGGATATTTCTACTTATTCCAACAGCTTTACGGGCACGGAGCACATCAGTTTTCCTACGCTAAATATAAGTAAAGCTTGATCAGTCTCATGCTATGCAGGATCTGTGGTGAGAAACTCTGGAGCCTGTTTCAAGACAGATTCAAGGATGAAAATTAATCTTCCTATGAATACTTTACTGTTTTAAAATTCAGAGCTAGTTAACATTAATTTATGCTACCAAAACAGGCATACAGATCTCCATGTTCCAGCTGAAAGAAAACTGTTGTAGCATGCTTGGTTGATTCCCAGCTTCTTTCCTATATTCAGAAGTGCTGCTACTTTGTTTTGTTTTCAACAAATCTGAAAAGGGCTCTAAAAATAGCTCCTGCATTTGAAGACTGGTACCAGAAAATACACGAATGTGTGTGCACAGAATTTGAGCAAATAAGGCTTGAGTGCACTGAGTCTTTAGCGGCAGCAGCTAAAAAGCTGCCAGCATTGCAAAAGTTGTTCTCTCCTGGTGCAGAAGACATTTATAAGATTTACATACTTTCATATTGGAGTGGTGACACGATGTTCAAACCTAGAAGACTCCATGAACTAGAACAGAAATCCTTTTTTTTTTTCTTAATTTTGATTTCCCACAAATTGTCTGTTGGGGGAAGGGGAAGACCAAAAAAGCATTACAAGATTTAGTAAGAATGTTCATCCCACTAAAGGGAAAACAAAGCCAATGATGAAGCAACACATTCAGCCACTCCAGAAGTTACCAGATCAGAAATTTACTGCACTTGAATGCAGAGAACTTCAATAGCTGCAGGCTTGTTTCTAATGGATCACTGCAAACAAATGGTGAAAAGGCACTTTCAATTATGCACATAATTACATTAAAGTCACAGAAACTGTACCTGTGAGAATTGACTGGTCTACCCTTAGAGTTGTAGATTTGATAGAAGTAATTCTTATATCAGCAGGAACCTTGTCTCCAACTACAAAGAAATGACAAAAAGTCAGAATTTTGCTGTTTGAGAGATTACTGACCAAGTGTCCCTTACCTCCATCAGCCAGAAAAATGACTTTCCAGTAACTACACAGATTACTGAGATCACCAGCAGCTTATTGCTGCTTTTGTGACTTCCAATATTCCCATTTTCTGAGCATCCAATATAGTTTGGCAATTTAGACTTGCCCCTACCTAACCTCCAAGAAAGAAGCTGTAAATCACTGGATTGTTTTTCTAACCACATGGCCACTTGAAAGCAAAGGGAAAACATTCTCAAGAGCAAGATATCAATTTCAGAAGACATATTTATAAACAGTCAAAACCCGTAGCTAAGGTGAAACAAGTTTCCTTTTCAGAACAACTGGTCCTGAGGAGTCTTTTTTGTTGTTTTCTCTATGCCCAAAGTGAGTCCTCTGCTCTCCAAAGATCACATTATCCACATCTATTTATTTAGAAAACTAAGAGTTGTATTTTCCTTTTCTTTGGCACCAATTGTGAGAATAACGTGCTTCTGCAAATATGCTCTTGTAATGTTATACTTTGAATTCTGCCAGATGTTTCAGAGTTGGAAGTTAACCTCAGATCACACAGTAGCTTTATTTTCCAGTAATGCTGCTCTATTAAATAACCACAATCCATGTCCCAGTTACAATTTTCACAGATCTCTGTTGTGTTTATCCCATCATGCACATTTCTACTTCGCAAAAAACACTGAAGAAAAAAAAAATAATAATAAAACAAACAACCCACAAACAACAAAACATCCACTAACAAGTGTTTGAGACGCCAAGGCAGCAGATGATAAAAGTTAACACCACGCTCCTAAGCATGGCAGAGTGATAAATCCAGTTGTCAGCTGAGCTCCAACATCCCTAACATCCCAATATTAATTCTTCTCCCTTCCTACTTCCTCTCACCCAGCTTTTCCTAGTTTTTAAGAAAAAAACTAAAGCTCTACCATTTTGTGCCTACTGCAAATAAATGGCTTAATGTAAATTTATTCGCTAAAGTTTATTAATGAGGCACATTTTTGATTCACAGGGAGGGGTTCTACATTCTGTATGTCAATATTGCTAATTAACACATGATTGAACACTCCTAATGTAGTTTAACACTGTGAGCATTCAAGTGTCAGCTATATTATTATAAAATAATGCAAAGAAATAAAGGGAGAATAACTAACTAAAAGACAGCTGATCTTTCAGTAGGTGGAATCTGTGTCCCTGCAGTGAAATTAAAATAAGCTGCAATTCCTACAGGAACTGCTTATGCAATCAGCAGCAATAATTCACATTAAGGAATAATATCATGAAAAACTCTACAGTGGTGTCACAGCCCTGGCTCATCCAACCCCTCACACCCTGGAGTGGAAACCTGTGGAACAAAACCCTGAAGAGGAAGAGGAGAATGCAGTGCTACTTCAAACATTAGGAAAATTTGCACCATGTGACTTTCTGTAATTTCAGAACTCCAACCACTAAAACCAGCAAAAGTTTGTATAGTTTTGCCTGTAGAGTTAGATGTGTGTTTTTGTGAGCATGTGTATATATGAAGGGACAAAAAAGCAGCCACAAATGTGTCATTATACCATGTGAATACTAATTTAAGCCACAATGCCCTTGAGCAGCAAGAGAAAATAGCTTTAGACAAATGGTGATCTAGGCCAAAAAAGGCAAAACTATTCAATTGCTTTCCTGGTCCTGTCCTGAGGAGGGTTATATGCAGACACACAGTAGCAGCTGCTTTTCAGATATGGGTGGACAGGCCAAGCCCTCAGAGCAGTGTGCTCAGAGGTCTGGCAACCTGCACAAACATCTTCAGAGCGCTGCAAAACTACAGCCAGCCCACATCCACCACATCTGGCAACACTGCTAAAGATGCAGAACATAAGAAAGAAGCTGTTAGAAAAACAATCTTAAAACCTCCAAGCAACTGGACGGAACATATGGCAAAGTTCCCAGGTGATTTTCTACTTCTGAACTGCTCCAAGTTGTTCAAACTCAATATTCACAGGACTTAAAATACTTGGAGAGACCCCTCTTACAAACTGCTGATATTCAACATCAGTATTTCCATGAAAACTACTACTGCTGTTATCAATCTGAATCACCAGAACTGAAGTGTGAAATTTATTATGACAGTGAAGCTTTATAAATTTATCTCAATGATTTAAGGTAAGACACATTATTCACTCATCCTCTCTGATGAGTAAAAGGCTGTAGTAAAATATTCAAGGCATTTCCAATAGGCAGGAGAGCTGTACATCAGGGTCAATTACAGAGACATTTTAATCAGTTCTTTGCAAAATAACAACTATGAGACTAAGTCATTTATAGTGTTGAATATACTCTCAAAAACACAACTGAATCTGAATAGGAAGTCATCCTATGACAGAGAGGAACCACAGGAAATTTCAGTGAGTAGTGTACTACAGATCACATCTACACATAGAAGGCTTTTTTAACATATACTTTAAAACAGGAAAAAAAAATGGGGGGTTGTTGTTGTTTTTTGGGAGGCTTTTTAAAATTCATATAATTCAGTCCACAGAACCAATGGAAGTAATAACCAAGGCTTGAAAGAAATGAGAAAGTGATTATGTGCTTGTGTTGCTCAGCACAGAGCTGCTACAGTAAATGATATAATTCCATAGTCTGACATCTAAAATAAAAAGTCACTTGCAGAAATATTTTCATCCATTATTTCAACTGAAGTTTTTAATCCTAAATAGTCCCTTGATTTTCACAACAGCTCTGAAGAAATAAAATAAGCTGCTTTCAAAACTGGCCAGGTACATGTTCTGAAACATAATGCAGTCAAACACATAACTACTGATTAAAACAGCCCCACTAACTACAGCACTGACTGCTGTTTGGAGGAGTGAGAGAAAGGTCTGGTTTGAATCATTACTGCTTTACCCACAGAATCCTTTTGTTCATGCAGAATTTTAGAATTTTAATACTGAGCTTCAGCACACAATAAATGAGTCTGTTTAAAAACAACCTGGTCACAACAGGGGGTTAAAAAATATAAATATCCATTTTATTTAACTGTGCGTGAATCTACACTGAAACAGACAATTTGCAATTTCTACTCCTTGGAAGAAACTGGAGCAGTAGTTTGTTGCAATATAAATTTAAAGTTTATGTCAGTTGCTTTAAAGAAGTCACTTTTTTTCACTGAAAACAGGGATAATTTAGTACTTCCACATACTGGGTTCTTCAGCCACCTAACCAGCAATGCTAACTTCCAAAATTCCCACTGATGCTCCAGACTTTCTTCTCAAGCTCAGTGCTTCCCAGCCCTTATCTTCCTGATCCCAGTGCTCTGGCTGTGCTATGGGTCAAATTCCCTCCATATGAACAATCACTGACATATATATCTGAATTTTACACAGTCCAACCCTGCTTCTCCACAGACTTGTCCCAAATCAACATCAAGTACAGAATGTATCAGCAACCCGAGACCAAATTTTATCCTTGGCACTGACCAAGTCCTGCAGTGAAATGATCAACTCATTACCTGGGTGTTTCATTTGAGCACTGAAGCCCCTTTCAACACTTGACCAGTTTCCAGCATAGCAATAAAATTAAATATTTCATTTCAGAATTCTGTCAGACAATGGTTTGAGACACTCCCTGAGAGACCCCTACTGCCAAAATACAGTATTAATTTTGCAGGCTATGGCAGTCTCTGCTTTAAGCAGCCCAGGAAGATGGGCAGAAGTGATGGGGGACATATTCTATGAACAATGAAGGTGGAAGGAAAATAACTATTAAAACTGAGAGGATTTCAGTCCCTTGTATTTTTAGTTATTTCTGGGTACTAACAAAGAACCTTAGACTAAACAGGACCATACTCATCTTTCAAGTCTTAAATTATTAGACCATATTTCAATATAGTTTATTGAGATCCATATTCCAGATTTTCTAATCAAAACTGCTGGTGACAGTGGGCTCAGGAAGCAACATGAACTGTACCCCAAAAGCCATTATGCTATGGAACAATCCTCAGAACAAAACTACTGCTTGAAATGTGTACTTTGAACACCAGTATCAGCTCTGTTAACTCTGACCCCTGGAGACTTGCTCAGGTTTACAGGCAGGTACATTATAAAAGCTGAAAAGTTTTGCTTCTTTTTTATCTTAATGTGTTACAAGAACAATTCCTCTTCTTAGCAAAGAAAGTGATCTGTTTGCAGAAAACCCCTCTTTGTGATCACAGCAAATCAAAGTAATTCTTCCTGTAAAAGTCAGTATATACAATATGTGCCTCACACTTTCTTATTTATGTTTATCATTAACTAAAGCCAGCGTCACCCTGGATGTGCTATCAGCATGCTGGGCTTTGAAACTGGAATTTTGTAATAAAGGTTATCAGTACAGCTCCAATTATTCTATAGTTGAATAGTTTTTGAACACAAACAGTTCCTAAAACTGAGTAAAAGCATCCCCAAATCAATTGCCATAAACCATCAAAGAGAGAGGAAAAAAAAAGTCAATATATTAAGGTTCCTGCTTTATTGGGATGCTTTAATTTCAGCATTCAGCATTTTAATCTAGTATTTCTAGAGTAGAAATCCTATCAAGTTTAGCAGATATAACCTCCCACACTGCTGTTAAAACATTTGAGTGAAAATACAACGGGTTTTACCATCTGAAGGAAAAGAAGTAAGTGTTAATTCTTTTGCCAGAACACACAAGTGTTAGCAACTATTTTTTGGTTTAACATGACATATTACTGGTACAGTTATTTAAACCACTTTTCCTAGTGAGATATTTGGTCTCTTTTGGAGTCAGTCATTTCAGTCCCCTCTCTTACCCAAAAGTTCATCCTCTAAATTGGAGGACACACCGTTGTGGATTTACTAATAAACTGAAGCAAGTGAAACTTCCTACACGAAGAATTTAAGAACTCAGTTAAAGAACTGAAATTATTAGATTTAAAATAACAGATAAGGGATGCTACACACTTCAATCAAAAGAACTGAGGATTTTCTGACTGTTGAATTGAGTATTGCTGGGGACAGTAATATTTAAAGCTCACACCTGAGCAGAATGGTTTGCTTTTATTTAGAGGTAGAGCCGCTCCAGCACAACTGGCTTTTGTATTAAACTTCCTTAACACAAACTCAGCTTAGCTCCTCTTCCCACCTTGTACAAAGACAACCTCATCTTCCTATTGTGCTTGATTTCCTTAGACCATCAGAAACATATTTTTTCTTCCGCAGTAACACGTTTGAAGTATTTAACACTTCCTGAACAGGGCATAATAAAATGGTACCAAAAATCAGAAACTCTACAAAACAGGAACATAATTGAGTCCTTTCTACACTTTCATACAAGGCCAAGAATGTCAAAGTGTCAAAATTAGAAGAGGGATTATGAACCAAATTTTAAGTCTGAGTTTCCACTCCAAACCAGGAAGGTAAAATTTATTTTCCAACAAGACAGATTACACTAGCAAAGATCCAACAGTTGTAACCATAGTAGTAAAACAGCACTTGCTTTCAACAAGGTGACAGAACAATGCATTTAAATTCATTCTTTGAATTAGACAACATGCATGAAACAGCCTCTATCATCCACCTTCTGCATTCTGGGCAGACACAAAATATCCCCAGAGCTTATTGTGCAGTGTATGCAACATGTGAGTATCCTAACCCAGGAACTGCTCAAGGTAGAGGTTAAAAAAATCTGAACAACACATATGTATTGTTTTCTTATCAAGGAAAGCCAAAAGGATAGAAAAAGCTTTGCTTTCTGGGAGCAAAATATTTCCAGGTCAAAACTGAGGGTTGAGATAAATGGAGATACTATGTTACACAGCACATAAAACCCAAATTTTTCTTAACTTGTTTCTTTTCATTCTCCAAAAACAGACATGTCATTCTCTCTGAAGAGGGCACCAGAACATTAGATAAGATGTGCTGATGGACAGAGACCCTGCTTCTAAGTCTGCACTAATTTCTAAACCACATTTGTCTAGTTTTAGCTTTTAATTAGTGTATCTATTTATACCACTGCCTAGTAGATGGAAGACTCTTGTGATCAGCCTATAAAAATATCTATTACCAGAAAGAACAGACTGATAAGTTAAGCTTCAACTTAAGCCATGTCAGGTAGAGAACAACTCCTTCTCTTCAACAAAGCTGAAGTCCTGTTTCCAAGTTATGGGCATTTGGGTAACAGAAGAACCAAGAGTCAGAATTCTGGAAGTGCAGCAAAGTTTCAAATGCAAGTTTTCTTTAGCCTTAGGAAAAAAAAAAGCTTCCTCTGCCAGGGTAACACAGTAATAACTGAACATTATCTTGATGTTCAAGCTTTTTGTTCAGTACTATTTGTGATTATAATAAAACCCACTCAGTATCAGTTCTGTCAGAGTACAGAATATCAGGTATGTTCTCAATTTTCAAGCAACTAAATCAGAATTAGTTTTGCTATTTTTACCCAACAGTTTGTTAACTCTGAAGGAAAACGCTACAAGAATTGGGGAATAAATTGAAAATGTGTTTTGCAATATTTCAAATGTGTGTTAAAAGTGATACAAGTTTAAGCTGTGCCCTGAGTTGAACCTCACATAACTCCAGATTCCAGTGAAGTATGGAATGGAGTTTGGACTGTGCCTGGTTATCCCCAAATTGCTTCTGATGTTTTGGCCAAAATGTTCACTGAAGCTTATAGATTTATGCACTACTCAAACATGCATTTATTAACCACTGATCCTACTTTCCTGTCTTTTCTGGTTCAAAAGTAGTACTTTAGGGGAAAAAAAGCAAAATATGTGCTTTAAAACCCAGTTTGCACCTGGTAAGGAAACACCCACAACATCTGCAGTCAATTCTTTTTCCCCACCAAGAGAAGCTCTCAGCAGTTTGCTTTAGGACAGTCTCCAGCAGGTCTCTGTTCTGGGCTCAAACCTTCTCCATCCTTTCCCTTATTTTTTCCAATCTCAATACTTTCCCAGAAAAGGAAACCTGCATCTCCAGCATTGATTCTGAAAATCAATCCTAATTGCTAGAAAAGTAACACAGGTACAAGTACCCAGATATTTTGAAATAAGACCTGTAACATCCATGTTTTTAGCTGTACTACCAGGGAGAACCTGGAGCTCTTCACAACCACATGGGAGTTTGACATAATTCGCATCAAGAATCTTCCTTCCTGACCTTCTTCATCCCAAAATTCATCTCTTTTTTTTTATTACAAGGCACCCAAGAGTCCTGAAGTGCTCTGCAGTTGGAATTAAAAGCCTCAAAGTAGTTCTTGCCTACTCTGTGCCAGGTATAAAACTAAGTTTTCTAAATATACACTAATTTAATAAGCAACAGGTTCTGGCAACTCTGTGTATATTTTTAACATGTTGAGTACTTATAGATACAGTACTAGATGACAAGAACCATTCCTCAGAAATTCAGGGAAAAGAGGAACTACTGTGGCTGTGCTTTGGTAATTTACTGACTGCAACTACTGAACTTTCATTTATTAAATTACAGAAACTCAGATACACTGTATCTACTCCAGAAAATTTTAGACAGGAAAATACAGAGGAAATGAACAAAGGTCATTTCTGTTCCCAAATGTGCTTCTATAAAAAAAAAAAAAAAACATCATTCACATCATCCACCAGTTTGCCCCAATTTTTCAGGCTGAACTTCATACAAAGCTTGTAAGAAGCAGGGCCACGCTCTTCCAAATTTCTCTTTAAAATGTCAGTTTAAACCAGCAAACAAAAAACTCAACTAAACCAAAGTGTATCTAATCTATTTAGATAGCCCCTGGTAACAAGTTTAGAGTGTACCATCCAATTAACTCCAGCTTCTACAACAACATAATAATCCATTTAAAGGCAGGCAAACTGAAAAGCCATGCAAGGACAGCATCTGGATGTTTGTCACTTCATCAATTCTAAGAAAAACTCAGTAGCTTAGTAACCATCACACACTACAGCGCTGAGAACCATGCCCACCACAGGTCTGCACACATCCCAAATCTGTGACCCCAACTTCCCAAACAGCTCCTGTTCATTGTACAGTACCTTCTCCACCATCTCTGCTGAAGGGAACATGGAGGAAAGTCTCCCTAACAACATGCAGTTAAGAAATTCATGCCTGCATGTGTTGATAGCAATCTAACAATTCCTACAATGAAGTTCTCTGTGTCAGACCCAAACACAGCTATTTCAAACTAGCAAAGCTGTTACAGCATTAAATACAGCTATTTTGCAAGGGATGACTTGTAGAAATTTGTTTGCTAGTAGCTATCAGCACCGGGGAGAAACCAATCACCTGGTTATTTATCCACTTGGTTGAAAGATATTTGCCTGGACACACAAATGTCATTGGCACTTTGCCAGGAATTCCACTGCCAGATATGTATCCCAGCATGAAGGGCTCTGTCACTTCCCTACATGGCCATCTTTTTGCAAACACCATGTCAAAGGCCATCGCAGTCCTCCTTCACTTGAGGCACAGGCATGCACAGAGTCTCTCTCACCTCCAGGTCTTGACACCAATGTTGGGACACGATGCTTTTATTTGCTCTTCCCTACTTGCTCTGTGGCTTTTCTCAGTTTGATTGCAATTTAAACTTCATCATTGTCTAGCTACAAGAATTTATTATTTCAGTGTCAGAAGCTGTGTTACACTGAAGGACTGATTTCTCTATTAAACACCCACATGACTTATAATCAACTGCAGCTTCAAGTGAAGATAATTTAAGTATATTGTTTGATCCACAAATTTAAGTGAGTATTTTACCCAGAAAAGCTTCTACAGTCCATCAGCAAGCCAGACCACCCATCTTAAAGGATAGTCATAAAACTTGGATATTTTTTGTGTTTCTACATGAGCATACTGGCTTAAGCTTGCCCTTATTTAAAAGACCAAAAATCAATTCTACATATCAATGACTATCAGTCATTGTTCTACAAGCAGATTTTAAAAGAATGCAATAGTAACCCTGTGATAAAGAGGACACCATGCTTGTTAAAAGCAGCCTGGTGTTACAGGCACATTGGTTTTACCCAGTTTGTTTTTCTCCCTCAGACACAGGCCTTTTACACATAGTAATTGATTTTATTGGTACTGACAATATACAGCAGGTAAGTGAAAGCCCACACATCCCCCAGGTGTTCTCATATAGAATAAAGGCAAAGCTAAATTTGAAGATAAAAACACAACCTGTACCTCTTCTAAAACAGCAGTGAATCAAGGAGAAAGCGTTCTGTGCTCTAGACACCTGCCAGAGCATCAAAACCCAGCATTTCTCCTCAGTGATACCCCAAACCAGTGCAAAACACACAGTTATCACCTCACAATTCTAGCAATTCTGCTTTAAAGTACCAAAAAACACAACCCGAGTGTATTCCCATGATGAAAACTCCTTCCAAAACCACCATTCCATTGCTGACATTTAAAAATAGGATAAGGATTTGGCCCAGACATCTACTGCAGAGTCTGTAATTGATACAGTTCTGTTTGCCTCAAAAGGAGGCAACCACAGCAGAAACACCCCCTCCCCTTGCAGAGCACACAGCTCTGGCCATGCAGAGCAGGAGCAGTGAGGCACAGAGCACAGCCAGTGACAAGGCATCACAGTTCACCCTTCATTTCACTACCACTGCCTTGGATTTGGACTTGTAGCTGAATCACCCTGTACACAAAATAGGGGCTTGAGACAGAGCTCAGCCAACGTTAAAGTTTCTCAAGGAATGAAAAGCTGGGCAAGCAGCCAACACCAACTTCATTCTGAGTGCACACTCTCTTTGCCTGCTAATTAAAACAGAAGGATAGTCAAGTTTAAGGGTATATATTTATCTCCTCTTGAGACAGCTACCACCTCTAAAATCAAAGTGACATGAGCACAAAGTAAGTTTAATGTACATCCTGCTTTGTTCCAAAAGGAAAAATCACTAAGTTAACAGCTGGTAACGACCTACAAAATCTGAGTATGCAACACTCCTGACACTCAGCAAGAGCCACCTAGTTTTATCTGGGAAGAAACAGTCAAGCCCAGTTTAGAAAAAGTTATTACTATGGAAATATCACCAAAATGATGGGAGTTTTAGCTAGAAGTAACATAACCCTTCTATTTTTGCACTCCTTCCAAACAAAGACACCCCTTTTAGAGCAAACCTAAGATATTAGAAAGCTCTAGGCAAAAGACCAGGCTTTTAAGACTGGCACTTCAAAAGCTTACCCAAGAGAAACAGGAAGCTCTACTCTGCATAGCTCATGTACTTGAGATCTATGCAGCAAATTGTCAAAAGTAGCAATAAAGAATTATGAAAGACCAGAAAACGGTGAAGTCATGTGCCAGTCATACTTGCTAAGATGACAGAAGACATTTGTGAAGAGAAGTTCAAAGGCACTGCTACTACAAGTCTAAAAACTGGAGAAACACATTCAGATGAAATAACAGAGCGTGACCAAAAAAAAAAAAAATCTCTGCACTCCCAAACCTATGGAAACTGAAGACATTTAAAAACCAGGAACATTCATCTACTTTGTGATAGAAAAGCAGACAAGTTTTAAGACACTCTGAAATCAGACACTAGAAAACAAAATTTTAAATTCGTGACAAGTGTTAAAACCACAACTCCAATTAAGATGCTTTGCTTTTTTAGACCTACCAATTAAACTAAGTGGCAATTCGAAAAACAATCCCCTCCGTACAAATGCACATTTAAGGTAATTACAGATGAACAGGAACGAGATTGTTCTTAAGTGAAGCATATACTTAGGAGTCTTTGAAAACTCCCCCCAGGGCCTCAAATCGTTAAGACAAAGCCCCACAACAATTTTACATTAATATGCTAATGCATGTATGCACCACATAAGTGGGTCTTACCTGCCACTTCCACGATGTCACCTGGGACAATGTCTCTTGCTTTAATCCTCTGGACACTTTTTCGGTCCTGTCGATACACTTTGCCCATCTCTGGTTCATATTCTTTAAGGGCTTCAATAGCATTTTCAGCATTTCTTTCCTAAAAGACAGCAAAAATGTGTACTTTTGAAAGTCCTCAAGGAAAATAAGCCTGTTAGATCCGATTTTGCAAAAGCATTATCATATGAATGCTACCGACTCAGCTCAGCTATATTTCTTCATACAGAACATTTTGTGTCCCCTCCCTTTATGAGGTTGCTGACTGGAAATCATTAGAGTGTAATTCAGGTGTTTGTGAGCCTTTAGAACACAGAAATTGTTTATTTAAACCCTGCAGCATTTTCCATCAAGACTATCCACTGTGTTGTTTCAGGGAGGCCACACAAAGAGTTCCATGTCGCATATGGATGCTTTTTGACATTAAAAAACACTAAGGAGAATAAAGATTTGTGGATGTAGGTGGTGGCTGTACCTTGGCTGGAACAGCTTACACTCAGCCTGGAGTGGACCAGCACTGCTAAATTTCATTTACTGACACATATCAAGGATCAAGTTATGATAAAACCAACTTATTATCAACTTTACTCCAGCAAATCAAGTCATGCTGAAGTGAAATTAACTAGAAACTTCCCCAGAACCTCTAAGCAATTTAAAAACTTGGATGAATCCCCACACAGAAAAAACCTTTTGATTACCACTAACACAACAGCTTTCCTATCTCAGATGCACTCCTCTCACTGAGCACTAGCAGAGATTGCTATGAGTGTTGTGATGCCACCTGGATGAAGAACAACTGTAGAAACCAGCAGCTTATCAGCACTCCTTCTCCAGCTCTTGGAGAAAGAACTTATTTTCCATTTGCCTGCCTATTGACACGAACAAACGTCATTTAGCCCTGATAATTATAGATAATGGTAGAGTGCACAGAGTTTTTGGAACATCTGCCCTTCAAATATACATCAGCCTTTCCAGATAATAAAAAATTCCTCCTTGCATGTCAAAGCAGAAACAAAACCATCAGAAATTCAAATGTTGAGGAACTCACTAGTTCCTTCTAAGAGTGCAGCTGAAAATGACTGTTACCAAAACTACCTTAAGGAACTAACATTGACATGGCACAGATACCAGCACAGAACCATAAAGCTGCAAGTAATACCAGCCTCATATTCCACCAGGTGAATTAATTCTGCTCCTCAGCACTAGAACACCAACATTATTTTTCTGTGGACTATGAGTCACTGTGAGGCAAAACCTTGAAGTCCCACAAAAGGAAGGTTACCTCAACAGAACTTTTCTTTCAAAATGGAGAAATAATAATTCAACATGATGACCCAGGTGGCCAAGGACAATGGCACTTGGCTTGGAGCAGAAATAGTGCAGCCAGTAAGATCAGAGCAGTGCCCAGCACAGGGGATGAAGAAGCAGGGCTGGAGAAGCAGGGCTGGAGAAGGGTCTGGAGCACCAGGAGCACCTGAGGGAGCTGGGGGAGGCTCAGCCTGGAGAAAAGGGGGCTCAGGGGGTACTTTGTCACTCTCAGGAAAAGGAACAGAACAAGAATAAACATCCAAGTTGCACCAGGAGAAATTTAGGAGGGATATTAGCAGCAATTTCTTCACAGAAATGGTTGTCAAGCATCCAAACATGCTGCTCAGGAAAGTGGGTGAATCACCATGCCTGCAGGTATCTAAAGATGCACATGTGGCCCTTGGGGACATGGTTTTGTGGTGGCCTTGACAGTGCTGTGTGACTCAATGATCTTAAAGATCTTTTTCACCCTCAACAATTCTGTGATTCAGCTCATTCAGCCAGCTCAGCGTGCTAGACTGAATCTTTTGCTGCAGTTTGCCTGAAGTTATGGCCAGACTATCCTGCAGGCACTGAAGCACTGGCAGGTGGCTCCTGGGGAAAGGTGCACATGAGAGGAAAGGTTGAGGGCGGCAGAGACGTGGCTGTGACTCAGTGCTCCCATCTGGTACCTGTAGGAACAGATACATTTATGGGTGGAGACTGTGTACTGTGGGGCTGATTTTCCATACCCATTAGAACAAGGGAATGAGTCACTTCATCTGTGCAGCAACTCTCTTTCACAAAGAGGTTCCATACATGTGGAAATACACATAGAGGTGTTCTTTGCACACTGTGACATCTGAAAAAAACCCTGATTATTTCCTACAATAGGGAAACAACTACACAAGAAAAATCCTCAAACTCTACAGACAGTTTTACCTTCCATTTCATGCTTAAATTAGTACCTGCAGAACTGCAACTCAAGAGTTTCAAGTTAATGTTTAACTCTTGCACAATTACTTTATGAAGACTTGAATATAAAATGTCATTTAAGGGGGCAATGCTGTCACCCCTTGACCGACATTATCTCTTCCCTGCACACCTGCTCCAGCAGGTTGGGCAACAAGTTGGGTCCTGCTAAAAACTGAATTTTGAGGAACACTCTTTAGCCCAGCTCACTTGGGATAGCACAAAGCAGAGCACAGGAATGTGCAGCAATGCCACTTCTTCCAGCAGACAGGGTCCTCTTGAATATGTTGTAACCCATTAACAGGACACCTCCTCTTAATTTTTGTTATTTTGACCAATTTGCTATTTTTTTAAAGCATGAAGCCTCATGCACTAAGAGAACAAGTGATTATGTCACGCTAGCACCCTCCCTTAGAAAAAAAAAAACCAACAAAACCAACCAATCATACAAGGAACTTACCATAAAAATCCTAGAACTTTTTATCTGCAGAAAAAAAACCCTCTAACAAAACATCCACTGTCTAAAGTGATCAAATTAACAAACTGAAGTGATATGAACATTTTTGTTTTGGCATCTCATGAAGTGTTATTTTATGTTATGATACTACTGTCTATATGATTTATAAAAAGGCATCAAATTAATGTCACAGCTGACAGAGTAGGAAAAGTTTTATGGTATTTAGATGTTTTCAGAAGAAACTTGTGCCTTCTGACAGACATGCAGTCTTTGGCTCTACCCTTAATAGGTACTATAGTGATTCAACAGGGAGAATTAATACTGTATTAATGATTTACTAAAACACAACAGTTGTCTCCAGAGGAAACAGACAAGAAACAAGGTTACAAGTGCTCCATCCTTTGTTCCTTAGTCGGGGAAAAAAACCCAAGCAAATCACTCCAACTGTTCTCAGCTTTGCAAGGCCTGATTTACTGCTTGAATTCAGGGTTTTATTCTGGCCTGTCTCGTTCATGTGTTCAGCAGTGTGTGGCCAAACACACTGATGGGCATTTTGCCTTCCTGGCAACACTTCTGAAGCTTTCATTTTACCTTTAAGTCAACACTTTCTGTTGAGAAGCTTTATGGTTTGCTGACTCTCAGGAATCCGAAGTCAGCAACACATCCTATAAGCTCTGTAAGAACACCCAACACTACAGGCCTTCCTCTTAAACCATAAAACCCCAAAACATTTGTGATTTGATACTCTAAAAGTGTCTGCATACCTGCCAAACTCCCACAATTGCATTGGCTACTAATATAAGTAAGATTACAAAAGGCTCTACAAACGCTGTGATTGTTTCTTCACCTTCTTCAAACCAGGCCAGGACCTGCAAGAGAAAAAGTAATTTAAATTCCTGATTTATAGACATCTTGCAAACTTTATGCCTGCTAAGTTTCATCTGCTTAGACTTCAGCAGTTTTGGAAACCCCTCAATCTACCAAGTTTGTAGTTTTGTAATTCATGAATGAGTTGGCAAAACGCAATGGAAAAGGAGAAAAAGAATCTTTACTAAAGTAGTACAAAGTTCATCTTAGAGGCCACTCTTCTTTTAAAGGTTTAAGCTATTTATCTGGGAAACAATTGCTACTGTTGCTTCAGAAGTGAAAGCAGAAGTCGTGACAACAGTCACAACAATGAAAAAAAATATTTTATTACTGTATAAAACAGGACATAGATTAGTTTGACTACTTAAAACACTAAAACCTTGCCAGAATCTGAATTTTAAGCAAGGTAATTGTCCTTTACCAGTTACTTAGCCACACAAATAGAAACACCTTTACAAGTTTCCTGTGAGTAGATACAAAAAATAAGCATCTACTTATTTAGATACAAGTAGTATCATACTGAAGCATCCAAGCGAATGGTATAGCTCTATCTGAAGCTGGATTGTAAACTAAGTAGCTGATAAAACACAAAATTGGCTTTTACAAGCTAAATCAAACTTGAGGGCTTGCATAAAAGGTTCCACATAGATTTTATTTTAATTCATTTGTTTTTAAAAGTGCACTCCAGTTGTAGGCATCTGTCATTCACTTGACTTGAACCTGTCAGAGCCTCTGCAGAGTGCTGGAGTCACTGATGAAAAGTCAAGTTAACATGACCAGAGAGGAAGAGCATTTTTGTCAACATGTTGAGCAACAGGAAGCCTGGAAAGTGACAGTAAATAGGAACAACGTGTTGAGATAATTAGGGCTGGTAGTCAGGCAACAGCACTCTGAATCACTAGAAGACTGCAGCGAGCAAACTGTTACTAAAGCAAGCCCATGACTCCACCAACATGCTGCTCCGAGCTATTGCTCAATTGAGAGACACTCCAGGATGTCAAAAGGAAGGAGCAGCAGCACGAAAGCCTCAAGCAGAAAACAGACTGTCAAGCAAATCCAATGCAACAACAAATTTTTATTACAAAGGGATAAACTTGTAAGATCCAGGTTGTGATTAATACAACTGCAACATTCCAACTGGCAACACAACACTTGGAGGGTCTGTGTGATGCCCCTGCAGAACAGATTTAGTTGGGATCTCTCCACACCTCGGTGCCCTCCAATCCCTGGAACAGCTCCTGCCATTTGTCCTGCTGCCTGTGCTCACCCCACACACATCCCTGTGCCCATGGAGCCACAGGAGAGGCCAACGGGGCATTTCCAGATCTCTCAGCATACACAATGTCACAGACCACCATCAGAACCTGTTTATTCCCTCCTTTTCTTTATTGGAATTCTGTAGAGCCCACTTTTCTTCCAAACAAAGCAAATAAATTCAATTATGTTGCGATGTGCTTATCTGAACAGGCACCTACAAGGTTAACTGGAATAAAACATCTGCTTTACAACGACGTTAAACCAAAATCTTGTCTGATTTAAGACCATGTGTGCTGCAAAATAACATGGAGAAAGGCCACAACTTCCAGAGGTAAGGGAAGGAGCTGCAAGGACAGCAAGATCCAAGTATGTCAAGGAGAGCCAAAATTAAGTTTTCAAAGGATCTTCTCTTTCAATAAGCTATTATTTCAAGAACTCAAATTAGAGATCCTGAGAGTATAGTCTGATGGTTTAAATCATCACTGCTGTTTTTTTGGTGAAATTATCAATCTGTGACAAGACTAAAGTGAAGTATCTAGTTAACCCTGCAAGCCAGCAATACCCATTTCTCTCTCCAGAAGTTTCTACACAATTACTATCAGTGGAACAATCCAAGCTCTAGCTCTAGAACAATTTAGTAAACATAGTCATAAAATAATCAGATACATTATGAGTTCTTGTTTTGCTATAGCAGACTACAGCTATATTAACACTTCATTTGTGATATCTGTGATACACAACACATTCTGTAACAGATCAGGTTTAATATTTGATAGCAGCCTGAAGTAAAAAAAAAACCAAAACAAAGCCAAGAAAAACAAAGAGGAAGTAGAACAAGCAATAACAAATATTTAACTTTGCATTTTTAGTAACAACAGACCATATGTCGAGGCCTGGTAAAGACTAGACAATTCTTGTCCAAGTCACTGAGTCCTTGTCAGAAAATTTCCACTAGCACACTTTTAAGACCCTGGAGAGGTTTACAGTGAGAGATCTTTTTTTTTTCAATTTCTACTCAGAAGGGCCCCACCATGTTTCAGCCCTAATCACTTTAAGACTCACATGTAGAACAGCTTAATTTCCAGGTCATTGATCTCCAAAGCTCTGGTCAGGCACTACTGTCAGTAGGTAAAGTCACCACGTATTTAAGAAAGAGTAGGAAAAATAAGAAAATAATAAGATAATTGCTCAAGAGAAATGCAAGCCTAAAAATGTAAGGGAAATAATAGCAAGACATGAAAGCCCCGTATCAACAGCCAACATAAGCAGCTTAAAGGACAACTTTCATTCAGCATATTTGCTTTAGGGCTGCCAGAGCTATGGCCTGCAGAGCCTATTTTAAACAAAGCTTAATGGGGTGGACCTGCAGGACTCTGAGGCAAAAGATGCACAATGACAGGCAGACAGCACTTGGTTGTTTGTAAAAAGGGGACAGAGGTACAATGCCAAAGTCAGCCAGCAATGAGGTGAGCACTGATGGAAGCGGCTAAAGGAGCAGAAGTGCCCTTACAGCTTTTTCCATTTCTGTAAGTGAAGTATCTCTATTGTCAGGGAAGTTACGGAGACAAGTTACCTCAAATAATTATGTATCATTAAGTAACAACAACAGAATTGGAGAATGGGAGTTTGGAGACAGAATTGTGCTGCCCAGCAGGCTGTACCCGCTCACCACTGACATAGGAAAAGCAAACACTTTGTTGTCAGCATCCGAACAGGGATTTTTGTTTGGTTTTCACTTCGACAATAGAAACTTAGAAGCAAGCTGGGAGAGGTAAGATCTCATCCCAAAAGAAAGAAGCCCTGGATTAATTAAAGCAGGTCATACAAAACACATGGACTGCTTTTAGGAGTTTTCTTCTCATAGGATAACGAGATTTCAGTTTTAGTATATTTTGGACAGAGTATCAACTACTGCTCATAAACCCTTCTTTTAGTGATTTCTCTTTTTAACACAAAGTAACTTAAAAATAAGCAGATGCAAACTATTTCAGTAGTCCTGTTCCATCCATACCAGTTATACTGAACACCAGGTAACATTAAAGAAAAACCTCCCAATTCTAGTTCCATGATTCAGTAGAGATTTTTGTCTGCAACACAAGCTCAGGGGAAAAAATAAAACAAACCAGCACATCTTGACCACATGTATAAGCATAAAATTAAGAATTTTATTGAGTTCACAAAATGTAAACACCCATCAAATGTTACTCCGTATTTCTGAAAATAAATATATTATAGCAGTAAGAGGAGGAAAAAAAAAAGATACCTGTCACCCACAATTTAATTTTTACAACATAAAATGCAATCACAGTGATTTCTCACATTTTTATCACCCCTACCCTCATGCTAATGAGCAATCTAAGTTTAGCTAAAAGCAGTGTCACATTCTACAGCAACCCTTATCTTGTGCCACACACTCACTGCTGCTGACCTCAACAGGTAGCTTTTGGGGTAATTTCAGGGCAAAGCCTGCAACAATGTTATTGACACATCCTACTTCCTCCAAGAGGACCTTCGCTCACCTTTCACCACGAGGTAGGTTACACTCATGCTAATTTACAGGCTATTACAATCTCTGGGCTAAAGTGTATTGTTTTAATCTAAGCACAGATATTCACTATTAGAAAACATTCTCAGGACGTTCACTTCTAAGTCAGCTTAGGGATCAAAGGAATAATCGAGGGGAGGGAATGCTCTTAGGATGCTGTACAAATACTTCAAGTTTTGGTAGAGTTTACAGCCTACGTTGCACCTTGTAGGAGGAAATCCACTGTGTGATGCAGAGCTAAGACTGCAGAGTTCAGCACACACACCACTGCTTAAAGTATAAATTCACCAAGGAATTATTCTACATCAGATGTAGTTAACGTTTTGCAACCTGTCAAAATCATTTATACAGCAAAGCAAGCTGTTCTTTTCAGTAAACACTGCAGATCACAAGCATCAAGAATTAAAAGCCATGAATACACTCCATGGGTTTATTTCTGCAGAGGCTTCACAGATCCAACAGAAGACTGAGACAAGTCTACTCACAGATCCATTTACTCATCATCAGAAATTATTTATACTGTTTCTCTTCAAAAGCCATACTTAAGGCTTTCACTAACCAGGCACATCTCTTACAGCAGTTATGACCTGGAATGTAGGACACAGGATCCACAGCCCACAGACATACAGCATCTGACCCCAGCAATCAGCCTGGCTGACGCTGACTGAGCTGCTGCTCTGAGTTATTTTACTGTCACGTACCTGACAGGCAGTGAGGGAGCAGAGGGCACAAAAGGCACTCTGAGCAGAAGTTTATACCCTACATAAGAAGGGATGTTCCTGCACAAAACCGAATGCAGGTCTCAGTGCTGCAGATGTGTGTTACTGTGCAGGCAGTTCTAACAGCAATAAACTAATATGATTTATGATTGCAACACAACCACCATAAAAACTCCCTCAACACAAAAAAAAAAGTTATCTATATACTTTGAGATCCTCTCTCTCGTACCTGAATCAAAATTTTTCTAAACTGACACTGTACAGCTGGTCAAGAACACCAGAAATTAGGTGATGTAATTATATCCTATTTTTGCAGTAATGCAATCCTTGTATCAACACATCCAACGGTGCTTTACAGCTATTACAAAAGTCTGTATTATGCTTTCATCAAGAAAAAGTGTTAAAACCTAAGGAAAACAGACAACATGATCAGCTAGTGTTAAAACCTAAAGAAAACAGACAACATGATCAGTCTCTGAGCAAAGAAAACACCAGAAACAAACACAAAGGGGAAAAGCTTTTAAAGTACCAAAACTATAGCATATCTAGGAGGTTCTTACTTTTCACCAGAGAAAAATCTTCTAATGTCAATTTGATGTGCCTCTATAACTCCAAAATAGGAGACAGAAAAGGCAGAGCAGTAGCCCAAGGTCATGTACCGTGTCAGCTGCACAGAAGCAGAGAACCCAGATCTATCCCACACTCCATTAGACTACAGTCTCCTCTTAATTAGACAGGAAAATTAACCATACTGAAAAAAGCAACTGAATTCAGCTACTAATCAAGTTTTACAAGAGGACTCAGCAGTGTATGTTCCATGACCTCTGTCAGTCTGGTCTCATACTTACTCAGACTCAGCAATCAAAGCTTTAGTTTGGGTAGTCTGATTTTTCACTTACTTGTTTGTAATAAACACAACTAATGTACTTTGGCACAGAAGGCTAACAAACCTCTGTGTTGTCATTTGTCTCATGAGATGACAGAAACACTCCTGACTTTTCAGGAACAAAAAGACATCCCCTTCTCATCCTCTGTGAGGAAAAGGGGAAAGAGGAAGGGGTGGGAAAAAAAAAAGCTTTTGAATGACTGTTTATTCAATTTTCAATAGCCAGCCTGATTTCCTCTCCAGGAAACAGAGGAGTGAGTGAAGCACATCTGTCTCCATGGTCAAGACTGATGTCACCAGTAACTGCTCAGCTGGTACTGGTGAATTACAGACCCAAAGCCAGAGCCCTCTGGAAGGTGTTGGTGTGGGGAGAGCAGATCCCCAGCACAGCACAAAACTGCAGCAGCAGGGCAACCCTTCCCCCACCACACAACAGCTCCAGAGCACATTCTCCTCTGCCCATCCTAATTAGCTTGCCCTTAGCTAAAGAGTCACCACAATTTCCACTGCCCCCAAGAGCTGCAGCATTTACTTTTTTTCAAGTTGTTAATTACAACTCCAGGGCAAAGTCTACTGTAAACTTTTACTCCCTACCTAAACAATTTAATAATCTGCAAGCTTTTGTTTCTGTTGTCCAGCTCCCCAAGAAATACAGCCTTCACCTTCCTTTGCTCAGTCTTCACTCCGTTTCCCAGTTTTTCAGCAAGCATACAGCATTTACACATAATATAAGAAGATTGCCCAATCATGCTGTTTTTAGAAAAAAAATAGAAACATTCTTTTTCTTTTAGTCCTGTATGCAAAGCAAGATGTCCATTTAATGACTTGACTATCCAAAGGTCAGTTACCAAATTTGGTCAACAATGGTGCCATCACAGCCGTCAACGTTCTTGTCACTGTCAAAAGCAACAACTGTCACCTTGCTATTATCAGGAAGGGAAGGCAACTGGAATATTCGCCATGTAGATTCTATTTACAGTCTGCATTGCATCCAAAAATGTCTTCCAATGATTATACATCGAGCTTGATAAAGATTAACCCAAAGGCAAGAAGAATGTCCAGTTAAACGCTTACTTACTCAAGGTTAGTTTTCAAAGCCAACAGCAGCATTGGGAAATCCCACCTCAAATAAGCAAACTGAGTTGAATGAGAAGCACTTTTTAAAATACCTGTCTAGTGTAGTTATGTACTTATGACTCATGCAATGAAAGACTCCCTGAATTTTTTGTTGGCTAGCACACAGAAATCTCGTCACAAGGAACTAATTTAAGAGACAGCAATCTTGCATCTATCGAGAAGAAAGAGTAATTTCAGTATGTACAGGTAATATACATTGGAATATGTCACACTACCATATAGAACCCTAGGAAATAAAAGAAAATTAAATAAATCATACTTACAAAAGATATGCAAGCGGCCAGCAACAAAATTCTAACTAGTAAGTCTTCAAATTGTTCAATCACAAGCTCGAGTAAGGTTTTTCCTGCAATATGTAACAAAGCCATTGAGTCATGCACATTTACAAAAATGAATTCTCAACAAGAATTAGCAGAAGATTTCATAACCATGCTCACCTTCCTCTGCCGGCAGCTCTGTCAGTAGAAGATTTTTCCAGGAAGCATGTCAAAGAAAAGAAATAATCGAAGAAACACATTAGAGCATTATCAGGCATCCACACCAGATATTCTTCCTGAATTGCACACTCAGCTGGGTTGGATTTGACAGACATACTCAAAGCCCAACTAAGGCAGCTCTTTTCACCAGGGTCTGTGAATGGGCCCGAGAGTTTTACATTTTAAGACACATAAAGGTTCGCGGGAATGTGCCAAGGGTTATAATTCAGCCAAGTCATCACTCCAACCAGCTGTGGGACTTCTGCTGTTGCTGCACACAAAGGGTCAAAGGCTCAAAACGCTTTTCAAATGCTTTCTAACCAAGCTTTTCCTCCACATTCACTTCTAAAAAAGACACAAACCATCAAACTTGGTTCAAAATATTTCAGATTCTTTCCTCCATTTTAATGGTATGTCCTTATTTCTGCTCTCCCCTTTATGCTCCTGCAACTAGATTTAGTAATCCAAGAGGCATAAAAGCAGTGTTAAAGCTAAAAAACCATGTCCACCGTGTAACCTTATCATAGATTTTCATTTTTACACAACGGCAAGGGAGTTCAGAAGGGACTAGGTTAGCCAAGCAGTGAGAATTTTAAAAAAATCGTGTGAATTTTGTGTCCCGACTGGAGAGAAGAATATAAAATAAGGGGCTGAAAGGCGCTAAAAAGCTGGGGAAAATGAAGATCAGGACGGGAGGGGAAAAAAAAAATTATCTAAAAAAAAAAGGCAAATCCTAAACCCCAAAGCGCTTCATTTCAGAATGGAAGAAGGTTTCCCACCGTTACGGTGAAAGGGAACGGAGGTGCCACCCTCCTCCCCAGAGCAGCCCTGCGAGCTCGGGATTGAAAGAAACCCACGAGGTGGAGTTCAAGTCAGCCATCTTCTCTCCCTCGCTCCTATTCCGGGTCCTGGAAGAGATGCCGGCTTTGCCAGTGCACACGCGTTAGGCCTCGCACAGGGCCTCGGCAAGGATGAGGGAGAGGAGAGAGGGCTGGGAAACGGAGCACAGGGGGAAGAGGGCGAGCGCCGGCGGCAGCATCCCCGCGGCGGGGCCGCCTCACCTACCGTTGGAGCCCCATTTCTCCTTCAGCTTCTTCACTTGCTCGAGGCTGAGCCCTGTGCTCTCGTTGACGCCGAAATAAGCCAAAACTTCCTCCACAGTCTTTGTGTGTGCGTTCTCCATGGCTGGGGCAGGGAGCAGCAAATGGTGCCGTGCCTCGCCTCTTCCTCCTCCCTCTCCTCCTCAGCGGCGGCGGGGGCGGCGGCGAGACCCCTCCTCAGCCCTCACCACCCCCGTGCTACCACCATAGACCCTCTCCCGCAGCAGAGGAGCCCGAGCACACCTCCCTCTTCGCGGAGGAGGCCGGGAGGGGCAGGAAAAAATTAAAAATTAAAAAAAAATAAATTAAAAAACAGGGAAAGCCGGCCGAAAAAAAAAAAATAGAAAAAAAAAGAACAAGAAAAGAAAAAAAAAACCCACCCCCCCCTCACGCCTCCGAGGGAGCCGAGCCGCCTCTCCAGCGGGGACCAGGGACTTCGGGCGGGGAGCGCGCTGGCCCCCGGAGCCGCTGTCGCCTTGGGGCCGCGGCGGATCCCTGCGGGGATGGGCCGCGTCCAGGTGGCCGAGCGGCCTCTCCGCTCGCCTCAGCGGCTCCGAGCCGCCCCCGGTAACGGAGGGCGATAACGACGCGGGGAAGAAAAAGCCGCAGCTGCTCCGCTGCCCGCGAAAGGTCAGGATCGCCCCCTTCCTTCCTTCTCTAGCAGCCTGATCCCCCCGGCCGGCCCAGGCCGCTGTCGCCGTCACGGCTAGGGCTCCCCCGCGCCCGCCGCTGCCTCCGCTCGCTCCGGTCGCACAGCGGCAGCGGCGGCTCTAATGTAACTCGGGGGCCGCCCGGTGCTCTCTCGCCGCCGCGGCATGTGGACGCCGCTCATTGGCGGGGCCGGGGCCCGGGGCGGGCATCCCGGCGGCCCCGCCCGCGGGGCGGAGGCGATGGCTGCGGCGCTGCCGCCCGTGCTCCCGCCCGGGCCCGGCGGCGGCTGCGCTTCACGCGGCCGTGCCGCCGCTTCCGCTGCACGCGGGGACAGCCCCGCAGGTGCGGTGGCCGCTTTCCCGCCCCTGCTGCCCTGGCGGGGACCGCCCCTGTCCCGGCCTCAGCCCGCCGTGAGGGGGAGCGGGGTGCCTGAGGGGAGCTGCCCGCCATAGGGGTCTTGGCGCTGGGGGTGGCGCGGAGCTGCACCGGCGCGTATCGCGACAGGAGCGGCAGCCGTCCTGTGGGCACTGCCCTCGCCATGTCGTGATAGGAGCCTCATCCAGTCCAGGGGTGAGTGTGGGGTTGGCCCCCACCTCAGTAGCATCATCCGGTCAAAGGGTGACTGTGAGGGTGGCGCGCTCTGTCACGACCGGAGCATCCTCCGGTCAGAGTGTGAGGGTGAGACTCTCACAGGGAGGCCGTGGATTCTCCCTCTCTCGTGGATTCTCCCCTGGGCGCGTTCCTGTGTCACCTTGCTTTGGCAGAGAGTTGGACTGGGTGGTCTCAGGGGTCTCTTCCAACCCTAAGGACTGTGATTCTGCGGGGCTGCAGCGGCCTCTGTCGCGACAGGAGCCTCATCCATCACGAGTGTGCAGAGGTGAGGGCCGTGCGCCTCGGGGCTGTGGCAGAGGTCACTCCGCAGAGGTCCTGCCCTGTGCTGGCACTGAGCAGTGTCCCCAGTTGCCGTCGCACACGTCCCGGTGACAGCACACTCAGCCCCGGCGATAACGTGAGGAGGAATAAACTGCACGCTGTGTGTTCAGCGCGGGTGTGGGGTGAGGTACCAGCTTCCCTCAGCACCGTGCCTCGGCTCTGGCACAGGAACCGACAGCACAGAAAACTGACTGATCCATCCAATCCCACCCGGTAATTTATGGGAACTTCAGTGTACACAAACTGGAGAGAAATCAGCGCCAACTGACATTAATACACCTGCAACACACACGCACAACACAGCGAGCGGCATAAATACCTTGAAAACTTGGTTCCAAGCGATGTTTTTGTGTACATATGCCTGTGCAAATACCAAGTTTGATCCCTACATGTGTGCTGGCTTACATAAATGCAGATCTTACATACAATCTGCATTTCCACCACTTATAAACCACCCACAGCACCATGATATAAGAAACTGCATGTTTGATCTGGAATGAAATATTTCAGTCTTACCTCTGTGCTGGAAAAGGGATGGAGAGGGGACAACCCATTTAAAATTATGGTGTTCTAGGGTATGTTTGGCCCTATATCCTTCCTAACAAAAGTATAACTGCTCGAAAAGGCTCCTCTGTGAATGGCCAAGGTCCAAGGAAGGATAACTTGACAGCCTACACTTCACAGGGCAGTTCTGAATGAAAATTCTTGAGCTAGATCTGATGACCTAGTTCAGGTAAAGCAATTACTTATTCCATGCCATGCCCATATTAATTTCATCTTGCTTATCAGCAGGATTAATCAGCATGGCCAAATGTTGCATCAGTACAGTTATGTTGCTTTTCATACCTCACACTACACCTAAATAGACTTAGCCTGTTACAGAGGTGAAGAATGTCAACATGACAGGTGCATATAATTGATGCAATTTACTGTAATTTTTCTAAGCAGTTTTAATAATTTTCTTGATATGGTATGAACCCATGATGCCACCATCCCCAAAACATGTGCACATATGCATATGCAACATTAAAAATACATGATTTCCACAATAATTCCATATGGAATTGAATTAATGTATTTCACTAACAGTTCAGTATATCTCTATGGGCAGTTTCTTTCCTTCTACCACATTAATAAAACCTGGATTATATATAAGTTTTTTTTTGTAAAAGTACATTTTCCAAGCATTATTTTTATACACAAGCATACTTACTAGCCTTCATATACAAATGCACATGTAATGGACTTGAAAGTCCTGCCTTTCATTTTCCTACTAATTTAAAGTATTTCATTTAAGCATCTGTAACAATTTTCAAAACAAAATTATACTAGAAAGAAACCTAGCTCACATTTCAAATTATTTCTCCCTGTGTTGTATTTCCTATGTCATTCTTGGTTTCCTTTTTGTGCCTGTTTCCTAAAGGCCTTATGGAAAATTATTTTAAGCCTACCAGAGGCATGGCACATGCAATTAGATCTTGGCAGAGGGTAAAATAAAGTAGATACTGTGTTCTTTCTATCTAACTTGTTAACAGGAAGAAATGCTGCTAGGAAGGCAAACAGAGTCTGAATTCTAGCAAATCCTGGAGAACTCTTGGCATTCTCTGGGGTTCACTAGTTCAGCTAGAGTTTGACAGCTCCCATTCGTTGTTTATCATCCATTCAGTACAGAGGACTTGATTCTTCCCCCTTTATTCCACCCTATATAAAATCTGGAAAGAACCTGGAAGCACAGACCTCTGCCTGTGTTTATTTCTGTCACGTGTTCTGTTATGGCTCAGTGAATTTTGAGAGAAGAATGACTGAATTAAGGACTGTTCTACAGTTCTTTCTCTTCCAGAGCAGAGTAACCTCTGCATTTTCTTCACAGTCCTTTCCCTGTCTTTCCCTAGAAGTGCAGGACCACTGCTGCTGAGGATTCCTTTGCAGGTGATACCTTCCAAATTCTCTGACAGCTACACATTTGAAATACATTTGCAGATACAATTCATGGTCTAGACAGCACAGCACAGAACGAGCTACAAATACCCATGTAGACACTGCAGCAGAAGCAGTACCTGCTAAATTTGGCATCACTTGAGATCATACAAATTTAGAATTGTGAGCTGAAATCGGTGTTGTTTCCCATCACTCTGCAAGGATTCATAAGGCTTTCCATGACATTTGTCTTGTCTCTTAAAGAAGATGGTTATCTAAAGGAGATGGTTATCTAAAGATGGCTGTTTTGACCCACATCAATGTGACAGCACCTCAGCTCTGCCTGAAGCAAACAAGCTCATGAAAGCTTCCAGGCAGGTGCAGAAAGCTTTACATTCTCCATTTTTAAGGAAGGAAATAAATTCATTTTGCTGCTGCAAAGTTGCAGTTTGCTAGTAGAGTGGAACCCCTTAGAGTGGTACCTGGGAAAGAAGCACAACAAAATGGGGCAGTTTTGGCCTTGTTGAGATTCCATTCACGTAATGAAAGTGTATATTCTTACATTTGGCCTACTATCTCTTTTCACTGTAATATATTAAGAAGAAGCAGCCAACACATCAGGCAGCAGCATTAAAACAGTTCCTGTAATGCTTACTAATTGAAGTAAATGGGAATTTGGCCTGAGAGAGGACTGCAGGATGCTTTCCTTCAAATTGCAATAACATTAAGTCATCCCTACTGCTGCAAAGCAGATTCACAGCAGAGTTACTGGTCATAATGTGAATTGTCTCTTGCTGTACACAAACACATATGTTTTCTAGCTCCATTTTCAAACAAGATTAATAGTTTTGAGTGGAGCTAAACTCAGCATGGAAGACCATATCATAAAATGCCAGTTGTTGAGCCAAAACACAAGAATGCTGTCCTGCAATAGGATCTCTTTCAGTGAACATAGACAAAGTGAGAATATTCTGCTTAATTGTGCCAAATTATGTCATAATTTTTGCAGACTGGCTGATTGCCTAATGGGGCTTATGTTGAGACCACCAAACTCACTGCTCTCATCACCCTGGCTGATTTCAAGTACAAGACTTAGTGAGTGACAAATGGGGGCATTGTTTCTTCCTCCCACAGTACTATTTTATTCCTCTGAAATTACAGTTATTAAAATGTTTCAGCCAGTTGAAATCTACCAAGGCATATTAAAATGCTGCAAAAGTGCTGTATCAAAGTGGAAAGGTTTTAAATCTGCAGTTCTGTCATAGGATAATGCAGTTTAAATATAGTAACTATTTTTTCCAGTCAGCTTGCTCTTTGAATTCATGGTATTATGTCAAAGGGGTTTTTTTTCCCTCTCCCCCTTTAAGAAGCTTATAGCTTAAACAGCAAAATGCAAAAAATACTGAGATGAAACAGTTACACAAACCCAGCAGAGGAATAAGTGATAAAATATGAGTTTGAATGTTGATAATTAAGATAATCTGAGTTTATTCTGAATATTTTTTATTCCCAGGCAATGTGTGTTCCTGTATCAGCAGCAGGTAGAATTTGACTTCCACAGAGACTGAGAGACTGTGAACACGAAGGGTGGTGTTGCTGCTGGGAGATTTCTAGAACTGGATCTCTGTTCCTCCACAAAGCAGCTCCTTGCTGCCTTGGAAGTGTAAAGAGGCAGTGAGACAGAGTCTGATCTCAGTGACAGTAACTGTGAGAGATCACAGTTTGGCTTGGTAGATTTCTTATTTTATTTCTATGTGCTATTCATGGTCATTTGGTTCTTCTCTGACGACTCCAGTGGAGTATTTGCCACAATAATCTCAATTTCCCTGCTTGGAAAAATCTGTGTATCCCATGCTGGTGTCAGTAGGAGATCTAGGTGTATGGGAGAGAGAAACATTTTATCAGAACCAATGTCCATCATACATGTCTGAAAAAATAATTTCTCCTTATTTTGATGGTGAGTCAGTTCCCTGGAAAAGAAATCAGCTGGACTGTTATTTTAAAAAATGCACAGCAACTTTAGAAATAAAGCACTGTTTGGTGCCCACGTGATTTGAATTCTTATCTCATCCTGACCTGATTTTTCCATCTAATTACGGTCTAATTCTGATTAATTTGGCAGCTCGCTGCCATTTTTTTTTCTTGTGTAAATATTCCTTGTGGGCTTCTGGATTTCAGTTTTGCCCTCTGTAGATGGGGCTGGGAGGTTGTAGGGGGCTGCATGGCCAAGCACAATGTTTAGAAAATGGTAATTTTCTAGGGTGTTACAGAATTGCCCTGTATTTTCTCTCTATAACAAGGTGAGGGTGTCATAGCTGTGATCATGTGCAGTATTTACCTGCAGAGCTTCATTTGAGAGTGCACTTAATAGTGCAATAGAAAGTGGAATTACTTTAGTGGTGGTCATGGGCCACCAATTCCTGAGCAAGGGAGTTACTAAGGCTTTATACAATAAGATTCTGGTTTAAGTAAACCATCTGAATTGCTTGGTTTTAAAACTATTTTTGTTTTTTAATCTTTTGATCCTATCAGAGGCAGTAATCAAGGTGTTTGTACAACAATGAATATTTCCATTTTCTCAGAGTTCTTGCACGGTGCCATGAATAGTTCTGCCATGGCATGGGCTTCTGCCATTCCAAGTATTTGCTGAATCACAAGGAAAAGTCACGCTCTCCCTGATTTTTCAAGATTGAAAGGAAGACATGCAGGTGCACTCCATGTAGGTGAGTAGCAATAATGTAAGACTGAACAGCTTTTCTTACTTATGGAGATGACTCCATTTTCAGGCATTGTTTGGGACTAAAGGCACATGACTACCACTTTTCTTAGATGTGTGACACTTTGTGATATGACACAAGCTGAAGTTTCTGTGTTTCTGGTGGAGGATTTCCTCCAAACTCAGAGATAGTTATTAGTAATACTGTGAAGTAGCACACTTCAGTTTTCAGACACTGATAAAATTCTTATATGCTGTCAAACAAGCTCCTCTATTGGATATGAGGTATATTAAACAGAATTTCCAAAATTCTATTCAATATGAAATTCTTTTGAGGTGATTTTTTTTCTCTCTGTCATGAAATAAAACAAAATGAGGGATTAAAATCAAATGCTCTTTTTGGTTTACCAGTTAAAGTCTTCCAATCTGAACCCTCAGAAATCTGTGTAACCCACAATCCACATGGGTTTTGTTTTTTAAAAGGCAATATTTTTGTGGTAAGATTAGTGGGTACAATTACAGTGTGTCTGTCACCTTCCCCTATCTTTCTAAGGTTTTCACAAATGCTTCCTAACATGGGCTATTCAGGTGAAAAAAAATCTGCTGGACGTCCTTCATTCTCTATTAATGTGACTCTAACCAAACCTGAACATGTTTTTCTTTAGTGGAATAAATGTTATATTGATCTCCTATGCTTCCATTTCCTCACCTCATTTCTACCACTTAATACAATCTATCTAGGTATTTCACAGAAATGACAGGTTTTCGAAGGGGTTTAAGCTCCCAAATTACCTGTGGTAGGTTTTGGTCGCTCACAGAACAGAAATTCTTACAGTTTATCTGTCAGAATTCAGTATTTCCAATAGAAGACATCTGCTTTTTTCTGCTTTTTTATGCATATATTTATTATATGTCAATGCTGTTGCATGTGAACTCAAATTATCCTGACCTACAATTCTTGTTCTATTTCAAGGTTTTGGGTTTCTAAAAGACTGTTTAACTCCTGGGTGGTTTTCTCCCCCCAGTTCTGTTAGAAAAAGAAAACCTCCCCTGAGTCATATTTTAAAAATACTGTTAAGCTCTTAAAGCTGCTTCTGCTCCCATGTCACAAAGCATTATTGAAAATATATTCATTTTTACCACCTACAATTTCTCAGATGGAGAACTTAAAGAATTCTTTTCTAGTCCCATATTGAAACACTACCAGCAGCATTCTTGTTCTTAGAAGTGGGCTACAATGATTTTCCTTCTCTCTGCAGCTTAGGCTTTTTGTCAGAACAGTGCTAGTGAGCTTATAATTTGATATTAATAACATTAACAAACATTATTATTATTATTATTATTATTATTAACAATAATAATAGTCACGCTGACATTGTGTTTACTGTTTCTTGATTTGCATTTTCAGCTTCTAGCCAAGGGTCTTGAGCATTTTATAAACCTTAAAAAATGAAAATTATGTTATAAAATATCCCTGAGAGAACAGGGATTGTCATCCCCATTTCACAAAAATGGGAGCTGAGGTTCAAAGTCACAGTCACACAGTCTATGGCAGAACTAGAAATAGAAATGGTCTCCTGGCTCCCAGTCCTCTTTCTTCTGTCACCCTAAATAGTTTCTAGTGTGGTTTTGTAAGACATTTATCATATGATTTTCAAAAATCATGTCCTGTTTGTTAAGGAAAAGTAAAAAATAATTTAAAAAATAAAAAAAAAAAAGTGATAAGAAGAGACTATGTCATTTTTGGATGAGGTTGCTGAAACAATTTTAGCCATTTTATGGGCAATGCCATCCAAGTTTCATGAGTTAATCCTGACCATAAGTACACCTAAAATAGATATCTTTGCCTCCAGCTAATCAACAGGCTTACTGCCTAAATAATTTATGTATAACCAACTAGTGGAAACTGGATCTTCTGTGATTTCCCTAGACACATATTCCACATGTATCATGTATATCCTTGCCTATTTCTGATATTCATTTGAAATTCAGTTGGGACATTTCAGAACACTTTTGTGCTCCAGCTGTATAGCTCTAAGAAAAAGTCATCTGGAAACATAATACAGGATCTTTGAACTGGGCAAAATAAGGTTTGGAACCCAAGTGCGCAGTAGATGAAGATTTGGACTTTTTTCTTAACCAACAATGGATTAGAATTTTAAGAAATACAGTTCTAATTCTAACACTGGCTCGTGTGGGAAAGCACTTTGTTTCTCTGCCCTACTAAAGGCATTTAGTAACAAAATTCAGTTAATACAGTGATAAATAAATACAAATTTATAGAGATAAATATGAGATATCAGAGGATGATTAAATAAAATTAAAAACGAAATAATCTCATTTTCTTGCTGGAAATAAAAAGAACATACAGCATCAGACTTTTGGGCACCTTTGTATAATGTTGCCTTCAAAGGAGTCGTGAAAGAAGCTTGGATTGAAAGAGAAAGCAAAAGCATTATCAGACATTGTCCTGCCATATTCTGACTGCAAATTCAAAAACCTATAGCTGAAATGGAGGGTACAGTACAATCTGTCTATCTGGGGTTCATAGCTTCTATCCAGAATTCCTAACTGGAAAGTATATTCTGTCCTTTGTGGATGGCAATTGCTAAAAGACAACTCTTGCTCCCGTCTGCTCTGTGTGCCAGGAATGCTGTGGACTGTTTACTGTTCTTGTTGAGACTTGCTGCAAAATTAGGACCACGTTGTAGCTTCAGTCATCCATGCAGGAATGGGAGGAGGAGCACCAGGTACTCCAGGAATAATTTAGGTGTGGCAGCCAGAAATTTTGCAGCACTGAAAGAACACAAGGAGCATTCTTGCTACTCCACTACTGGCTGGTGCTGCCTTCACCTGGGGAGTTTGTGGCAGCACTGAAGTGGAACAACACTTGTGGAGCTCTTTGTACCTGTGCAAAGGGAGAGGGAAGCACTGTTGTTCCAAATCACATCGTTTTACATGCACCTCTGCCTCCCCAGTCCAAAAACGCCCTTTCCTTCTCACAGTGAGCAATGTCACCGTGTTCCTGTGGCCTGGTATTACCTGGGACAGAGTTAATTTTCCTGCCAGTATCTGCTGTAGAGTGGTGTGAGTGAGGGGCTGTGTGGTGTTTAGCTGCCTGCTGGGTTAAACCACCTCCTATTCCTGTCTTTGCATATTCCATCTCTGCACACTTGAAATTCCTTCAGGCCTGGGCCTCGGGGCAGTGTGTTGAGTTCATGTACCGTTCCCAAATGGGAACTTGATTACCTTGCAGATACGAGAGTCTGCTCATTTCAAATGCCACAGGAAAAAAAGCTAAGAAGAAAGACGAATGAAAAATCTCATTGAGAATAGTAAAGACATGAATTGTTTCTGGCCTCTGTTTATGCAGCACCTGTTAATGACAACTGTGGGAAGGGATGAGTGGATTTTCTAATTCATATTTGCTGTGCAGAATTCCCTGGTGCTCTGCAAAGCTGGGAGATCTCCACTGATTAAACTGACCTTTAAAGGCAAGCACCACTTTGAAAAAAAAATGTCCAGTCACCAAGCTGTGGGAATCTGGCAGGTATTCCTTCAAAGCCTGGGGATGCTCATCTTCCATGAGAAAACTTGGAGCATTCAGTATTCTGACATGTTGAGGCAGTTTTGGGGTGTTTTTGTGATACCTGTTAAGGCCTCAAAATACTGGAATTGGGGGCAATTTATAGCTATTTTATGCTGGATGTGGTGTGCTGCAGCCATGGACAAATTCTGTTGCTTTTATGTTTCTTTCTGTACACAGATTTTGGCTGATGGGAAAAAGATGTCTTTTCCACGGGGCATGGGTTGTATGCAGCTCATCTCAACTCTTACCTAATGTGATGTCCAATTTTTTTTTAATCAAACCCCTAATCTCCTATCCACTAACAAGTTTTGCTTGAAAAACTGTGGTTGCCACTGGAAACCATGACTTGCCAGTTAATCCTTTTGTTTGATCCTGGCTGACACAAGACTGGGTTTTGTTACTCTTTCTGTACATTTTGATTCCTTCTGAATCATGCAAACAAGAGGCCTGAAAGCCATTATCACCAAAGCAGTACCAGTATTTTATTTTTTTACTGTTTTGGCTCAAAGAAGCATCAATTCAATTATTCTGATTAGGAAAGAAGCTCAGTTAAACTCATTCTCACTTCAATTCGATGAGAGGACGTTCTCTTTCTCCTGAGTGCAATGAAATAAAAAGCAGAAATTGAAGGGTGTTTTAGGTTAGGGTTTTTTTGAGGAAGAGAATGTAAAAATCTCAGGCTATAAATTCACCATGACAGTGAAAATATGTGTCAGATTTTGGGATGGGTTGGCTTTGTGTCAGTCACACTCCGTACGCTGGACCATGTGTTGGCTTCATGAACCTTTTTTACTTTATGCTGCCATAATGTTTATATGTCTGTCCTCTCACAAGCTGAATAAATGTCATGTAGAACATTCTGTCCCATCTGTCACAAGTGCTATTGTGTGTCTGGATCCATATTGCATTATGGATCATTACTGATGAGAGATCCCAGGTATTTTATACAAAATGTGTATTAAGGAGGATTTATAGAGAAAGTACTGATATGAAAACAGACCTCTTTTGGAAATAGCTGCATTAAAGCAGTCTGTTCAAACATATTTAGGAAGATAATTTTCTTATTTCAGAGACGTTTGGGAGAGGTTTGACATTTTTATTAGCAATTGTTTATTCTTTGAGGTGTAAACCAGCTTTTGTGGCTTTCACATGACTAACTATGCAAAGATCTGAGAGAAATTTTCCTAATAAATACTTCCAGAAAATTCTAGAAAAAGCTGTTGCAGATGTAGAAATGCCTCAGGGTCAGCTCCTCACAGACCAAAATGTAAGATGCAAGATAGGCAAGACAGGAATCTCCCTTTTCTGAAGGCGTAGAGTTTCCACATTTAGCTCTGGAGTTTCATGGCCTTCCACCTGCCACTGGGCAGAATGGTGACCATTTGTTGGCTAGCAGGGCAGTGTCATTTCAAAAAGAAATTCCACTTGAAATGGAGAAAGTGATCATTTTTGTGAGGCATAGATTCAGTTACTTACATGACAGCTGCTTGCAGAAGTAAGCCAAGCACTTAAGAGAATTATTTTAAAGTGTCAGAAATTCTCAACAAACCACCCAAACTTCTTTTAGCTGGATTCACACAGAAACAACAAATAATTAATTGAGGCCAAAATACAGGCCGTGCTGAGCTTGCATTAGCTGGAAGGTTTGGAAATAATTAAGAGCAAAACTGTTAATACTCCATTTAAATAGCTGCTGCCTATCTGTCCAGTCTGAAAGCCCAATCTGTTGTGTTCAATCAGCTTTCAGCTGCTACTTGCCAGCAGCCTAATTCCCCAGTCTTGTCTCTGTGCTGTGCTTGTGCATTCCACTACCTGCTGAGTTAAACCCTGCTGTCCTGGTGCTGTGTGGAGATTTCCAGTGCTATTCCAACCATCCACACTGGGTCAGAATATATCCCAAACCTGGGGCTCTGGGTATCCACACCAGCATGCCTGGTTCCAGTGGAGCACCACATGGGGGAAAAGGGGAGCAGCAGCTGTGTGGTTTAGCTCCCAGGATTAGGGCTGTGCTCATTCATACCATTCTCTGGGCATTTTTACAGTTTGGACAAGCTGTTGACCTGCAATATTTCCACCTCTTTTTTTAAGTGATCTACTGCAGAGTGAGTTGCTCCTCCAAACTGCTGTTAACCATGGCCACACTGCAGGTTGATAACATTATCTCAGTTTTCCTACATCTCTTTGCACTTGTGTTTCACATTCAATACTTTGGCTGATCGTTTATATTGCAAGAGGATTAAAAGGAAATTAATAATTGTACTTCTTATTGTTTAGCTTGTGCAAGGTTCTGTGCAAATTGAGAGTGAGGCTACAGGAGAGTCTCTGCTTAGACCTGACAGTTCTAAAGCTGTGTGGGGAGTGTGGAAATACAGTGCAGTGAAAGTTGTTAGCAGCTGAAAAGGCATTTTATGCCTCAAACCTGTACCACCAGTTCTTTGCTGAGAAACGTGTATGAAAAATGACAAAGTTCATTGCACAGGCATTTGGAAGGAACTGAAGAGCAATCCATTGACCTTTGCAGATTAAGTAATGCATATTGTCATAAGGAAGTGCTATTTGAGCACCAAACAGCAAATGTTATCACACACACTTATCCTTCATTAACCCTTCACTGGAGGCGGTCCGGATTTCCTGATCCAAACTTGTTCCTGGCATCTGGGATGTTTTCAGTGAGCACATCAGTTCTCTGAGCCTGTCAGAGGATGCTTCGTGCTCTGCCTGCCTTTTTTGTCCCTGAAAGCATCCCCAGGCAGCAAAGAGGAAACAGGGCCATGGGATGGGTGTGCAGGTGAATACTGAAGACTCTGTGCTCAGCTCCTGGGTCCAACAGAGGCCTCTGTTTTCACTGAATTAAATGGGACTCAAATGTTTGCATAATATACAGAGAAACTTCCACTTGAAGGCAGCAGCAAAGAGCAGTTTTGCTGCTTTTGCAGAACATTTATATTACAGAAAGAGGACATGAATGGAAATGAACCATGTGTATAATTCAGAGTTTGAGTGCAATAAAAGTTAAATATGTTCTTTTCTTCTTTTATAATTTGTTAGCTCATTTATTTAATTTATGGGAAAAAAAATTATAGAAAACTTTTTTTTTTCTTCTGGAGGATGAAATACTCTGTTCAAGTACAAATTAATATGTCACATTCTTACATGATTTGCAAGAAGATGAATTAGTGTGTCTCTCCTTCAGCCTTTCTTACACTTTTCCTATTAATTCTACAGGAAGATTATTTTCAGATTTGTTGTGTTGCTTTTTCTTTATGTGGCTTGTTGCACACTGAAATAAATTTGCCACACTCTTGCTAACACAGTTTTTTTAAAACTACTTTTATTTAGAAATTCTTACAACATTACAGTCTCAAAAATTAAATCAGTAAAAAAGAAGAAAAATTCTATTCATCAGTCTCAGCACTTGAACTCATAATTGTATGTCAGATGTGGAAAAAAAAATTGGAGCTCTCCAGAGCCCCTGGACAAGAGAAGTCACTTTACCAGGACATTGAGATAATTTATCTGGGTGACTCAGAAAAAATGCTAGATAAGACTGAAATTTGGAGAGGCTGAGCACGTCCAGTCTCAGCCTTTGGATTATCAAGAATAAATCCAGCAACTGGCATGTGAATATGTTAATGTTGTAGATTCTAGCATGGAAACAGGAAACTGTATTTATGAGGCAAAAATATATCAGAGATTAATTCAGTTCTATATATAATATATACATTTTACAGATACAAAATCTTTGCCAAAATATGCATAATTTGCAAGTACACTGAAGTTAGAAAATGCCAGAATAAAGGTTGCCTTTCCATGCATATGCCCTGAAGGAATCTTTAATTACAAGATTCCTGGCTTCTTTTTCTAACACTAAAATTTTCTAATTTCACTGTGTGCTTGATATTGAAGTCCTAATATTTTCTCTTTTAAATAAAGACTTAGGGATGCATTTCCCCAGGTTTAAAAGAAAAACAACAACACTGTAAAATAGCAATATTTCGTCCTTCTACCACCATGAAACCTCTCTGTGTCATCCTAGGAGCCTCCTGAGCAGATTTACCCAACCCTGGTGTGATGCTGGAGCCTGAGCAATGATTCCATGTGTCTTCTGTCATGTGACACACAGCTACAGGTGTCAGCAAGAGGACTGGAAGACAGCACCTGAGCAGAGTTTAAAATTAGTTACTTATTATTGCTGTCATCCTTTTTATTGTAGTCCTTATTGTGCAACCATTACCAGCCTTGCTTGGAGCAGCCACGTGAATTTCCCATCTGCACGGTCACTTCTATCCATGCAAATAGATGTTAAAAAAAAAAAAAAAAATCTGATTTGCTCACATTTTAAATCACTTTGCACTCAGTTTCTGCAGCTGTGAGGGACAGCACATAGTGCTACAGCCTGCAAATCCAGGGCCACGTGCTGAGGAGGGTTCCACTTGAAGCTGATTTTTTCCCTCGTGGCTGTTAAGTCAGAGTAGTCACACTGACAGCACAGAAGTTGATAATGATTTATCACACATCCAGTGCACTGAATCGTTATGCCTTGTCTGCCTCTTTCTGCTGTGGATTGAAAAGCTTTGATCAATAGTGGCAGCATGCAAAGCCTCATAAGATTTGTTAATTTCCTGGAATCTCTTTCTATACTTTGGTATTTTGTATGTATAACCAAGGGGGAAATATTTTAAATCTCTCTCTGTGCACTACAGAAAAGCCACAAAACTATTCATACCTCTGCTGCACTGAAAAGGCTGTGCATTCCCAAATTCCAAATTGTCATAAAGAGGAGGGTTGGAGACTCAGGAGCCTGACTCCAATGAGAGAGCTTAGAAGTAGAAAAACATTCTACCCATGAAGACCCAGCCAGGATGTGAGAGGGTTAAATACTTATTTTATATTGCTTTTTTAGTTGATTCATTTGAACCAGGACTATGCACCTGGTACTGAAACTGCAAACTGAAAGTTCTCTGTGAGATCTGGAAACAGCAACAGGCTTGCTTCCATAAATAATACTGAAAGTTAAACAGTGATTTCACAAGGTCCAGGACGTAGTATAAATAAGAAAGCAGAAATATCCAGGAAATCCTTAGTTAACAAATGTTTTGTTTTAAACATTATATGCTTTTCTTGATCTCTGAAAATCATCTTCACAGTAGACACTAAACTGAGAGAAGTAAAAAGAAAAATTTTCTCTGACTTGAGCAGGATATTTTGCTCACGCTGAAAGAAGGGTTTGTTCTGAAGCTTTTCAGTGTTAATCCAAAAGCTTACAGACCTGGTGAAAAGTGAAAAAGCAGTGAAATACTCTATTAATGACAGCAAGCTTGTGTCAAAAAGTCTCAGATGCCGTGTGCTGACACCAAATATCACAGCATTCAGCAACTGCAGGAGATTGGATTAGTGCAATGCTTGGAATTGAACCATCCCTAAGGGTTTTTAGCCATGTTGGGCCAAATTCAGCCAGGAGGTAACTGCATGGATTTGGCTGGATTTATACCAAGAGAAATTTGGTCTTTTTTGTTGTGGCCAAAATGTAATGCTCAGCTTAAAAATGGGCAGTTGTACAAAAGTTGTGACTCCTGTTTTTAAAGAAATGATTTGAAATCTCGTCCAGTTATTTCAGGTAAGCACAGGTACTACTTCAGATCAGCAATTCTGCTGCTTTCATTTTTGGCTTCTAGACCAAACTGGGTTGCTGAAAAGTGAAAAGGAGGGAAATGGGAGAAGTTTTGGGAAAATTTTCCCACTAACACCACTTGCTGTTTCTGTGTCCCCATTGTCCTCAGGCCACCCCATTCTAGATCCAGGACCTGTTTCAGTCACAAGTGTTCCTGTTCTGTCTAAAGCATCATCTCTGTCTGGTATTTATTACATAGTCCAGTGGACTGAACGACCTGTGAGCGGGACAGGTGCCAGAGGAAAACAAGCACAGGCTGGGGGCAGCCAAAAATCTGCTGACATTGAGTCATTGAGAAGCTCTGAGGGGTTTTGTCCTGGTTTGGTTTGTTTATGCTTTTTTCTGTCTATGTGGTTTTTGAAAACCACAAACTCTACTCTGGAAAATACATATTTTGGCTTTGTACAGGTTTTTAAATTCTGTTCAGCCCACTCAGCAGTATATTAACTTCTGCCATATGATTTGTTTTTTCCCTTATGGTCTCCATGGGAAAAAAAGGTGTTGGAACTGTAGTTCTTGTTGTGAGATGTTTAGGTTTATTATTTCTATGTTTGTGTGTAAATGAGGGAAAGGGAAAAGTAGCCATGAGCTCCTGGGCAAGTTCAGGAAACCCAGTGCTTGTATAGAGCTGATGTGAAGTGTGGCACTGGGCAACCACTCTGTATCAAAGGGAAGGATTTTCCTTATCCTGTCTCAGAGCAGTGGGGAGGCATTTCAGCAACCATCACAATAATTTCTGTATCTCAGGAGGCTCAGAGTTGCTGTAGCAACCTTTTGCTAGATAGGAATTTGGCTGGTGAAGCCTCACAGGAATCTGCTCCCACTCTTGCCTAACCTCTCACATCACCGGTCTCAGCTGCCAGGGAGAAACCCCAGCTGTGACTCACGTAGGGTGAGGGACCCCTTTCCACAGGTTCCTCACAGAACTTTCCCCTAATTCTTGCTTTTTGACAATTTTCCATGGAGAAGAGCTTTGCTGTGTGTACAGAGTTCTCTGCCTGAACCTGAATTGTAAAAGTGGTCATAGTAAATTTTGTGCACACAAACAAGCCTTTATTCATGCACTTGCAGATGCAGACAGTGAAGATGCAAAAGCAGGGAGTGCAGATAGGTGTGGGAAGTTTCACTTGGAGGCAGCAGGAGTTGTGGTGACACAAAAGAAGTATTATAAAGTCACAGAGGGGATCAGGCAGATGGCAACAGACTTGAGTAGGAAGGAATACAGACAAGGTCCCCAAAGCCTGTTACTTAGATTTGGATAAAAAATGAAGTGTGAAGTTGGTCAGAGCATGAGGGGATGCATCACTGCTAAACCAGTTCCTTCAAAAGTGTGAAGTAGTTTCTGGAGTAATGAAAGACAGTTTTTTGGCCTTCCAGACTGCTGTATGGTTGAGAATAATATTTGGAAGGTTTTATTTATAGATAATTTTGCCCAGTGGTTATAGAGAAAAGACAGTTCATGTTCTGGACTCTTGCCTCTTATTTCTAATTCTACAGGTTACTGGCATTGTCAAACCATGGGCCTGGGTGCTGCCTTCTATCATAAATATTGGAGAAGGACATGGCATAACTGTTGATTCCCTTTTATAAATTGTTTAATGATTATTACTTTTGAATCAGGACACGTAGGGCCAGTTCCTTTCCTTGTTTCCTGTTCCTACTCCCAAATCTGCTTCTCTAAGTCATTATTAGTCTGCTTAGACAAAAATATCAGTCATGGAGCAGGTACCAAAATCAGGGTTAAGTTGAATTAATGTGCTGAGCTGGAGAACTCAGTGGCTGAGGAACAAAACCCACACTCCTTTTTGCCAGCTGTGGTGCAGGGCTGCTGCCTCTGAGGAGCTGAAAGCTGAGGAACTTCAGCAAGGCTGGAGTCCAGCAAGGATCACCAAAGGGAGCTGTGGAGAACTCCGGGCTCTTGCTATACCAGAGATGCACCAGCTTAACAAAAAAACCCTGAGTCTGTGAGGTTAAACCAGGTTGAATCCCTAATGCTAATGCAAGATTTAACTCGTCCAGATACTATTTTAAGTTGTACAGGCAGTCACTAAACACAACCAACTGTAAAAAATATAGTTAAAAGAATGTTTGATTTGTGTATCTGATGATTCTCACTGGTTTAAAGCCCAGGTAAAGCAGGGCAAATTCCAGAAAAAGAATCCCTGGTTTGTTTGGGATTTTTTTTTTAAACCAAGTACCTTCCAGTGTGAAGCACTTTTTAATTATGCAGAGAAGGAGGAGATCCATCCTGGCAGGTTTCTGGGGCTGCAGGGAGCTGTTGGGCCTCAGACAGAAAATGGGCCCATGTATGGTTATAGTCAGAACGTGTCGCTGAGTGGCAGCGAGGAAGGCGAGTGGGCTTTGGAGAGCTGACTGATCTCCGTGCTCTAGCAGAGGAATCAAAACTGAATATGGACTGTGCCCTAGTTAGACTTATTCTAACTACCCAAAGCTGTGTGTGTCACTTCATGCAATTTGGGCTGCAGCCTGGGCTCTGTTTTGGGGGTGTTGTGTGTATGTTTTTTACTGTATATTTTTAAAAGAGCACCCAGTTCTGAGGAATCTATTCCCAGCTAAAGCACACAAGCACAAGAAAGGTCAGAAAGAGGCATCTCTAGCTTTGGTAAATAAACAAATCTCTTCTCTGTGGCTGGGATGTTGTATTAATAGCAGTAGATTTGGTTTCGCATTGTGGAGCTCCTCCTGTTTCATTGCTGCTGAAGATAAGAGAACACAAAATGTTCTGTCACCCTCCCTATGAGAAAACAAGCCAACAGGCAGAGACTATTATATTTAAAGATATTACTGAAGCAAAGACTCAGAGCACACAAACACCCAGGTTTATATTCAGTAACTACTGGATACCATCACTGGCACACCAGTAACTCAGCCTTAGTTAATGCCTCACATGAAAGAGTTTGCAAGACAAAGTCACTGCATGAGAAATAAACTAAAAATAAGGGTTGAGCCTTAAGCAGATGGAAGGGTTGAGCCTTAATTTTTCCCTTTTGCATTTTTCTTTGCGATTCAGTTGCAGCAAAAAATTTAACAGGTCTTTCTGCTTCTTAACCTGTGCAGCCACCAGGCTGCTGCAGTCAGGTTTACTTCAACCTGGAGTTGTTCCTTCATCACAGGATAACAGGATTGAAGAAGTTTTTCTAAGCAGTTCCTCAAAGGAAGAATTCTTGTGAAACTGTAAAACCCCCTAACTTGGCAGCAAACACGTGTAAAATAAATTAACAGAGCTGTACCCTAGAGCTTCCCTACACAATTTCTTTGGAAATAATTAATGCTAAAGTTTCACATGTAGAATATTTTACTTGGAAATATTCACCTCCTGGGTGGAAGGCAGACTTAGCCTAGTGGGTAAGAAGCATGATGGGAAGAAATGAAGAATTTATCCTTAACTAATTGACATATATGACACAAACCATTGGTTCTCTAACACTGGTCACTGTTACATGAGTTAATCCATGCTCAGTGTGTATTTCTTGTCCTTAGTGACACCATTGCTCCAGTTGGGCACCAGTCCAAGAAGGTGACAGTTTTCTCCTCTGCAAATAAGCATCTTCTGTTGGAGAACAGATTGCTCAAGATAAGTAAAAATAAACATGAACCAAATCAGATAATTCTCCTCTCAACAGTAATTTTCCTTGTCCTTGAAATGTCCTCAGCTACAGGTTTATTTGTTTCCCTGATGCTCAGGTAGAGAGTCTGTTCAGAGGGGAGATATTCTGCATGCAGGAGGTGTTTTGGAAAACTGCACCTCTACATAGGATTCATAAACAAACCAAATGACTCAACAGAAAGAAGTTACATGCAGTGAGATTTTTTCCTGTAGGGATATTTTTAGAGCAAGAAAATAAAAATATTGGCAGAAGATAGACACCGAAATCACCAAAATTGTTCTCTCTCTCTAGTCTGACCAGTCTGGAATTTAATTTATGTGTTTGTTGTGGCCCCCTGGTAGCAGTCCACCTTTCAGTGTCGTGGCAAAAACGATCCCAGCCGAGGTTAAGATGCTGCTTACATGTGTTTGTAAGTGAATATCACTTCCCATCTGCTGCACTCATTACATTTTACATAAAAAAGGGATTAATTATTTCTTCTAGATCAGCACATATGCAAATTCCTCTAAAAAATTCAAAAGAAATTCTGGGCAGAGACAATGGACTTCTTTGACAGCTACTGATGAGTCTTTAAGATGATTATAAATGTTCAGAGAAAGTAACAATTTTTGTAGTTAGGAATTAAAAAAAGGTAATTGTTCCATATTGTAGCTTCCTTACCATTTGAGAACAACTCCAAATTTAATTCTGCCATCACAGGAATTTTTGGCTGAGTTACATGTGAGAAAAGATTTCCATTTTGAGCATGAAATTTCTTTTAACTGTGATTTCTGATACAACATATGCCATAGAAATGAGGAAAAAATCCCTGCAGTTTGTGTGAGGGCCTCCTGATCCTTCGGAAGGATTCTGTATGCCCCGGTGTGTTAGTGCTTGAAAGGATTTAATCCAGATGGTTTTGGAAAGGAATGAGTTTTATTTGTACCTGATAGCAGTAAGACTTCCTTTTTCAGATTTAAGAGTCATAAAGGCTGTGCTGTGAATAAGGGATTCTATATAAAATTGAAATCTTTGCATGCAACATTTTTCATTTAATTACATCATAAACTGCTAAAATTGAAATATTTATTTTTGTTTTAAGTTATATCATTGAGAAATTTTAAAGCCACATGTAACCACTACATTTATGTAATGACCACTGGCAAAATAGTGCTAGAAACAGAGAGTATCAATTTGAATTATCCCAAGAATATCATGTTCTTGAAAGATAACAGATATTAAACACCCAATAAATGAGAATAATAGGGAAATTAATTATTTTATAACTTCAGTATTGATCCAGTTTTTTGGCTTTCTAAAAATGAATTTGTGTACAAAATGTGCACAGCTGAACTTTTGGGTAGTGATTTTGGCAGACTGAACATGATATTAAGAACTTCAATCTGTATGAACAGCATCTGAATTCCCCTTCAAGGTGTAATAAAAGACAGCAAGCAGCCCCCAGTTGCATAAGCAATAACATAATTGCTGTTCTGCTTGGCAAGGTCATCATCTGGTTCCTGATTATATGTTAATGGCAACAAATTAAGATACTTCAAGACACTGAATGTCCAACAACATTATTTTAATATTTCACGTGCCTGAAAAATTTCTCTTTTCTTTCAAGAATGGATAGTGTTCCCTGAAATGCAGCTGGAGAATGAGGGCAGCTGAGGCCACCCCAGACCTCAGGAGATTGATAGTGTTGGCAGCTGAGGATCTAATTATGGATTATTTGGGTCGGACTCTTTTATCCCAGGTAGGTGTGACTTGATTGACTCAAAAGAGGTTAGTTCATTCAGTGCACAGGGGTTATACTTAGAGCAGGAGTGAATTATTCCCCTAGAAATTATCATCCTATTAATCTTAAGGAGAGTCTTAACGTTTCCTGTAAGCAGACATCTTGATTTTATATGACATTTTTATGCATATCTTAATGATGTTGCACAAACTGCTGGCAGTGAGGTATGTTGTTATTGCATTTGCATTAGTTATGTGTGTTTTTAATAAAGCTCAGGATGAAAGCATTTACTCAGAAAAATACTGTTAGGAATGTTTCCTTTGCAACTTTTCTCTCTTAATTTTGCAAAGGCAGAACCCAAACCAGACTGGCACAGTCTGCAATCCTTAAACTGACCATAAACAAGACACATGGTAAGGTAGGGTTTATTACATATTTTAAATTTTCATTGCTTAAGAGATTGAAAAATATTGTCTACTTGAATTACATAATAACCCACAATTGGATTGCAGTATTTTGGTGTTTTCCACAGCTTCTTGTGTGAGCATTTTTTAAATCTCCCAGTTCTTGTATTTTACCTCATATTACCTATCAATACACAGAACATGTACAGCGTGTCTGGGAGTTATTGTGGCATTAAATAAAAGTCACAAAGTCAGTGTAAATGATGGGGTGCACTAATTAGGGCAGTCTGATTTCCCTTTGTTTGCTCCAAAATCCCATGGAGGAACTCAGGAGGGATCTGTCCAAGACATTGCATCAGGAAAGAGGCTCAGTCTGATTTATCCCATCGTGTAGGCGACACATTGCCAGA